>NC_092155.1:23833751-24175001 GCF_045791955.1 Oncorhynchus clarkii lewisi | reverse complement strand
TGTATGCACTCATTACTGTAAGTCGCTCTACATAAAAGCTGAATCACTTAAATGTACAATTGGGGTGACTGCTGCACTGCAGCGTGGCCACTAGCTGACAAAGTCATCAGATCTTACTTTAACCACACGTCTAACATTATGCCTAACCCTAACCTTAGATTAAGACAAAATAGATCATTTTTGTTATGCATGTTTACAGCTGGCCCATCTAGTAGAAATGAGCTTTGCCGTCAGGATAATATTCATCCCTGCCGCCAGGAGTTGGGACATTCTAGAAATATTTTTGGGTATCTCAAATTGTTCTGGCAATTCTCACTTATGAACTTAATTGGGAGGAAGGATGTTTGACATGCTTTTGACATTTGTATCACAATTTCTTTTTAAGGAAATCATGATGAATGTGGCCATTTTATATGCTTTTTAGACCTGCATAGTTAGCGAACACACTTTGTGCTTCGCTTTGTAACATACAATTGACCTTATTTTAGTGCCCAAAAAACGTAATACTTCCAGGTCAACTGTAATATGAATACCATTGAAAAAGTACAATTTCTCCCCTTTCCGGCAAAACTCAATTACGAAATATTCATGCTGCCCATCTCTGCATGATTGAAGAAGGAAATGAGCTGCGTCGGGTCTTTTTTTAAATGGCAGATTTGCAACTGTTTTTTTAACCTTTATTTAACTAGGCAAGTCAGTTAAGAATAAATTCTTATTTTCAATGATGGCCTAGGAACAGAACGACAGATTTTTACCTCGTCAGCTCTGGGATTTGATCTTGCAACCTTTCGGTTACTAGTCCAACGCTCTGACCACTCCGCTACCTGCCACCCTATTGGGGGTTGTATAAACCTACCTCTCTGCCTCCACGACCTGTGCAACAATGCATCATTTTAGCCAGTAGGCTAGCTAGCCCAAGAATGCACGTGAACCTAATTGTTCATCATGGAAACTGTAAACACTCAGAATTCCATGTATTCACTAAGCAGCGCATTGCGACCTATGTAAGCCTATTGGGTATTTATTAAATCATCATTTATTGAGGTTCTTGTCTCTCATAATCATTGACTATCTGCTAGTTAGCTACATGCCAATGATTTGTTTAGCATAGCAACGTAGAATGAATAGAATTATTCGAATTGAAGACTGGGTCAAACAGTCGCTTGGGTATCAACTTCAGAATGCAAAAGTTACCAGATGCGGGCCTGGAGGCAAGGGAAATAATGGCTGTAAGTGGTCATCGGTGTGAGAGCTCACTCAAGAGTTATCAGCAGCTCCGAACATGGAGAACAAGAAGCTCTGGAGTGCTGTTTTAGTTGGCAACGATGTGAGTGGGAAGTCCCATTCTCCACCAAAGAAGAGGCAAGTACTGTCTGTCACCAAAAAGTACCAGGACCATGGACAGTTCTTCCACCTTGTGCCATCAATGGAAACGTGACTATTAACATCACCAACTAGCTTGGTTAGCTTGGACTCGCCAACCATAATAGTTGTTGTCTATGTACACTACCGTTCCAAAGTTTGGGGTAACTTAGAAATGTCCATGAAAACATACATGAAAGTAGTTTCAAAGTGAATAGGAAATATAGTCAATATGTTGACAAGGTTATAAATAATGATTTTTAATTGAAATAATAATTGTGTCCTTCAAACTTTGCTTTCGTCAAAGAATCCTCCATTTTCAGCAATTACAGCCTTGCGTGACAACTACCAGAACAATCTGAGATAGACAACATATTTTGTAGCTGTCCTGGCATGGAATTGCCCAAGACAGAGGCATCCGTTTTCAGTTTTTCATGACGCAAATGCGGCCGCATACATCACCAGCCACAAGGTCAGGCGTGCAGCGGCGTTCATTCCACTTAGCCCGTCTCAGGGCCCGGCAACCTGGGAGGTGTCACGTTTTGTCACGCCGGCGGCTCTGCGGCCCCATCACACGCTGACATTTCCACAAGATGGCTCCCCGGAATTATGCTGTGGTGGAAAGGGCCGAGAAGAGAAAAAAGACAAACTAATTGTCTGTGTGTCTGCCTCACACCCCTGAAACCAACCGCCACTTGTTTTCATCACAGCCAAGCGGCGCTTATGCAAAATGGCACTCGGGTAATGGGGGAACAATCAATGTCGCCTGCCGCTCCACATTCTCCACGGAAAACCCCCTTTCTTCGGGGCGGAACGGCACGGTGTCACCTCCACGCCTGCCATTTCCCAAATTAATCCCAATTTGCCTGTTAAATGCAAGCCACGAGAGGGGGGCACATGCACTGTGCATAGGCTAATTTACATTCTCAGGTGCACGTGTTTGTGTTCAGGTAGTACAGGGTAAACTGTGGGGGCTACACTGACGGCACTTTCCCGGGTGCTGGGTTAGTTTGCACATAGCCTCTTTTTGTTATGGTTCCGCGGCATCTGTAGACCTGCCGCAGCCCCGCCATCGTGGCATTTCTGTATGGAGGGCGTTTGGCGAAAAGTCCGTCTCGGGTGTCAAGCGGCGGCTCTAGATCATTTGTATGGAGGCATTGATCACCACTGTGACCGCATCACATTGCCCCGCCGCGCTCAGGAATAGCAGCTGCCACCACAGACGTCAATGTGGCCACACAGAAAAACAACAACAATGGCAAATACTCAATAGGACACACATCACTGAAATAATCGTTGTGCTGGAGTGGCCGCTTTGGTGTCTCGCGAGGTCATTTTGCCGAAGGGGGGTCCATTTTGTATATTTAGGGTTTCATGAATGTGAGAGTGTTCTGGGGAATGACCGTAACCATCTCAGAGGGGTGCTGAGAGTGGGTGCTACAGCCTACATGGAATCGTCTTGGTAAATTATTTCCACAGCAGGTCTGGGGTCCAGGGTGATGCTTACAACACCAGGGTTGTGGGTTAAATTCTCACAGGGGACAAGTTTTAAAAATGTGTGCGCCCCAGATAAGAGAGAGTGTTTCTGCTAAGTCTCTACATTTTTTTATTTTTTTATGTAAAATCTCATATGCCATTTAGCGTGTCACCCGGGACTATGAATCACAATTACTGCATTTACATGTTACCTGAGAACGTCAGGGCTTTTCATTAAGGTAAAAGGGATCTGAGGCAGGACCCGGCAACGGGGTCGCTGGGAGTGGGGTGCAGGGGGAGAGTTAAGAGGGGGGTGTCACGGATTTGGGTTGGGAGGGTTAATTACAATAACAATGGGGGCTGCCAAAGAAAATGTATCCCGCCTGGCTGAGCTGCTCTCCCCATTTGTTTCAATAAGGTAAAATGATTCTGATGTCCTCGGGTGCCATTTGCATCACATCCATAGTGTGCTGTTCTTTCTCCCCCTCCTCCCCTACAACCCCTTAGTCTCTACTCACTAGAGTCAGGACAATGTTCCATGGGGACACATTGATCTTCTCAGGGAAGGCTGTGTGAGAACACACACACCACACATGCACATCACCTTCAGCCTCAGTCCACACACACACAGACACACTCAGCACCCAGAGTTCATTGTGGTGATTCGAGCACCTCACACCTCAGCACCTCAGAGACGAGTCCTTGCTATAGGTCCAGTAATGACACATGGTCACATTGAGTTACATACCCCTGTGTCCACTAGACGGCTTCAGGCACTTCGGCCAGGCTGGTGATTGTGACTCACTGGGTCTGTCTCAAGAGAGAGTGCACATTTCTGTCCTAGCCCAGCACTAACACACCTGATTCAACTAATCAATTAATGACCAAGCCTTTGGTTAGTTGGATGAGATGTGTTAGTGCTGGGCTAGAACAAAAATGGGCACCCTCTGAGGGCCCCCCCGGTCACACCAACAAACGACCATTTGACAACTGATCCATCTTGGCGACAGTGGTCGCCCTTGGTTGTCCGTCCGCCCCCCTCCTCTGTCATGGGCATGGCTGCACGGCGTGGCACTGCCCACCGGCCTCCAACAGAGCACCTGGCCAGGGTGGCATCCATCTCTCCCATATACACAGCCTCCATCCACCAGACCCCCCTCGGAAATGACACACACACACACACTCTCAGGCACCCCTGTCATCAGTCACCGCCAGGGTAGATAGCGTCTGTCGTCACGGGATTAAGTGACGATTGGGCTCTTACCTGAGG
This sequence comes from Oncorhynchus clarkii lewisi, assembly GCF_045791955.1. Classification (NCBI taxonomy): domain Eukaryota; kingdom Metazoa; phylum Chordata; class Actinopteri; order Salmoniformes; family Salmonidae; genus Oncorhynchus; species Oncorhynchus clarkii. The sequence goes on along the minus strand of NC_092155.1, from coordinate 24,170,893 downwards.
CACTGGATGACAGTGGGCCTCGCCGCAATAGATAGAGAGATGAATCTGCCTCCCATAGGCCATATAGAACACTCTCCTGGCTTTCAACAAGAGGCTACCCACTGGGCACACCAAGTCATTTCAACATGGATAATTAGGTCATATTTAGTTGAGACGGTGATCAATGAGAATCACAACATATATTCACCCAATCAATAAGACAGCCACAAGTTAGTTTAATTTCCAATTGTGTTATCACTATGCTATACCATCTAAAAGCATGACCAAATTCCAATGATTTTTGTTTTAGTGTCACCCAAATGTCTATCACTGCGCTTTCAACCATTTAAAGGCACAGCAGTTCCAATGGGAATACAATGTCAGACGTTTTGTTTATTTATACAACAGATTGATTAATACAACCAGATGAATTTGATATCATCTAATAGCAGAAGCAAAGGAGCTGGATTGCAGTTGAGATTACATTAAAAGTACATGGTGCAAGTGATCAATGCCATTTGAGATTCTGTGCGGATGATCACAGCAATTGTGAACGTCTCACAGACCTGGGATGACCTATGCATGTTAGCTTGAACATGCACACTTGATATGATTACATAAGAAGAAATGTACAATTACAGGAACCTCAAAATGTGGCCACGGATGTGTTACTCATTTTAAGGTTGAATGTTACATTAGTTTGTAAGAAAAGCCTTAACTTTAAGCTATTTACTATATTAAAAAAGTAACATTGATTTTTTGGGGGGTTGACAACGCAATTAAATATCATAATTTAAAGGAGATGTATCTACAGCTCAGATAGTTCCATCTGAGCAACTGGCTTAATCCCATTATTTAATGTTTATTTTAGGTTGATTTGGAGACGTGAATCCAACGTATCATTTGTTAACTTGTCGACACGTTAATAGGCCATTTATTGCATTTCAAAAGTGATATTGAATGTGTTTGGTTGTCAACATGACCTAACATCAACATTTGAAGGGGATGTATCTTCTGCTTGGATAGTTCCATCTGTCCCGCTGACTTAGTCTGGCTTTAAGTTTGTCTAAAAATGAATCATTTATATGTTACGTTCACGTCTCCATCTCAAACAAAAATCTAAGTTAAAGAATAGGACGATCAAACCAAACTTTATTTCAAGGGCATTTTAAGTTCGATTTGATTTAGTCTTCTTCTTTAACGTCGATTTTTGGTCAACAAACTGGAATTAAAGCCAGACTAAGTCAGTGGGACAGATGGAACTATCCAAGCGGAAGATACATCTCCTTCAAATGTTGATATTTGATTGCATAGACAACCAAACACAATTCAATATCATTAAATAGTATTACAATTTAAATCACTCAGAGCTTGAAACCCTAAGCCTATTGTTTTGTCTATTGTAAGTTGAATTCTGGGATTCAAATGTTACATAGGCCTAAATAGCATCATTGGTGATTGATAAAGAATGCTTACATTTCATTTGCTCTGGTAAGCCTACCGTTTGGAATGACTTTGATAGCAACAGTGAATCTATTCCGTTTTGAAGAACAGATCTCTCAGCAGTCATTCCCATCGGTAATAGTCAGTGACAAATACCGTAGATGAACTGGGATTGGTTAAAATCTTGGATGGGAAACCAAAGGGTAACTGTAGATAGATTAACTCTTCTGTAGGAGGTGCTGCCCAGCCTGTTGTTTTTTTTATGATAGTGGATATAATGTTGAAAGTCTGCTGTTGTTTTTAAGGTAAAAACTCAACATATGTTTTCCAAGGTTTGTCTACGGGGTTTTCTTGTTTTGGCAAAAGTCTGTCCTCTGTCCTGTCGCCCTTGTCCTCTCTTCTCGTGACCAGGTAACCGATAAGTGGTCGAGTGGTCAAGGAGTGCGTCAATTCGTTAGTAGGCAAACGGAAGAAGTCCTCCTCAATAGCCTCTTTTTGCCATGGGAGCACAAGTGTATCCTACCTGAGTCCTTTGCGGAAGAGCTTTGAAATCTGCCACACCCCCTTTGAATCAGCTATTGTTTTCTCAAAGGAGAAAAGCATGAAAACATTTAAAAACAATATGTTACATATCCTTTTATCTATAAAATGTCTTACACAACTAGCTACATTTGTTTTGATCAATTTAAGCATCTATTTTGTGATTCCACCCTGTAAACTGTCATTAGCCTAATGACGCACAAGTGGAGAAGGACCGTCTAATTTCAAGCAAGCGCATTTCCATTCACGCTCCCTTCTCGCCGATTCTCGATAACCTTTGACATTTTTCAGGAGGTGAGAGAGGACGGAGGAGAGAAGATGCAGGAGGTGAGGAAATCAAATTGATAAAAGGACTATGTTGAAATTTGGTTACCATGATGACTAATAATCTTGTGTTTGAAATTTCACCCTCAAAACAACAGTTAACGTTAAGGACTTTTTTCAATTCCATTGTATTTTCCACGTAGATTCCACTTCACAATATGTAGACAAATTACGTTTAAACAATGTTAATTCAACCAAAAAGCAGACATTACATATACATTTGAGCATGTGAAGTTATTAATTACACTTTGGATGGTGTATCAATACACCCAGTCACTACAAGACATCCTTCCTAACTCAGTTGCCGGAGAGGAAGGAAACCGCTCAGGGATTTCACCATGAGGTCAATGGTGAATTTAAAACAGTTACAGAGTTTAATGGCTGTGATAGGAGAAAACTGAGGATGGATCAACACCATTGTCATTACGCCACAGTACTAACCTAATTGACAGAGTGAAATGAAGAAAGCCTGTACAGAATACAAATATTCTAAAAACATGCATCCTGTTTGCAACAAGGAACTAAATTAATACTGCAAACTATGTGGCAAAGCAATTCACTTTTTGTCCTGAATACAACAGTGTTATGTTTGGGGCAAATCCAATACAACACATTCCTGAGTATAACTATTCATTATTTCAAGCATAGTGGTGGCTGTATCATGTTATGGATATGCTTGTGATCATTAAGGACTTTCAAGATAAAAAAATAAACCGAATGGAGCTAAGCACTGGCAAAATCTGGTTCAGTCTGCTTTCTACTAGACCCTGGGAGATTAATTCAGCAGGTCAATAACCGAAAACACAAGGCCAAACCTACACTGGAGTTCCTTACAAAGAAGACAGTGAATAGCTGAGTAGCCTATTTACAGTTTTGACTTAAATCTACTTGAAAATCTATGGCAAAATCTGAAAATGGTTGCTAGCAAGAAGAAATATTTGGCAGAGCTGTAAGAAAATAAAATGAAAATAATAATGTGTAAATGGTGCACAATCGAGGTGTCTCTTAGAGACTTTTTTCTCCCGAATGGTAGTTACAGTCTTGTCTCATCGCTGCAACTCTCATACGGACTCTGGAGAGGCGAAGGTCAAGAGCCATGTGTCCTCCGAAACACAACCCATACTGCTTCTTGACACAATGCCCACTTAACCCGGAAGCCAGACGCACCAATGGGTCTCCCGGTCGCGGCCGGCTGCAACAGAGCCTGGACTCGAACCCAGAATCTCTAGTGGCACAGTTAGCAGGAGGCCATGGCTCTTAGATACTTACCCAGAAAGACTCACAGCTATAATCACTGCCAAAGGTGCTTCTACAAAGTGTTGACTCAGGGGTGTGAATACTTATATAAATGAGATATTTCTATATTTCCTTTTCAATACATTTGTCATTATGGGATATTGTGTGTAGATGGGTGAGATAAAAAAAATATATATATTTAATACAGTTTGAATTCAGGCTGTAACACAACAGGCGTCTGTTTCTCAAACTAGACACTAATGTACTTGTCCTCTTGCTCAGTTGTGCACCGGGGCCTCCCACGCCTCTTTCTATTCTGGTTAGAGACCGTTTGCGCTGTTCTGTGAAGGGAGTAGTACACAGCGTTGTATGAGATCTTCAATTTCTTGGCAATTTCTCACATGGAATAGCCTTCATTTCTCAGAACAGTTTGAGAAACAGACGCCTCACAAGTCGTCAACTGGTAGCTTCATTAAATAGTACCCGTAAAACACCAGTCTCAACGTCAACAGTGAAGAGATCTTCAGTTTCTTGGAAATGTGTCACATGGAATACCCTTCATTTCTCAGAACAAGAACAGACTGACGAGTTTCAGAAGAAAGTTCTAAAGAAGGCCAGTTTTATTGCTTCTTTAATCAGCACAACAGTTTTCAGCTGTGCTAACATAATTGCAAAAGGGTTTTCTAATGATTAATTAGCCTTTTAAAATGATAAACTTGGATTAGCTAACACAACGTGCCATTGGAACACAGGAGTGAGGGTTGCTGATAATGGGCCTCTGTATGCCTATGTAGATAGTCCATTCAAAATCAGCCATTTCCAGCTACAATAGTCTTTTACATCATTACCAATGTCTATATTCTATTTCTGATCAATTTTATGTTATTTTAATGGACAAAAAAGTGGCTTTTCTTTCAAAAACAAGGACAATTCTAAGTGACCCCAAACTTTTGAATGGTAGTGTATACCGTGGTGGGAAAAGTACCCAATTGTCATACTTGAGTAAAAGTAAAGATACCTTAATAGAAAATGACTCAAGTAAAAGTGAAAGTCAGTACAACACTACTTTAGTGAAAGTCTAAAGGTATTTGGTTTTTAGATATATTTAAGTATCAAAAGTAAATGTAATTGCTCAAATATACTTACTGTAAGTATCAAAAGTAAAAGTATGAATAATTTCTAATTCCTTATATTAAGCAAACCAGATAGCACAACTTTCTTGTTTTTGTTATTTACTTCTGGCCAGGGGCACACTCACACTCACACATGTTCTCTTAATAAGTACCTGAATTGGACACATTTTCTGTACTGTTAACATTCCAAATGTACGGAGTACTTTTGGGTGTCAGGGAAAATGTATGGAGTAAAAAGTACATATTTTTTTTACGAATGTAGTGGAGTAAAAGTAACATCTGTCAAAAATATAAACAGTAAGGTAAAGTACAGATCCCCAAAAAACTACTTAAGTGGTACATTAAAGTATTTTTACTTAAGTACATTACACCACTGCTTGAATACATATTGCTGTCACGCCCTGACCTTAGTTATCTTTGTTTTCTTTATTATTTTGGTTAGGTCAGGGTGTGACGAGGGTGGTATGTGTGTTTTTGTCTTGTCTAGGGTTTTTTGTATATCTACGGGGTTTTGGTATTGCCTAGGTAAATGTAGGTCTATGGTGGCCTGAATTGGTTCCCAGTCAGAGACAGCTGTTTATCGTTGTCTCTGATTGGGGATCCTATTTAGGTTGCCATTTCCCATTTTGGTTGTGCGGGTTATTGTCTATGTGTAGTTGCATGTCAGCACTAGTTGGTTATAGTGGCACGTTTGTTTAAGTGTTATTCGTTAAATAAAATAATGTATTCCAATCGCGCTGCGCCTTGGTCTCCTCGTGATGACGAACGTGACAATTGCCTTCACATTTATGCATTAATCATGTACTCGATGGCCAAATCTCCCTTGAAAAACAGATTCAAAGAGAGTTATAATTATATAAGAATGACTACACTTCCACAGTATCCAACACGTTTCAAGTCCACTGGCTGGTGGAGTTTTCTGCGTCCATCGGAGTGACAGAGGAGAGGATGCACTAACAAAAAGCTCTTGTCTAAACAAAAGGGCTGGAATAACAATTGCCATGTGTCTAATCCCGTCATTATTGAGGTTCCGGGGTGGCGTAGCAACTCCCGTAAGATGACAGTAGTCTTCGAGTAGCCATTGTTGCGTTTTTAAATTGAACTGGAAATATACATTCCGGACCGAATTGGCTATCCAAGGTATAGGCCTTGATCTCCCCGGAGTGACCCTCTTAGCAAATCCTGTTAAGTCCCTCTTAATTGCACGCTATTCAGTTTGATTCAAATTTCTTGTACACAATATAAAGAAGTGCGTTTGGGGAGTGGAGGGCCTTCTATGTAAGTCACTCCAGAGAGTGTGTAGATGTGAGTTTGCTTTTTCCTTTTTTCTTTCCGTTTTCTTTTCTCTCCATCCTCTCCGCTCCCTGTGACGTCTGAGGGCCAAGGGGGTTTGATTTACCTTCATAGTCCTGCTCACGAGTTAAAACACTGCTAAAACACACACACATTCACAGACGGAAAGACACACATAGACACACACATACGCACACCCAAACACCAAAGAGATTCATAACGATAAAAGCCCCCAAAAAGCCAGCCAACTCATAAGCACATTTGTGCGCAGCCTTGAACTCTGCCTGATCCGCTATGTATTACCGGTATCACTTGGAAAAACAAAAACACCAACATCCAAACACCTGAAGGGAGTTGTTCCTCATTTTGCTGGGGTTCAATGTTGTCTGGCTGAGAGGCAGAAAGCGACACAGACACACATTCCCTCCCTCCTTCACAACAACCTTTATCCAATTAAAAAATGTCAAGCTTATTTGCTAAAGTGTGAACACTTAAATTACTAATATCACCCAGGTAATTATTATAACATTTCCCCGGCAACCCTTTGGAAGGTTTGTATTGCGTTGGAAAACAATGTTTGCACAACAATCCAGTGTCGGGTTTTGGCGCCAGCCGATAATGATTATGTTAATCCAAACAAAGCGAAAGCTCTTTTGCACGTCGTGGAATTCCGCTGTAAACTCGTGACCTTATTAACCTCCCTAATCCTTGACTGTATACCCACGATAAGGGGTTTACACACCCTGACACACACCCATGTCACTTTGTCTCAGGACTCAAGTGTGTGCGCCACTTCACCCCCTCGCTCCAAAACACCTGACGATCCACATGTGGAGAAATCACAGAGAAACTAAACAGAATTAGCACACCTATTTGATCAATTCCGAAAATGGACATCGACTAGGCAAAAAAAAAAGAAGCTAAGCTAACGAGCGTCGAGCGAGCGGTCTGATTGGTATTAAGTGGTGAGATTAAAAAGCCATCCCGTAGGTCAGGTCAGCGGTGTTCATTTGAATGCATTATCACCGGGGCTGGGGCCTAGATTACTCACTCAATAGCCACACTCCAACCCTGAGTGACAACGCGGGTGAGAGCGAGCATGTCGTACAACACTTAGAGCTCATTAGTGTTAGCGACAGTGGTGTAAAGCACTTAAGTAAAAATACATTAAAGTACTACTTAAATCGTTTTTTGGGGTATCTGTACTTTACTATTTATATTTTGGACAACTTTTACTTCACTACATTCCTAAAGAAAATAGTTTACTTTTTACTCCATAAAAATTTCCTTGACAACCATTACATTACATACTCATTACATACTCGTTACACATTGAATGTTTAGCAGGACACGAAAATGGTCCAGTTCACACACTTATCAAGAGAGCATCCCTGGTCATCTCTACCGCCTCTGATCTGGCAGACTCACTAAACACAAATGCTTTGTTTGTTGAAGTGTGCCCCTTGCTATGCGTAAATAAAATAAAAACACAAAAATAGTGACATCTTGTTTACTTAATATAAGGAATTTGAAATTATTTCTAGTTTCACTTTTACATTTGATACTTAAGTATATTTTAGCAATTACATTCACTTTTGGTAATACTTTTGATACGTAAAACCAGACCTTTACTTAAGTAGGTGACTTTAATTTTTACTTGAGTCATTTTCTATTAAGGTATCTTTACTTTCTTTTACTCAAGTATGACAATTGGGTACGTTTTCCACCACTGGTTAGCGAGGCAGTAGCACACTGTCGCTCCCCACCCCCACCTCACCTCCTTGCTCTGTCACTAGCGTGAGGACGGAGGCATCTCCCTTTATTTAGCACATACCTTTTGGTGTAAGGCTAGAGGCGGCAGTCGACAGCAATTGCTGGAACCATAATCCTTCACGCAAAAATAAGGTGATTATCGGATGATCATGGGGTTTTATTGATCATTTTGGTAGAGATCATTGATGATGTTTTTGTGGAAATAGTTAGGTATTGTTTTGGGCATATAGGGAAACCCAGCCAAAAACCCCAAACAGCAAGCAATGCAGATGTAGAAGCACAGTTGTTAGGAAAAACACCCTAGAAAGGCAGGAACCTACGATGAAACCTTAAGAGGAACCAGGCTCTGAGGAGTGGCCAATCCTCTTCTTGCTGTGTGGGTGGAGATTATAAGAGAACATGGCCATTAAGGCCAGATTGTTCTTCAAGATGTTCAAACTTTCATAGATGACGAGCAGGGTCAGATAATAATCACAGTGGTCACAAGAGTGTCTATATTTAATATATTATCTCTTTCTCTCTCTGCTTGGCTCCTAACTACTGACTTCTGATTTTCGAGCTGCTGCAGGTGTCCTGGAGTGACACACACACACACAAACACACACACACTCACTCTATCTCTCTCCCGCGGTTTCCGCCATGAGATAGAGACGGCGGAACTTGGCTCATTGGTCACCTCAACACACACAGGGGGTCTCTCTCCCACCCCCGCTAGACCTACCTACCACGCACACACACTGAATACCAATCTCCTCACACCTCACCCACTGTGCTCTCAGAAGCAGCTGAATATTCCACAAGCGTTTGATTTTTCAAGGGGTATGTGAACTCCCATCAGCTGTCGTACGCGGGAGAAGTTGGGCTAGAACAGTCGTCAGTGAGGTCATTTCCTCTCTCTCAGTGGGACCACAAAGAAAAACTTTGAATAGTTTGTTCTTTTTTTTCATAATTTCTGTGTGCTTTAGTCCTCGGCATCGCTCCCTGCTATGTCAGTTCCTGTCTTCGAGGCCGAAGCACTCATCCTTCAATCTTGTCTCATCCCCAAATTCAAGAATCAATGTCGAGGCCGTCCAATCGCTTTTCAACTCCGATGTCACACTTCTTACGAGATGGACAAAAGCTCAGAAAGAGCGAGTTATGCCACGCAAAAGCATTTACCCCCCCCCCCCCCCCCCCCCCCACACTCAAAATGTGATGTTCTGGAAATGGCTTCTAGCTCAAAGAAGAGGGGGATATTGAGGTTGTGATGAGAAAAAAATAAAAAAGAGAACACATTTTTTCTACATTTCTTTTTCAGTGTTTCGAATTAATATGAATTCCCAGCAAAATGTCTGGTGAAGTAGGTCAATGGGATTTGGAAAGTTTGGCCTGTTTTTTTTCTCTTTCTTCTCCTCTCTTGTCAATGGAGACTGAGCAGCAATGCGATTAGAAGGAGGGAAGGAGATGAGCTCTGGAGAGAAAGAGAGAGGAGAGAGGGAGGAGAGAGGGTGAGAGAGAGGAAGAGAGAGAGGAGGAAAAGAGAATGAGAGAGGGTGAAAGAGAAAGAGGGATGGGGAAGATAGACAGAGGCGCGCATATACTGTAGATGTGAGAGAAAAGGAGAGGGGGCGAGAGAGAGATAGAGATACAGAGATCTGTATAGACCTCTCCTCATTCCCTTTCTGATTGGCTGAGAGAGAGAACGAGATCGAGAGACTAGGAATGTGAGGAAGAGATGGTGAAATACATGAAATCTATCATTTCAGTACACAAAGGGCACATCTCTTTGTCGTGATAATAAATTAACAATTTCAATGCACCATTTCTGCCAGTAATATGTATATGAGAGTAAATAGAAAAGGTATCTGTACCTGTATATGTCAAGACCTAAGACGTTACAGCATTATTCAAAAATGGATTTAATTGTTTTTTTCTTCTCATCAATCTACACACACTAACCCATAAAAACCCTTCGACCACAAGGCGCTACAGAGGGTAGTGCATACAGGGCCAAACTTCCTGCCATCCAGGACCTCTATACCAGGCGGTGTCAGAGGAAGGCCCTAAAAATTGTCAAAGACTCCAGCCAACCTAGTCATAGGCTGTTCTCTCTGCTACCGCACGGCAAGTGTTACTGGAGTCTAGGTCCAAGAGGCTTCTAAACAGCTTCTACCCCCAAGCCATAAGACTCTGAACAGCTAATCAAATGGCTACCCAGACTATTTGCATTGCCCCCCCCCCCACCCTTCTACGCTGCTGCTACTCTCTGTTATTATGTATGCATAGTCACTTTAATAACTCTACCTACATGTACATATTACCTCAATTACCTCGACACCAGTGCCCCCGCACATTGACTCTGTACCGATACTCCCTGTATACAGCCCCATTATTGTTATTTACTGCTGCTCTTTAATTATTTGTTATTCTTATCTCTTACTTTTTGGGCGGTATTTTCTTAAAACTGCTTTGTTGGTTAAGGGCTTGTAAGTAAGCATTTCACTGCAAGGTCTACACCTATTTTATTCGGCGCATGTGACAAATAAAATTTTATTTGATAATGACAAAGCAAAAGCAGTTATTATTTTATTTTTTGCCTATTTATAAAAAATACAAAAAAACTGAAATATAACATTTACATAAGTATTCAGACCCTTTACTCGGTACCTTGTTAAAGCACGTTTGCAAGCGATTACAGCCTCAAGTCTTCTTGGGTATGACGCTAGAAGCTTGGCACACCTGTATTTGGGAAGTTTCCCCCATTCTTCTCTGCAGATCCTCCCAAGCTCTGTTAGGTTGGATGAGGAGCGTTGCTGCACAGCTATTTTCAGGTCTCTGCAGAGACGTTCGATCTGGGTCAAGTCCGGTCTCTGGCTGGGCCATTCAAGGACATTTAAAGACTTATCCGGAAGCCACTCCTGCGTTGGCTTGGCTGTGTGCTTAGAATCTTTGTCCTGTTAGAAGGTGAACCTTTGTCCCAGCCCTGAGCGCTCTGGAGCAGATTTTCATCAAGGATCTCTCTGTAATTTTCTCAGTTTATCTTTCCTTTAATCCTGACTAGTCTTCCAGCCCCTGCCACTGAAAGACATCCCCACAGCATGATGCTGCTACCACCATGTAGGGTTGGTGCCAGGTTTCCTCCAGACGTGACGCTTGGCATTCAGGCCAAAATGTTCAATCTTGGTTAAATCAGACCAGAGAATCTTGTTTGTCATGGTCGGAGAGTCCTTTAAGTGCCTGTTGGCAAACTCTAAGCGTGTTGTCATGTGCCTTTCACTGAAGAGTGGCTTCCGTCTGGCCACTCTAACATAAAGGCCTGATTGGTGGAGTGCTGCAGAGATGGTTGTCCTTCTGGAAGGTTGTCCCATCTCCACAGAGAAACATTGGAGCTCTGTCAGAATGACCATTGGGTTCTTGGTCACCTTCCTGACCAAGAACCCAGGAAGAGCTCTAGGAAGAGTCTTGGTGGTTCCAAACTTCTTCCATTTAAGAATGATGGTGGCCACTGTGTTCTTGGGAAGCTTCAATGCTACCTTGACACAATCCTGTCTCGGAGCTCTACGGTCAATTCCTTCCACCTCATGGCTTGGTATTTGCTCTGACATGCACTGAAATCTGTGGGACCTTATATGGACAGGTGTGTGCCTTTCCAAATCATGTCCAATCAATTGAATTTATCACAGGTGGACTCCAATAAAGTTGTAGAAACATGTTGGCTGCACACTTGTTGGCTGCTTTTCCTTCACTCTGCGGTCGTCCAACTCATCCCAAACCATCTCAATTGGGTTGAGGTCGGGTGATGTGGAGGCCAGGTCATCTGATGCAGCACTCCATCAATCTCCTTCTTGGTTAAATAGCCTTTACACAGCCTGCAGGTGTGTTGGTTCATTGTCCTGTTGAAAAACAAATGATAGACCCACTAAGCGCAATGCAAATGGGATGGCGTATCACTGAAGAATGCTGAGGTAGCCATGCTGGTTAAGTGTTTCTTGAATTCTAAATAAATCACTGACAGTGTCACCAGCAAAGCACCATCCATGCTTCACGGTAGGAACCACCGTTCACCTACTCTGCTTCTCAAAAAGACACTGGAACCAAAAATCTAGAGGAACCAAAATTCTAGTTCCGTTGCTCATGTTTCTTGGGCCAAGCAAGTCTCTTCTTTATTTATTTATTTTTTAATTTTACCCCTTTTCGTGGTATCCAATTGTTGTAGTAGCTACTATCTTGTCTCATTGCTACAACTCCCGTACGGGCTCGGGAGAGACGAAGGCTGAATGTGACACGTCCTCCGATACACAACCCAACCAGCCATACTGCTTCTTAACACAGCGCGCAGCGGTTACGACAGAGCCTGGGCGCGAACCCAGGGACTCTGATGGCACAGCTGGCACTGCAGTACAGCGCCCTTAACCACTGCGCCACCCGGGAGGCCTGCAAGTCTCTTCTTATTGGTGTCCTTTAGTGGTGGCTTCTTTGCAGCAATTCGACCATGAAGGCCTGATTCACGCAGTCTCCTCTGAACAGTTGATGTTGAGATGTGTCTGTTACTTGAATTCTGTGAAGCATTTTTTTGGGCTGCAATTTCTGAGGCTGGTAACGCTAATGAACTTATCCTGTGCAACAGAGGGAACTCTGGGTCTTCATTTCCTGTGGCGGTCCTCAGAAGAGCCAGTTTCGTCACAGTGCTTGATGGGTTTTGCAACTGCACTTGAAGAAACTTTCAAAGTTCTTGAAATTTTCCCAGATTGCCTGACATTCATGTCTTAAAGTAATGATGGACTGTCGTTTCTCTTTTCCCATTTGATCTGTTCTTGCCATATTATGTACTTGGTCTTTTACCAAATAGGGCTATCTTCTGTATACCACCCCTACCTTGTCACAATACAACTGATTGTCTCAAATGCATTAAGAAGGAAATAAATTCCACAAATGAACTTTTAACAAGGGACACCTGTTAATTGAAATGCATTCCAGGTGACTACCTCATCAATCTGGTTGAGAGAATGCCAAGAGTGTGTAACGCTGTCATCAAGGCAAAGGGTGGTTACTTTAGAGAATCGCAAATATAAAATATATTTACATTTGTTTCACACTTATTTCGTTACTACATGATTCCAAATGTGTTATTTCATAGTTTTGATGTCTTCAGGATTATTCTACAATGTAGAAAATAGTCAAAATAGAGAAAAACCCTTGAATGAGTAGTAGGTGTCCAAACTTTTGACTGGTACTGTATGTAAATAAGGTATTTATGTATTTTATTTTTAATAAATGTTGAATGATGAGGGGAATTTAAAAATTTAAAAAAATAGAATAAGGCTGTAACGTAACTAAATGTGGGAAAATCAAAGGGTCTGAATACTTTCCCAACGCACTGTCATTTGTTATGGAGATCCTCGTTCATTTGCAGCTAAATTATTCCGATAACTTATATTAAGAAAATTAGTTCCCTGGCCATTGAATATTTTATAGGGCCTGTCAAATATAACAAGTTAAGTTTGTCCAAATGCAAATGATAATGACAATAATAATGTATTATGAATGTATTGTACGTTATACAGTTGTGGCTTAATTGGAAAGCACGTTCGGAAACGGCTTGCTTAGTGACTTTCTACATCACCGCCTAATATGAATTAATTCCCTAAATAAAGAATTAAAGTTTAATATTTGTGGGGCTGATTAAAGGAGGCTGTAACTGAGAATTATTAACCTTTTAATTAATGTTTCAGCATTCCAACCTGCAGTAGGCACATATTATGACATCCTAACTATCACAACAGACCAATCTTGCCGCTCGTTAGGGGCAATGCGAACTTCTCGTATTTCAGGCAATCAATTCCCGAAGTAGTTCTCTCAGACATACTAGTCCCTTAGTTAGTCACATGGAAAGATTAATCTATCAATAATGATAGACAGGCTGGGAAATACAGGCTGGGAAAGACAGGCTGGGAAAGACAGGTTGGGAAAGACAGGCTGGGAAAGACAGGCTGAGAAAGACAGGTTGGGAAAGACAGGTTGGGAAAGACAGGTTGGGAAAGACAGGCTGGGAAAGACAGGCTGGGAAAGACAGGTTTGGAAAGACAGGCGGGGAAAGACAGGCTGGGAAAGACAGGCTAGGAAAGACAGGTTGGGAAAGACAGGCTGGGAAAGACAGGCTGGGAAAGACAGGCTGGGAAAGACTGGCTGGGAAAGACAGGCTGGGAAAGACAGGTTTGGAAAGACAGGCGGGGAAAGACAGGCTGGGAAAGACAGGCTGGGAAAGACAGGTTGGGAAAGACAGGCTGGGAAAGACAGGCTGGGAAAGACAGGCTGGGAAATTACTCACCCCAGTCCAGGCTAGAATTTAGAGGGAAAATTACATACCTTGGCAATCAAAGGTCATATGGAAATAACTCAAGATCTCTTATTTTTTCCCCCAATTTGATGCTGAAAAGAAACACTTAGTTATTGTGCTTACCCAATTGAATACGGGCTTGTCACGTGTTCTAAATGTAGCCTTATAGTTTGGAAGCTGGTAGAATTATAACGTGCAAAGTTTTGTATGGTTCAAACTGAGTAGGATCATTGATATGTTGTGTAAAATGATTAGTAGTGTGTTAATGTACTGGTTTCCACACTTTTTTTGTTGTTGTCTTTATCGCTGTTTTCAAATACGTAGACATTGGTATGGTGCTGGAGAGAATAGATGTGAATAGATGTGTTTAAATGTGGTGACATGCCCCTTTAATTAATAACTTACCATACTGATATTCTGCTGTTAATGTTGTTATTCCCTCTGTAAAAGAGGAGGCAAACTTTGGTGAAAGCACTTTAAAGCATGTATTGTCTGGTCCAAAGGTTTTCAAGACAGGTTGGAGAAGTGGTGTGAAAGGTTGTTAAATCACACACACACATATAAAAGACATTTGCATAGAAATATTCACTGCCGACTTCAAAGACATTATTGATGGCCGCACAATAGGTTGTTATTCATCATAAGACAAAAGACAAATTCATTCTGCTTGACTTAGATAGAGGAGGGCCACGGAGGCATTTTTCACATCTGTTGAAAACAATCTGCATAGTCGACGATACGTCATGCCACAATATCCTTATTAATGCAAACAACAAAAGTCACATAATACATAATATAAATGATGCTTTCTATCCTACTGGTGCAGAAATATTAATATTTAATGTGAAATATATCATAACGACAGATATGGTTTAGGGACTTGTGGATAGATAGATTGTCTGTGATACATTGTATTGGTTCAAAACACTTTATTGTGTGATGCCACGTTGTGTCCATGATCATTTCATTTTGCACTAAAGCTGTAGTTCCATTTAGTACCACACAGCGGCAGTGTAAGCCAACAAAAAGAACCAACGTTGTTCACGTGTATTCGAGTTAAAGGAATATCTTTTTTTATCTAACAACAAAACAACAAATAAATTAAATTCTTTAACTGAAAATAAGTATAATTTTATTTGAACATTTTCAGACTCAATTGAGTCTGTTCAATCGTCAATGCCCACTGAAACTAAGGGAGAAATTTCATTCATTTGTTAGAATAAAACATACATGTAGTTAATTCTACACTGTATTAATTCAAATACATTCAAGTTGGTCATCCCTTAAGTCCCCCCTCAAAATATTTGGGTGCATGACATGCCATTCAGTGGTGTTTTGCAATGGCTTGCCCAGAGAAAGACCAGCCTCAGCTGTGCAGGTTTTGCAGGCCATTGTTTGACGGTCAATGTAAAATGAAACCAGAATTAACCACAGTATGTCCATCAAGTAAACACAGAACTTGAGGGAGGATTTTCACCTTGTTCTCCGGGTAGTTTCTAACAGCTGCGGGAGCAGCCAGAGCAGTACACAAACGCCACCCTGATTTTCAGGTGGCATGATGACATCTGTTGTTCTGCATGGCATTCCGATCAGAGGTGTTCCAGTGGGTTGTATCCATGCCGACAGGCTCATAATGCAATAAATCTATTTGTATCTGTTTAATACCTTTTATTGAATGTCATTGGTGGCTTTGAATTCAATGAATGGAAAGACGAGATGGCAAAACAGAGGTACTACCAAAACTACAGGTCAAGGCTGTTGTACAGAACACACTGCAGTTCACAAAGGAACATTTGTATGAAAAGGGTTCCGATTCAGGGAAACACAAACAGGATGTTCCATTCAGTGCCCTCCGTAATTATTGGGAGAGTGAAGCATTTTTTCGTCTTTTGTCTGTATACTCCAAAAGGTTGGATTTAAAATTGGTTAAAGTGCAGACTGTCAGCTTTAATTTGAGGGTATTTTCCTCCATATTAGTTGAACTGTTTAGAAATTACAGCACTTTTTGTACATAGCCCCCCCCCCCCCCCATTTTAGGAGACCAACAGCATTGGGACATATTCACTTATATGTGGGTTATAGTAGTAAAAAGTTAAGTGTTTGGTCCCATATTCATAGCATTCAATGACTACATCAAGCTTGTGACTGTATACGTTTGTTGGATGCATTTGCTGTTTTGGTGTTCTCAATACTCCTGTCCATGAGTCTTTATGCCACAGCGCTATTCCATTCGACTAGGGTCTCATACACAGGAAGTATCATAATCCCACTGGTGTTTGGATCCATTAAGAGAGCAATAGGTTGTCTGTGCCTCAGCCCCCAATGGGCGGACCCTTTACCATTTCAACTAAAAACACATCTGACGGATGCCTTTTCTCCCTCGATGCTGAAAAGGACGGTTTCCCTTTTATAGTATGTACAGTATTCACTGAGTATACAAAACATTAGGAACATCTGCTCTTTCCATGACAGACTGACAAGGTGAATCCAGGTGAAAGCTATGATCCCTTATTGATGTCACTTGTTAAATCCACAGATTAAATAAGGATTTTTTTAAATCTTGAGACAATTGAGACATGGATTGTGTATGTCAAATCAAATTTAGTTATAAAGCCCTTCTTACATCAGCTGATATCTCAAAGTGCTGTACAGGAACCCAGCCTAAAACCCTAAACAGCAAGCAATGCAGGTGTAGAAGCACAGGTACTATGTGTGCCATTCAGAGGGTGAATGGGCAAGACAAAAACTGTAAGTGCCTTTGAACAGGGTAGGGTGGTAGGTGTTAGGCGCACCAGTTTGTGTCAAGAACTGCAACGCTACTGGGTTTCTCATTGCTTAACAGTTGGGATACATTGGATGCAACATGGTCCAGCATTCCTGTGGAACGCTTTCGACACCTTGTAGAGTCCATGCCCTGACGAATTGGCTGTTTTGAAGGCTTCTCCTGCCAATGAATAGCACAATGAGCAGCAAACCTTGAGCACCAGTAACAATGTTGACATTTGCTAACATTCGGCTGGTAAATGTTGTTCCATGTTTGTCCTCATTTTGGACATTTGAATGTCCGTAACTCTCGTCCCTCATAATGTACAGACATACAAGTGACTCCGCCCTGTGTATTATCTCCAATTCTCTGTTTGTAAATACAAACCTGTGTTTTAAGACTATGTGATCCTTCTTACCTGGACATGGGCTTCTGCCTGGCGTCATTTTTAGTGTTAAATCAAGCTCTCACTCAACCCCAACTCTCCACCGGGCACAGTGAGTTGCCTTGTGTATTTTGTTTCAACATGAGGGCTGTATAGGATTTTATTTTATTTTTTTATCATCTGAGCAATACAGGGGCCTTGAGGGTTGAGATATGAGGTCACACACACACCTCTGTAGACTTGTGCCCCTCACCAAGCCCTGCATTGGCCACAACAGCTTGGCCTGGCAACATAAACCCTTTGTACAAATTGAATGGGAATTGGGCAGGATAGAATACATTTTCCATTCACTTGAATAAATGTAACACTCTTTGGCCGGGTCCTTGCAATTATATGCCAAAGTCAGGGAAGAAATCAGACAAAAATCAATTTATTGCGAAGGAAGCGGTATAAGCTTAGCACTGTTTAACAAAACATTTTCGGGGTTGACAGAGAAAAGTGGAGCTACAATCTGTTTCAGATGGGCTTCAATTCAAAATTGCCTGTAGGAACATTGCAATGGACCAAGCTTGGTTGTAGTCGATTAGAACAGAACATTGAGCAAAAAAAAATAGCTGATAGCTGTTATTGGCTGATTAACACTGTGCCCATTGGCTGTTTAGATATTTACCATGGTCTGAGATCTGTACTTGGAAATTATGCCGGCATACTCCCTTCCAGAGCGGTACGCAGTCCGTGGTCGCTCCGGTCGAGAGAAGTCCACGTGGAACAGGCCAAAACGTACACTGAACCCGTCGGCCCATTCAAAGTTATCCAGGAGAGACCAGGCGAAATAGCCTCGCACGTCAACACCATCCTCTCGGAGAGCTAGAACAAAGAGACAAACATACATGGTATTTTTGTCATTTATTTTTTCAAATACGTGACAGTGCGCATTAAGAGGTAATGTGAAAATACTTTGTTCACACATCACAAAAGGACAAGATCCCATTGTATTATGATTGCCATAAGTCACTCTCTTAACCTTCTCCATTGACCTGAAATTAGCTAAATACTGTCACTAATTCAAAAGAACAGGTTCATCAACAAAGGATTCAAGTCACTCAGCCCCCTGTAACTTAGATTCTGGATGATGTATAAATACTACGATTTTAAGTGAGAAGCAACCCCTCAGAGGTTTAAATAGTACAAGTAGCGACTGGAAGAAATTCACATTAAATAATGATAGATTCTCCATAATATACGGTAGCTTTATGGCGGCCACTTTCTGGTCTATACCTCTGGCTATTTCCTGGATGATGTCATGGTAAAACCCACAACGCTGGACATCTTCCATGTCCACTGGCCCCACCTGGGAGAAGCCATTTTCTGTGATGTAGACCGCAGGGTTGTTGAATGTGTCCTGTCAAAGAAATTGGTTGCTATCATTGTCCAACAAAACACGAGTTCAATAATGACAGTCAAACAACACAGTGGGAGGCTTTAAACTACAGTGGTGTGTGTGTGTGTGTGTGTGTGTGTGTGTTCTGGCTTTTGTTGGTTTAGTTGCACAAATTTAAACTTTCAAATGGTACCACAAAGATGGTTGGAGGTCCACACATCAGAGAATGTTGACTTGAATGGGAATATGTTGTTTTTAATTATACTGTCAATCCTCCATAGGAAAATCAGAGAAATATAGATAATAGAATAGACATTAAGTTGACATTCAAAGGTGGGTGAACCGGTCATCTTTGCAGTATTAGAAGTTACATTTTCAATTAAATTTCAATGGTATACTAGCTCAATTGCATTCAAATCAATTTAACCCGGTGACAAACCGCGACAGCAGGATATTTCTCATTCTCAAAAAACAGTTTTCACCTGAAGCGATCAATATGACACAATTTAGTGTGACAACTGTAATGGCTCTTCAATCTGTTTACTGTGCAAAAAAACAATCAATAGCGAGCAACTATGTTAATGTTAAATGTTCTCCTCACTAAAGGTTTGGCTCAATTTGATTGGCTCAAGGCAGGGGATTCAATCCATGAATTGAATAATCCTTAAATGTAAAATCATCAGAAAAAAATGTATTCTAAAACTTAATTTCATCCTCTGAATTGACTGCTTTTGAATGGAGCCAACCCTGTTAACCTGGGCGCTGTTCGGATACTTTAAAAATGTGCACTTGGGCCTCCCGGGTGGCGCAGTGGTTAAGGGCGCTGTACTGCAGCGCCAGCTGTGCCATCAGAGACCCTGGGTTCGCGCCCAGGCTCTGTCGTAACCGGCCGCGACCGGGAGGTCCGTGGGGCGACGCACAATTGGCCTAGCGTCGTTCGGGTTAGGGAGGGTTTGGTCGGTAGGGATGTCCTTGTCTCATCGCGCACCAGCGACTCCTGTGGCGGGCCGGGCGCAGTGCGCGCTAACCAAGGTTGCCAGGTGCACGGTGTAGCCTCCGACACATTGGTGCGGCTGGCTTCCGGGTTGGATGAGCGCTGTGTTAAGAAGCAGTGCGGCTTGGTTGGGTTGTGTATCGGAGGACGCATGACATTCAACCTTCGTCTCTCCCGAGCCCGTACGGGAGTTGTAGCGATGAGACAAGATAGTAGCTACTACAACAATTGGATACCACGAAATTGGGGAGAAAAAGGGGTTAAAAAAATAAAAATAAAAAATACCTTTGGACTTTCCTTAATGTAATCACTGATCTGACATGACGTGTGGAAGTGGAACTTTTAAAAAGTTGCTTTATTTTTGTAAGTATTGGAACAGGACCCTGGTCGTCTTTACCTTAATGTACTTCAGCAGTTTCCTCAAGCCGTCAGGAACCACAGCCAGCCATGACACCCCACATACCGGCCAGGATGGGTTCACCACCCCCTCTGCATCCTGGTCACTCTTCAACCCCAACACCCCTGGACAACATTCCCCTGGCTTCACCCTCCGAGACGTGTAGTAGTTCAACGCAAAAAAGTCAGCCGTGCCGAGAAGACTAGGCTCGTCTTTGGAGAACCTGGGCAGTCTAGAACCTTTTTGGTAACCCAGTTCTTTGCTTCTGGCCTCAATACTAGACCTCATCACTTCTGGGTAGTCTCCAGTGACAAACAGGGGCCAGGCAAACCACCCTAGTGTAAAGGCCAGGTAGCGTTCGGTGGCGGCCGTGTCATCGGGACTGGCCGGGTCCAACGGTTCAGCCCAGTCGCTATTAATCGCTAAGGACACCGAGCCACCCTGTTTTGCCCTGTAGAGGACATTGTAGCTGTGCCAGGCCCTGGCGTGTCCACGTAGCATGTTGTGGCCCACCAGGTAGGCAGCCATCCCTGGTTCTTTTACCCCCGGGGCAAAGATGCCATCCTCGTGGCCCAGTCTAGCGCACACGTTCAACGTGATCCACAGTTTCACACGATCCCCGAACGATTCAAAGCAGAAGCGGGCGTAGCTGTCAAAGATGGCCGCAATCTCAGGTGATTTCCAACCTCCCTGGTCCTGGAGAGCTTGTGGCAGGTCAAAGTGGTACAGAGTAACCATGGGCAACACGCCACTAGCCACCAAATCATTGATCACTTTGTTGTAGTATCGCAAACCTGCAGGACAGAGACACATAGCTTAGTAGTAAATCATGGGTATCAAGGCTAAATTAGGCTTCAATCAGGGACGCTGCACTTCTAAGAGTAGCACACAACAAACTGTGGCAAAAGGGTCCAGACCCCTTGACAGAGTTTGTGGCACTGCATTGTTTACATAAACAAACACAATAACACAATACACATACACAATAATGTATGATATTTCTTTATTTTTTATCATATCATATGCCATAGGCATTCACCACAAATAAATACTGGAGGAATCTTATCGTAAGTAACCACTACACAGTCTCAGAGTACGGCTACCTTTTTGATTGACATGCCGTGTTATCCCCTCCGGTAGCAGGCGGGACCAGGACAGAGACAGGCGGTAGTGGGTCAGGCCTAGCTGACGGATACACCGGAGGTCCTCTTCCCAGAGCTCATAGCTGTTACAGGTGACATCTCCACTCTGGTCCTCGAACACTAGTCTGCCCCCCTCGTGACAGAACGTGTCCCAAATGCTCGGGCCCTTGTCATCCACATTCCAGCCTCCTGCAAGGTTCAATTCATAGCAGTACTGATCATCCATAACGCACTGTTTGAATATCAACAACAACAAAATTCTAAAGAAAAATGTGCCTACAATTCCTAAAAATTGCTATTCCTATTGTACTGTTTGTAGCCTATATACAGTGCATTCGGGAAGTATTCAGACCCCTTGACATTTTCCACATTTTGTTACGTTACAGCCTTATTCTAAAATGAATTAATTGTTTTCCTCATCAATCTACACACAATACCCCATAATGACTAAGTGAAAACAGGCTTTTAGAAATGTTTGTAAATGTACATAAAAATATATTTAAAAAAAAACTTATTCACATTAGTATTTAGACTCTTTGCTATGAGACTCTACACTGAGCTCAAGTGCATCCTGTTTCCTATTGATCATCCTTGACATGTTTCTACAACTTGATTGGAGTCCACCTGTGGAAAATGCAATTAATCGGACAGGATTTGGAAAGACACACACCTGTCTATACAAGGTCCCACAGTTGACAGTGCATGTCAGAGCAAAAACCAAGCCATGAGGTCAAAGGAATTGTCCGAAGAGCTCCAAGACAGGATTGTATCGAGGCACAGATCTGGGGAAGGGTACCAAAACATTTCTGCAGCATTGAAGGTCCCCAAGAACACAGTGACCTCCATCATTCTTAAATGGAAGAAGATTGGAACCACCAAGACTCTTCCAAGAGCTGGCCGCACAGCCAAACTGAGCAATAGAGTGAGAAGGGCCTTGGTCATGGAGGTGAACAACAACCCGATGGTCACTCTGACAGAGCTCCAGGCCTTTATGGTAGAGTGGCTAGATGGATGCCACTCCTCAGTAAAAGGCACATGACAGCCCACTTGGAGTTTGCCAAAAGGCATCTAAAGGACTCTGACCATGAGAAACTTTTGGCCTGATTGCCAAGCGTCACATCTGGTGGAAACCAGGCATCACTCATCACCTGGCCAATACCCTCCCTACGGTGCAGTATAGTGGTGGCAGCATCATGCTGTGGGGATCTTTTTCAGCGGCAGGGACTGGTAGACTAGTCAGGATCGAGGGAAAGATGAACGGAGCAAAGTACAGAGAGATCCTTGATGAAAACCTGCTCTCGTTGTCCTGCGCTCGTTATCCTGTTGGAAGGTTCCGACGGGACAACGACACTAAGCACACAGCCAAGACAACGCAGGAGTGGCTTCTGGACAAACCTATGAATGTCCTTGAGTGGCCCAGCCACAGCCCGGACTTGAACCCGATCTAACAATGCTGGAGAGACCTGAAAATAGCTGTGCAGCAACGCTCCCTATCCAATCTGACAGAGTTTGAGAGGATACGCAGAGAAGAATGGGAGAAACTCCCTAAATACAAGTGTGCCAAGCTTGTAGTGTCATACCCAAGAAGACTCAAAGCTGTAATCGCTGCCAAAGTTGCTTCAACAAAGTACTGAGTAAAGAGTATGAATTTGTATTTTTCATACATTTGCAAAGAAAATCTAAAAAAAAAGTTTGGATTTGTCATTATGGGGTGTTGTGTGTAGATTGATGAGGGGAAAAAAACTATTTAATCCATTTTAGAATAAGGTTGTAATGTAACAAAATGTGGAAAAGGTGAAGGGGTCTGAATACTTTCTGAATGCACTGTCAATGGGCTACTGTAAGTCTATGGTTGCTCATTCTGTATATGTATATAGCTCATGCTGTCGTTGTTAAATGTATACATAACTACATGAATGTTTCAACTATTAGGCTACTATCAATACATGATACAGTGGTTGAGAGAAACTCTTGAGTTAAAGTCCCCCTTTTGCATTAGAGATCCAACTGCAGCCTACCGGTAGACCTATAGGTTGCAAGTAGTTGTGTGTAGGTTAGCCTACTTCTCGCGCTAGGCCAGAGAAAGTCGTCTCGGGGACGCGCATTACCTTTCCTAATCAAATTACTGTATCTACAAATGCACACACAAAAAAACACTTGTACAGTTTGACTGCCGGCGCCAAACAAATTCTTATTACGTACCTTCGATTTGATAAGCGGATGTAGCCGCGCCCCATGCAAAGTTAGTCGGGAACATGGTTTCAGAATCGTTCGTATGGATACAATTCCATTCAGGGCTGTTGGTTATATTTGCCTACATGTACAAAAAATATATATATATATAAAAAAGACAACAACCCTCTTGTTGTGAAATATTGTATTGTCAAGCAAGCACGAGTTAGAGTTAAAGGAGCTACATAGTCAACCTGTCCTCTGCATTGGCCGTGCAGCATTTACCGTGGCATTCATGCTACGTGGAGCAGCGCAAAACTGTTGAGCAGTGCTATTGTGAAGGAAGTTTTCAAGGAAGTGAGTTTGTGTTTATATAGGATCTCCAGCCATTACCTACTGTCAACCATCAATGTCTATACGGAGCCCTCCGCATTGTTACAACATTTGGAAAGTGCACGGCGGTGCGGTACAGAACTCAATTTGGTCTCACACCCGCTTTAGAACAAAGCATAAATTGGCTTTTAGTTACGTAGACTCTGATGCGTTACATCACTAGGGCTTGTTCGCAAGCGTTGTTGTGAACTCGCGCTGCGCAAATTCTGTTTGTAGGCTACATGAAGGTTGGAGTAAAAAAAAAAACATAGCTGGAAGATGAGGATCTATCTGGCTTCAGAAAGTATTCACACCCGTAGACCTTTTCCACACTTTATTGTTACAGCCTGAATTAAAAATTACATTTAGATTTTGTGTCACTGGCCTACACACAATACCCCATAGTGTCAAAGTGGAATTCAAATCAAAGTTGAATGAAAAATGAAAAGCTGAAATGTCTTGAATCAATAAGTATTCAACCCCATCTTTATGGCAAGCCTAAATAAGTTCAGGAGTAAAAATGTCTTAACAAGTCACAAAACAAGTTGCATGGACTCACTCTGTGTGCAATAATAGTGTTAAACATAATTTTTGAATGACTACCTCATCTTTGTACACCACACATACAAGTATCTGTAAGGTCCCTCAGTCGACCAGTGAATTTCAAACACAGATTCAACCAGGGAGACCAGGGAGGTTTTACAATGTCTCACAAAACAAGGGCACCTATTGGTAGATGGGTAAAAAAAGCAGACACTGAATATCCCTTTGAGCATCGTGAAGTTATTAATCAACCATTGCATGGTGTATAAAACTACAAAGATACAGGATGTCCTTCCTAACTCAGTTGCCAGAGCAGAAGAAAACTGCTCAGGGATTTCACCATGAGGCCAATGGTGACTTTAAAACCGTTACAGATTTTAATAGCTGTTGTCAAAGCTAAAATACCACCCCTGCAGGATTAACTGACTCAACTAGGCCCTGTCTACCCAATGGCAGTTCCGTTATCTCTTGCCACCAATCCCCACAGATCTGATAGATGCCACTCTGCTTTACCACTGGGTTAGTGTACAGCTAGGGACTGTCCTTCAGACTCAACAGTAAGGGCCTTACGGTAGAGTGGGCTATCCCCAAAGTCGATTGCCTGTGCTCTTTCACCCTGCATCCCGGCAGGACCGTCCAGGCCAGAGCTTCAACCTTAGAGCACTATGAGAGGCTCCCTCCCGGGTTGGCTTAGCCCAGAATCTCCCCTCCTACGACTCCTACCAATGCACTCAAATCAAGTCAAATTGTATTTGTCACATGCACAGAATTCAACAGTGAAATGCTTCCTTACAAGCCCTTAATCAACAATGCAGTTTTAAGGAAAATAAGTAAGAAAGTATTTACTAAAAAATAAAAGTAAAAAAATACCAAAAAAAGAAAATGGAAAAATAACAAATAATTAAAGAGCAACAATAAACAATAAAGGCCAACAATAAAATAACAGTAACAAGGCTATATACAGGGGTACTGGTACAGAGTCAGTGTGCAAGGGCACAGGTTAGTCAAGGTAATTGAAGTAACATGTACATTGGGGCAAAAAAGTATTTAGTCAGCAAGTTCTCCCACTTAAAAATATGAGAGAGGCCTGTAATTTTCATCATAGGTACACTTCAACTATGACAGACAAAATTAGAAAAAAAATCCAGAAAATCCTGTTGTAGGATTTTTAATGAATTTATTTGCAAATTATGGTGGAAAATAAGTATTTGGTCAATAACAAAAGTTTATCTCAATACTTTGTTATATACCCTTTGTTGGCAATGACAGAGGTCAAACGTTTTCTGTAAGTCTTCACAAGGTTTTCACACACTGTTGCTGGTATTTTGGCCCATTCCTCCATGCAGATCTCCTCTAGAGCAGTGATGTTTTGGGGCTGTTGCTGGGCAACACTGACTTTCAACTCCCTCCAAAGATTTTCTATGGGGTTGAGATCTGGAGACTGGCTAGGTCACTCCAGGACCTTGAAATGCTTCTTACGAAGCCACTCCTTCGTTGCCCGGGCGGTGTGTTTGGGATCATTGTCATGCTGAAAGACCCAGCCACGTTTCATCTTCAATGCCCTTGCTGATGGAAGGAGGTTTTTCACTCAAAATCTCACGATACATGACCCCATTCATTCTTTCCTTTACACGGATCAGTCGTCCTGGTCCCTTTGCAGAAAAACAGCCCCAAAGCATGATGTTTCCACCCCCATGCTTCACAGTAGGTATGGTGTTCTTTGGATGCAACTCAGCATTCTTTGTCCTCCAAACACGACGAGTTGAGTTTTTACCAACATTTTTTATTTTGGTTTCATCTGACCATATGACATTCTCCCAATCTTCTTCTGGATCATCCAAATGCTCTCTAGCAAACTTCAGACGGGCCTGGACATGTACTGGCTTAAGCAGGGGGACACGTCTGGCACTGCAGGATTTGAGTCCCTGGCGGCGTAGTGTATTACTGATGGCTTTGTTACTTTGGTCCCACCTCTCTGCAGGTCATTCACTAGGTCCCCCCGTGTGGTTCTGGGATTTTTGCTCACCGTTCTTGTGATCATTTTGATCGAGGGATATTATCAGTGGTCTTGTATGTCTTCCATTTCCTAATAATTGCTCCCACAGTTGATTTCTTCAAACCAAGCTGCTTACCTATTGCAGATTCAGTCTTCCCAGCCTGGTGCAGGTCTACAATTTTGTTTCTGGTGTCCTTTGACAGCTCTTTGGTCTTGGCCATAGTGGAGTTTGGAGTGTGACTGTTTGAGGTTGTGGACAGGTATCTTTTATACTGATAACAAGTTCAAACAGGTGCCATTAATACAGGTGACGAGTGGAGGACAGAGGAGCCTCTTAAAGAAGAAGTTACAGGTCTGTGAGAGCCAGAAATCTTGCTTGTTTGTAGGTGACCAAATACTTATTTTCCACCATAATTTGCAAATAAATTCATTAAAAGTCCTACAATGTGATTTTCTGGATTTTTTTTTCTCATTTTGTCTGTCATAGTTGAAGTGTACCTATGATGAGAATTACAGGCCTCTCTCATCTTTTTAAGTGGGAGAACTTGCACAATTGGTGGCTGACTAACTACATTTTTGCCCCACTGTAAATGTTGGTAAAGTGGGGAGGGGGGGGGGGGGGGGGTCAATGCAAATAGTCCTGGTGGCCACTTGGTTAGCTGATCAGGACTCTTTTGGCTTGGGGGTAGAAGCTGTTAAGAAGCCTCTTGGACCTAGACTTGGCACTTCAGTACCGATTGTCGTACGGTAGCAGAGAGAACAGGCTATGACTATGGTGGCTGGAGTCTTTGGCAATTTTTAGAGCCTTCCTCTGACACCGCCTGGTACAGAGGTCCTGGATGGCAGAAAGCTTGGCCCCGGTCATGTACTGGGCCGTAAGCACTACCCTCTGTAGTGCCTTGCGGTCAGAGGCCAAGCAGTTGCTATACCAGGCGGTGATGCAACCAGTCAGGATGCTCTCGAGAATGCAGCTGTAGAACTTTTTGATAATCTGAGGACCCATACCAAATCTTTTTAGTCTCCTGGGGGGGGAATAGGTCTTGTCGTGTCCTCTTTAAGACTGTCTTGGTGTGCTTGGACCATGATAGTTAATTGGCTATCAACCTGTTCCACTGTAGCCCATCGATGTGAATGGGGGTGTGTTCGGCCCTCCTTTTCCTTTGTTCGGCCCTCTTTTTCCTTAAGTTCACAATTATCTCCTTTGTCTTGATCACATTGAGGGAGAGGTTGTTATCCGGTCTCTGACCTCCTCCCTATAGGCTGTCTCATCGTTGTCAGTGGTCAGGCCTGCCACTGTTGTGTCGTCAGCAAACTTAATGATGGTGTTGGTGTCGGGCCTCGCCATGCAGACATGGGTGAACAGGGCAGGAGGGGACTGAACATGCAGACATGCAGACATGGGTGAACAGTACAGGAGGGGACTGAACATGCACCCATGAGGGGCCCCCGTGTTGGGGATCAGCATGGCAGATGTGTTGTTACCTACCCTTACCACCTGGGGGTGGCCTGTCAGGAAGTCTAGGATCGAGTTACAGAGGGAAGTGTTTAGTCCCAGGGTCCTTAGCTTAGTGATGAGCTTTGAGGGCACTATGGTGTTGAACTCTGAGGCATTAGTCAATTAATAACATTCTCACGTTGGTGTTCCTTTTGTCCAGGTGGGAAAGGGCAGTGTGGAGTGCAGTAGAGATTGCGTAATCTTTGGATCTGTTTGGGCGATATGCAAATTGGAGTGTTTCTACGATTTCTGCGATAATGGTGTTGTTGTGAACCATGACCAGCCTTTCAAAGCACTTCATGGCTACAGACGTGAGTACTATGGGTCGGTAGTCATTTAGGCAGTTTACCTTGGTGTTCTTGGGCACAGGGACTATGGTGGTCTGCTTGAAACGTGTAGGTATTACCGACTCGGTCAAGGACAGGTTGAAAATGTCAGTGAAAATACTTGTAACATTTTGTATACAACCTTTATTTAACTAGGCAAGTCAGTGAAGATCAAATTCATATTTACAGTGACAGCCTACCCCAGCCAAAACCTAACCAGGATGGCGCTGGGCTAGTTGTGCGCCACCCTATGGGACTCCCAATCACGGCCGGTTGTGATAGAGCCCAGGATCAAACCAGGGCCTGTAGTGGCACCTCTAGCACTGAGATGCAGTGCCTTAGACCGCTGCGCCACTCGGGAGCCCCACTTTCCAGTTGGTCAGCGTATGCTCGGAGTACATGTCCTGGTAATCCGTCTGGTCCTGCGGCCTTGTGAATGTTGACCTATTTAAAGGTCTTACTCACATTGGCTATGGAGAGTGTGTTCACACAGTCGTCTGGAACAACTGGTGCTCTCATGCATGCTTCAGTGTTGCTTGCCTCAAAAGCGCACATAGAAGTCATTTAGCTCGTCTGGTTGGCTCGTGTCACTGGGCAGCTCACGGCTGTGCTTTTCATTGTAGTCCTTAATAGTTTGAAGCCCTGCCACATCCGACGGGCGTCGGAGCCAGTGTTGTAGGATTCAATCTTAGTCCTGTATTGATGCTTTGCCTGTTTGATGGTTTGTCGGAGGGCATAGTGGGATTTCTTATAAGTGTCTGGGTTAGTGTCCCACTCCATGAAAGCGGCAGATCTACCCTTTAGCTCAGTGAGGATGTTGCCTGTAATCCATGGCTTCTGGTTGGGGTATGTACTTACGGTCACTGTGAGGACGGCGACATTGATGCACTTACTGATGAAGCCACTGACTGATGTGGTGTACTCATCGATGCCATCAGAATTATTATTTAACCTTTTTTTAATTGAACCTTTATTTAACTAGGCAAGTCAGTTAGGAACAAATTCTTATTTACAATGACGGCCTACCCGAGTCCTGGAACATATTCCAGTCTGTGCTAGCAAAACAGTCCTGTAGCTTAGCATCTGCGTCATCTGACCACTTCCGTATTGAACAAGTCACTGGTACTTCCTGCTTTAGTTTTTGCTCATAAGCAGAAATCAGGAGGAAAGAGTTATGGTCAGATTTGGCAAATGGAAGGCGAGGGAGAGATTTCTATGCATCTGCGTGTGTGGAGTAAAGATGGTCTAGAGTTTTTTTTCTCTGGATGCATATGTAACATGCTGGTAGAAATGAGGTAAAATGGATTTAAGTTTCCCTGCATTAAAGTCCCCGGCCACTAGGAGCGCCTTCTCTGGATGAGCATTTTCTTGTTTACTTATGGCCTTATATAATACCTATAGTTGGCTTTCAGGTTAGATTCCTTTAACCATGAAAATTAGCTAGAGATCCTCAATTAATCAAGCATTTTTCAGAGAACCAGAGTAAAACGACAAGGTCAATTTTTAATAACAAGAAAAATGGGTCCTTACCTTCTACAACTCTATAAACAGTTTTCTGTCTCCCCCTCAGTATGATCAGTCCCTCAGATACGTCTAAAACACTAACTGCTAATCTACCAAACCTCTATCAATGAGGTAACCTTAAGGATTCCTCCTAGAATTTTACTTTAACTGAGTATAATAAAAATAAAAATATAATTATAATAAAAATCTAAATATATTTTAGGTTAGAAAGTCACAGCAAAACTCTTCTAGCAAGCTCAAAGAGAGTTATTTCTCTCCCCCTTTTATACCATCCATTTTTCTTAACACCCTCGTTCAAAAAATGGCTTTTTCTCGCCTAAGCAGGACGTCCATCCGCTTCGCCTTAACATACTTTATTAATCTTAACTTTTAAAGCATTCATTTTTAAACATGAATCTTTCTTATCCCACTCAATTGCAATCTTACTCCAACTCAATGTATCACTCCCCTTACATCTTAAACATTCACCAAGTTAAACATTTCATCATTACAAAATTTCAACATTAGAACCTTCCATTGTCAACCTCCTATAGGCCCTAAGGCCTTGTTCCTATATGTTTAACAAACTAGTCTATATGCATCATACCTTAAAGCAAACAACATTAAAACATTGTTAACTATTTTAGTGCATTACTTTAATCACACATTGTTACTCCTTTACTACCTTACTCGAATCACCCTTTAATAACATCTTCCCTTATACATTTCCCTATGCTTTCAAACTTTGTCATTTAACATATTTAACCTTAATCATTATTTTATCAAATTCCAGTCCCAGTTCATTTATTTGACTTATTTTTCGTATTTTCCGTAGTCAACGTCAATTCTCTCTCAATGTTCATTATTCTTTGTGCTCTGGGTGTGGGTGTGAAAGGGAATCTTCTTCATAAGTGTGTACATGTGTGTACGCAAATGTGTCTCTAAAATGTCACAGAGAACTGGGCCTTGGCCTAGAGATTTTTAGAAAAAATCCTAGAAGAAAACCTGGTTCAGCCTGCTTTACAACAGACACTGGGAGAGAGAAATTCATCTTTCAGCAGGACAATAACCTAAAACACAAGGGCAAATATACATTGGAGTTTCTTACCAAGATGACATTGAATGTTCCTGAGTGGCCTGGTTACAGTTTTTTGACTTAAATCGGCTTGAAAATCTAGGGCAAGACTTGAAAATTGCTGTCTAGCAATGATTAACAACCAACTTGACAGAGCTTGAATAATTTGAAAAGCAATAATGTGTAAATATTGTACAATCCAGGTGTGCAAAGCTCTTAGAGACTTACAGAGAAAGACTCGAAGCTGTAATCACTGCCAAAAGTGATTCTAACATGTATTTATTCATGGGGTGTGAATAATTATAAAAATTTGATATTTCAGGATTTTATTTTCGATCAATTTGAAAACATTTCTAAAAACATGTTTTTGCTTTGTTATTATGAGGTATTGTGTGTAGATGTGTGAGAAAAATAATCTATTTAATCCATTTTGAATTAAGGCTGTAACTCAACAAAATGTGGAGTAAGTCAAGGGGTATGAATACTTCCTGAAGGCACTCTATTTATCTGTGAATCCGCACATTGCTCATTAATCACTTGTTACCTGTCCTGTACCCTGGCTGAATTTGTTTAAAAATATATATATATATCCATAAATGCATTAGTTATAGGCTACCTCACAACAGTGGTTCCAGGAGTCCATTGATTTAAAAAATTACCCAGAGAGTGAGATGACCTCCTGAATCATTCATGATCAGGCATGTGACTAATCCTCTGTCCTCTATAGGGATAGCACAATCTAGTAATCAAATTACCAGTCATTGCATACTATCCATAACAGACATCCTTTGGACCATAGTGACAATTTTCATAGTTTATGGGTAATATAATAGGAGTAAGTCCTGCATCTGGAGAAATAGATAAATTACAGTCATTTTACATTACATTATTACATTATTTCATATAATTGTCTTATGTTACCTTATTTTGTTCTCTTGGTAGTAAATATTGAAGGCCACCACCTCATCAATACATTTAATTGTGTCATCCTGAAGCACTCCTTGCTTTGTCTATAGGAAAATCTGTTACTACAATAGCTTTAAAAAAAAAAAATGTGTTGTTGTTTTTTTTGTTTGTTACTACAATAGCTGTCGTCCGTATGTTTGCAGGCAGCCTTCTTTCAGTGGACGTCAAAGTCCTATGTGAGCCTGAAAACAAACAAGACTAATGGAAGTAAAAGCTGCGTAGCCCAGGGGTATGGGGTTTCCTGAGATAATTGGGTTACTTTGTCTGCCTGTCTTTCTGTCTCTCTGTCTTTCTGTCTCTGTATGTCTCTCTGTCTCTCTTTCTCTGTCTGTCTGTCCATCTGTTCGTCTGTCGCTCTTCTAAAACCAAGATGCTCAATTTACCCCATCATAGAAAATATGAGTGAAGACAGGTTGGCTCTGCATGAGTGTTAGACAAGGGTATTGTAGTATTGCACATGTGAATTCTTATATGGTGTTTTCCTCACTGACTGACTCTGGCTTTCCATGGCTATTGCCCATTGAAAAGCTAGTCTGAACTTGTTTGAGAAGCTTTGTGTGAAGGAACACAGAAAGAGAGGAGATACAATGCTGGATGAACTAAAAGAGAGAGGGGGTGCATCGCAAAGACCTGCTTTTATTACATTTGAAAAGGAAAGCATTGTTTAATTGTCTTGGCTGCATTGTTATTATGGTAGACATGTGTAGGTAGACGGGTAATCATTATATTATAACACTATTAACAACAATTAAGTATTGTTATGTTGTTACATACCATTTTAAAAATTGCATTTGATTGCACAAATTAAATTGCTATGTAACAACAATGTTGTTACTGTAGTTATTGCAGTATTACTATGCATATAGCACCAAGAGTATGTAAAGTGTTACCAAATTAATTTTACCCAAGGATGAGAAAGGATTTAAATAGGCTACATTTCCAAATCAACACCCACCCGTAGCATCACTACTCTGGACGGTTTTGACCTAGAATATGTGGACAACTACAAATACCTAGGTGTCTGGCTAGACTGTAAACTCTCCTTCCAGACTCACATCTCCAATCCAAAATTAAATCTAGAATCGGCTTCCTATGTCGCAACAAAGCCTCCTTCACTCATGTCGCCAAACATACCCTCGTAAAACTGACTATCCTACCGATCCTTGACTTTGGCGATGTCATTTACAAAATAGCCCCCAACACTCTTCTCAGCAAACTGGATGCAGTCTATCACAGTGCCATCCGTTTTGTCACCAAAGCCCCATTTACTACCCACCACTGCGACCTGTATGCTCTCGTTGGCTGGCCCTCGCTACATATCCGTCGCCAAACCCACTGGCCCCAGGTCATCTATAAGTCTTTGCTAGGTAAAGCCCTGCCTTATCTCAGCTCACTGGTCACCATAGCAACACCCAGCCGTAGCAAGCACTCCAGCTCCACATTGCACTGGTCATCCCCAAAGCCAACACTTAATTTGGCCACCTTTCCTTCCAGTTCTCTGCTGCCAATGACTGGAACGAATTGCAAAAATCTCTGAAGCTGGAGTCTTATATCTCCCTCTCTAACTTTAAGCATCAACTGTCAGAGTAGCTTACCAATCACTGTACCTGTACACAGCCAATCTGTAAATAGCTTACCCGACTACCTCATCCCCATAGTATTACTTACCCTCTTGCTCTTTTGCACCCCAGTATCTCTACTTGCACATCATCATCTGCACATCTATCACTCCAGTTTTAATGCTAAATTGTAATTATTTTCATCTCTAGGGCCTATTTATAGCCTACCTACCTACTCTTCTACATTTGCACACACTGTACATAGATTTTTCTATTTTTTTTTATTTTGTGTTATTGACTGTAACTCTGTGTTGTTGTTTTTGTCGTACTGCTTTGCTTTATCTTGGCCAGGTCGCAGTTGTAAATGAGAATTTTGCTCAACTGGCCTACCTGGTTGAATAAAGGTTAAATAAATGTTTTTATAAAAAAAGTTTTTTTATCGGTCTATCAAGGAGAGGGGCAATACATGTTAATAACTGACATTCCCTGTTTTGTGATGCAGCCTAAAGCTTGACAACATTACATTATTTTCTAGGAATATTCAAGGACATATATTTGTCACTCGGGAATGCTCAAAAGTTCAAGGACCAATACTGGATATTTGTCATAGTCAAAGTGGCTAGGCATATCTATTTTCCATTAAATAAAAGAAAATAGGGTTGTTTTCTCTGCAACTGATTTGAAACAATTTTGTTTATTGTGTTTCATCTTTTTCTTCACCTGCACGTAAAATGTAAACCTGAGCAGCAGCTAGAATGGGAGACAAGAGGCAGTCTGTGTTGCCTGTAGAGTGACGTCAGTGGCTGTAAACGCATGCAACATGGAGCCCGGGTCAAGACTGTGGGAGAAGTGTTCTCAACGGAAATGAAGCCAATGAGTACTTTCAAAGAGAGAGACGAGGACCGCAATTATGGATATCTATTTAAACTTGGGAGAATTTCTACACGTTACTGACTAACTCGAGTGGGAATATGTTTCTTTCGTTCGTTTTTTTTTTAGGAGTGCTATGATTTCCCTTTGCTCCAACAACTGGACTCGATGGACGCCTAAAGTGAAAAGTTGCTTACAGATGTTTTAGTTAGTTGTAAGGCTATTTAAATGTGTGGCAGTCTACGCCTCTCGGGATCAGTTATCTTAGGGAGAACGTTTTTAAAGTTTAGGCGTGATCAGATTTCATTAAGTTAGTGTGTTATCTTTGGATGACTGCTGCTGTCTCTTGGTGGAGTAGGCACAATTCTCACTTGGATCCGCGCTATTGGCGACAAAAGAAAATATTTTCTCAATCGTTGAAGTCAAATTGTGTAGCCTAGAAAAATCGGTACAATTACAAGTGAATGTTTTTATTTTATTTTTCGGGAGGCAGCAAAGACCCGATAAAGAAATTGATTTATAAATCGTGTATTTTGGCAAACAAAGGATGTATAGACCCTCTCTCGGAGTAATTGACGCCGAACACAAATCGAAACCGTTGCAAAAAAATGGAGGGGGAAATCCACATTATGGTGGACAAAATGTTTGCAACATGATTGAAGCTCAGAATATTCTGAAGGACGTTTTGGTTTACCATTTGAACAGTAGCCTATTTGTGCCAGGCCATTTCACAGTACGACCACAAATCCCTGCCTTCCACGCTACTTGATATTAATATATACTTTTCTCTACCTATGCTTCAGTAGCCAGATTATTTTACATATAATTTAAAATGAGGGTAAACGCGGTGGATTTGTTGCAATTGTTACTTGTTTTGCTACTCGGTGGCGATGGATCTGCGCTATCATCTGATTGTAAATCATATGATGAACGTTCAAAAAGCGCAGGTAAAAGCACACCGTCGGTGGTCACGGCGGATAGGAAAGTGGTCTGCAGCAATATGGAACTCCATCAGGTGTTACCCCCGGACTCCTTCCCCAACAGAACAGTCACGTTGTAAGTATAAATCGCATCAACAGAATAATTATGCTGTCCCCTTGTTTGGAACAGCTTGGGCACACAGAAATAACCAAACCGCCAAATGTTTGTCTTGTTTACTACCGGCACTTTATTCTTTCTGTTGAGGCCAACTACTATTCAACTTTCAGGCCAACACAACTGGCATAACATACCGGTAGTTGTTTTTTAAACGTTAAGACTATTGCTTAGCGAGGGGTCTTGGGGGACCAATTTAGATTCTGCAGAATTCTTCAATTAGCTAATAGCCAGCTATATCTTGTTAGTTTTACACTAACCTGGTTTGGGAATGTTTAGGTTAATCACTAAGTTCTGCTGATGAATTCAACTACTGACATATACATTACAGCTCAAATAAAATGACCCTGCCCTTACTAAATTGTGTTTATTCTGGATCCCCATTAGCTGCTGCCAAGGCAGCAGATACTCTTCCTGGGGTCCAGCAAAATTAAGGCAGTTTATACAATTTTAAAAACATTACAATACATTCACAGGTTTCACAGCACACCGTGTGCCCTCAGGCCCCTACTCCACCACTACCACATATCTACAGTACTAAATAAATCTGTGTGTGTAGTGTGTATGTTATCGAGTGGGTGTATACATGTGCCTATGTTTGTGTTGCTTCACAGTCCCCGCTGTTCCATAAGGTGTTTTGTTGTTGTTGTTGTGTAAATCTAATTTTACTGCTTGCATCAGTTACTTGATGTGGAATAGAGTTCCATGTAGCCATGGCTCTATGTAGTACTGTGCACCTCCCATAGTCTGTTCTGAACTTGGGGACTGTGAAGAGACCTCTTGTGGCATGTCTTGTGGGGTATGCAATGGTGTCCGAGCTGTGTACCAATAATTCAAAAAGACAGCTAGGTGCATTCAACACCTCTCATAAATACAAGTAGTGATGAAGACAATCTCTCCTCCATTGACATGCATATGATTAATATAAACTCTCTGTGTTCATCCAAGAGCCAGACGTGCTGCCCAGTTCTGAGCCAATTGCAATTTTCCTAAGTCCCTTTTTGTGGCACCTGACGACATGACTGAACAGTAGTCAAGGTGCGATTTTATCTAACGGGTGGCATCCATAAGTCTAAATATTTCTGTCATAATTACGTAGAATTCTGGCAAATTAGTTCGCAACGAGCCAGGTGGCCCAAACTGTTGCATATACCCTGACTCTGCATGCAATGAACGAAAGAGAAGTGACACAATTTCAACTGGCTAATATTGCCTGCTAACCTGGATTTCTTTTAGCTAAATATGCAGGTTTAAAAATATATACTTCTGTGTACTGATTTTAAGAAAGGCATTGATGTTTATGGTTAGGTACAGTCGTACAACGATTGTGCTTTTTTCGCAAATGCGCTTTTGTTAAATCATCACCTGTTTGGCGAAGTTGGCTGTCTTTGTTAGGAAGAAATAGTCTTCACACAGTTTGCACAGTCTTCACTCATTTCACCCAGTTTGTTTTTAACTGACTTACCTAGTTAAAGAGGTTACAACAAACAGCCAAATCGGTGTCCAAAAATACAGATTTCCGATTGTTATGAAAACTTGAAATCGGCTCTAATTAATCGGTCGACCGCTATTGTTGATAGTGTTGTTAAGAAGGCAGAGCAGCGCTTTATTGTGGACATACTTCTCCCCATCTTAGCTACTGTTGTATCAACATGTTTTGACCATGACAGTTTACAATCCAGGGTTACTCCAAGCAGTTTAGTCGTCTCTACTTGCTCAATTTCCACATTTATTTATTGCTTGTGTCAAGGATACAGAGGTCCCTATTTCATGTGTAGCTTTATTGTATCACCTCCACGTCCATCCCTCGTCAGCTGCTTAACAATAGTAGTATCCTTTCTAACAGATGTCATTGTCATGTCTCACTATAATCTAGTCCTGTATGATAGAAATGTCAGTGACCAGAATACAGTTTAAAATGGTAAATGCAGTGTATAATTGTATGGCATCCCAAGGGTGTTTTATATAGGCTAAGCAGACACATATACTGAGATTGTTGAACACATCTAGTGTGTGGTTGGTAATCATTTTCATTGCCACAACACAGCTATTTGTGTAATGCAACCACACTGTGTACCATTAAACCACCACAGCATATTGCACATGCAGTTACCCCGATGGAGAGAAGACTGAAGCGTTTTGGAGTCTACACCAGCCAAGAGCATCAGTTCATTATACTAGTACTCTACACTAATACACTCTACACTAGTACTCTTGGGCCATATAATTCAATGGCCCAAGAGATGGAAAAGGTATTTTTTTGTGACTTGGTTGATGAAAGGTTGAGCCTTTGCCTAATTTGATCTATGTGTTTTTGGGTGCCTTTTTTTTTACGGCGCTAAATTTATGACAAACCACGTGATGGGATGTCTTTTCAAGAGGCTACGTCAAGCATGTATCAAAGCCTCATTGGTACAGTTGTCTCTCTTCTAGTGGCCACTTCCAGTCCCTCTTCCAAAAATAGGAGGAAAGAATGCAAGGAATTAGGCTTAGTGATTGTATGTGGGCCTGTAGAACTTTAAAACAGAGGATGTAGGTGTGGATTGATGTGGGTGGTAGACTGTTGCTTTTTCTTCTTCATTTTTAAGTTCTTCCAAAGAAACTTGTAGTTCCTCAAGGATTATTTTTATACTCTGACTAGGCATGATGTTGGTTAAGTCAGTGATTGATTGAGATGTTATTACCCCCGTCATGGTATGCGATCTTTCTTTTTTCCTTCCTTACATCTCAACTGCTTGGATGGCCATAATTTTGTTCCGCCCGACAGTGATTGATTGGGAGTGGAAACATATTCCTGTCTTGAGCATTGAACCAAGCTCCATGATTCAAGGTCTGAGAGTAGGTCACTGCAGAACAAGAACGCTAATTAGATTGCACACATTGCAAAGTTCTCAGGCATTCCTATGGGTTTCCCACTAAACTTCCCCATGGGTCTCTTAAAGTTTATGTCAACAGATTTCGGGAATAATGGCAGTAGTGCTTCAGGATTTCAAGGTTTCCGTCAAATAGACTCACTGCAACTCTGTCCAGATGAAAGTGACTGCTTTCCATGAAACCGCGCTCTCTTTTTGGCTGCTACATTTTGGGGCTCGTTTACGACCTCTCTGTGTCCTGTCAGAGGGGTTAACAGCGGTCTTACACTGGGCCTGGACTGACCTGATCCCAGCTGCTCCACCCGACCTTCCCTGACCCTGAAAATCAATCACTTCCCCCTGCCTGTACACCGTAGATCCCAGTCATGCCCTACTACCTCTCGCTTTTGTTCTGTGGGGCCAAGAAGTTCACCCTGCCTTCTGGCCCCAAAAGCTAAAGTTGAGAGGAGAGAAAGTGCAAAAACCTAAATTGATAGTGTAAGGAAATTTGGATAGCTCTTTCGGTTTATCTTGAAAAATGGACTGCCAATAAGATAGTCCTTAACTTCTGGTTAAGCACACCACATACATTGATTGTTTTGTGGGCATTTCATCTTTAAGTCCGTGGTATGCAAAAGTTACGTTTCCCCAGTGAATTTTCTATGTCAAGATGACCTGTGTCAGACCCACCATTGTGGGTAAATAAACCTTTCTATCTGGTTTAGTTTGGATTACCATGCCATTATCTCAGGGAATGGCTTATCTAGAGCTACCTCTGACTTGTGCAGATAATGGATATTTCTGGACAGAGTTCACACAATCGTATCCAGCCTTAAACACTGGTCTAGGGTCTGTGAAACCACCATAACATGTTCTAAATGTGTTGAATTGGTGCATCGTTATCAGTCCCTTTCCAGACTTGTTATTTGGGAGATTTGAAATGGTCTATTGAGACTTGCTTGTCAGTAAATTAACGACTTGGTCCGATGCAGTGATTCATGTTGGGTGTAATTAGAGACCCATTAATCATACCTTTTTGACCCACATACTTCCTGTTTCCTGTCTGGAGGGATCATCTGACCTTTAGCCAAACTGAGCAGCTCATAGTTAAAGCTACAATATGTAACTTTTTGGGCAAACGGACTAAATCCACATATATTGTGAGTTATAGGTCTCGCATTCTCAATGAGAGTAAATCTAAGAAGCAGTAGATCTATTCTATGTGCAATATGTCTACGCTTCCCGCTCTGAAGTTCCGATTTTTGCTTTTTTTGTACACTAGCTTCAAACAGCTGAAAATACAATATTTTTGGTTATAGAAAACATATTTCACAGCGGTTTAGATGGTACAATGATACTCTATCCAGACTGCTTGTTTTGTCACATAAATCGAAATCAGAGAGCCTTTTTTAAAAAACATTTTGCAATCAGTAAATGGCGATGCGATTTCTGCATATTGCAGCTTTAAAGCGAATAACAAAGACAAGTTTAAAACTTTATTGAATCCTCAACGAAATTCATCTAGACATTTTAGTCAGAGTAACTAAGGACTATGATTTAGAAAAATGTTAGTTGGACATTGTTTGTAATCAAAATGGCTGGAAAACTTTGATTGGTTTAAAAGTCAAACTCATTAGGCTCATAGGGAAAGTATTTGGGGACCCTGTGAGTTCAGGCTGCTGAATGCCTCTGTGGAGAAAGGATGAGTGCTGCATTCCCAGCATTTGGACTCTCCAACCGATACTGCATGCCAAAGGAATCTGAGAGAAATGACACAAACGCATCGACACAACTAGCTTGTTCTCTTGTCAGAAAAGTGTTTTGTAAAATGAGGCCTCGTGCTAGCATAACCTTTGCTTCTTTCTTCCGCACAGTGTGGTAATTTCAGGTGTGTCGTTTGAAGAGTATATGCGCAACTGCATGTGTGTGAGGCTGTTCCTGTTCATGTTTTACCCTACATTAGAACAGCCCCTCTTGGATCCTTCCCAGCAGGCACCTGGGCTTGACTATGCGGCCCGGAGCACACCTGGAGTCCACCGAAGAGTGTGGAACTGATGTCAGCACGAGGCAGGGATTTCTTCCCCACTGCAGGAAAAGCGAGTGCAGTTTGACGACACAGTTAGGAGCAGTAAACACAAGGTTCACAGCAGCAGGGAATCATGGGGGATGGCCTGGTATGTGTCCAGTTTCCTGAATACTTAACCTGCAGTGAATGCCAGTGGACCATGTTTTAAGAATGGAGTAGCTAACTCCATAATAGATTGACTTGAAACTTGCAGTAAAATACATTTACATTTTACATTTTATAAAACGTTTTAGATGCATGACAAAGACGTAATTTACAAGCCTACGTTCTCTCACCACTATATTTGACATCATTGTTTACGTTATGAGTGAGCTGAATTTAGTTGTGGCATCTGAAGGTAGAATCCTCTCTGTTCTCTTGATTTGTTTCGCTGCTCCTACATGAAAAGGGGAAGTAGGCAGGCTGGCGGCCTTTTGAAGTGCTTGTGTAACTAGTACCCAAGAGTACGCTGTCACGCATGTCCGGTGGCTAGAAAGGTTTGTTTTGCTTTTCAGGCAAGCGTTTGGGTTAACGCAACGCCCCCTGTGTTTTTCATTGCTGTTGTGTGATGTTTGGAGAGGAGAACCAAATCCCGAAGGCGAGGCAATGACTGGCGGCTCTAGGCGCCTGGTGTTCACATCTAGGCGGCTCACAGTCTCTCCTTGCACACTCAGACCGGTTGAGCATTTGGTTTCGCCAGACCATACTTGGGCCTCAAGTTCAAAGGCTATGCTATTCATTTGGGCTTGGTCTTATGTGCACCTGAATTTCTGTACAATGATGTGGGCCTTCTTGTTTGTCTATTTGAAAGGCTCCAGTTCTTGGTTTCTATTAATTTGTCTGTTAGCCCTGTATTTTGCATATGCAACAGTTTTTGGTCCCGCAACAATCGGCGTTGAGAAATCATAATCGGTCGACCTCTACCTTGCACGTAAAGGAGCTGTAAGGTGACTGTTTTCTATACATGCTTTAACGTAGATCATTGGAATTAAAAGGAGATATTG
This sequence comes from Oncorhynchus clarkii lewisi, assembly GCF_045791955.1. Classification (NCBI taxonomy): domain Eukaryota; kingdom Metazoa; phylum Chordata; class Actinopteri; order Salmoniformes; family Salmonidae; genus Oncorhynchus; species Oncorhynchus clarkii. The sequence continues at coordinate 24,129,900 of NC_092155.1, read as the reverse complement.
TCCGGCTTATAGCTGTGGGAGAGTGACACCGCATAGTCTGTTCTTGTATGACAAGTGACCTCAGTGAATTCTTTCAAAGATGAGGCATTTTTCCTTCCAAATGCAAGACAGTATTCAGGCCTTCATTTTGCAGAATACGCAGGCTGCCAATTCATAACTTGGTTAAAGAATAATCTATGGGAATTTCTGAGGAGTTTCCTTATGGTCTCCCATGCGTTCTGGTTGTTACCACAGTTTCAGGGAGTGGAGAGAAAGTGCCAGGGTCACCTTTAACCGCTATTTCATCAGATGTAATTAAGTAATATGATGCCTACCCTCCTATCTCAATCAGATACTTTTGATGAATGTTCATAGTTTCCCCTTTTTAATATTGACTGGCAAGAGGTAAAGGGCTTAAAGTAAGGCTCCTCCTGAAGCTCGGCAGCACCACAGCTACTGAGCCCTCCTTTTCTTTCACCAACTCAGCCCATCCCCTCTCTCTGTGTGAGCTTAGTGAATGGTGGAGTCTCTTTAGCAGGTTTTTTTTATTTTTATGAGCTCAATTGCCGTCAGAAACGTTGTTACCCCTGTGTTTCTAAAGGGCTTCAGCTCTCCTTCAGGCCGTCCTTTGTTAAGCCTTCTAAGCATAAAGAAAGTGTTGCAAGGCTTTTTTGTTGTTGCCTTTGGGGGGGTTGTATAGTGGCCGATTTAAAAAAAAAAAAATTAATAATAATTATTATTATACATGTTTTTTTTAATCAATCCCTGGTTAACTTTAGTGCTAATAACCTGGGGCCGATGTACTTCAAATGGCTGGATTTTCTGTTGTGAAAAGAGTACAACCTTACCTTCAAGACTGATAGGCCCATTCTGGGAAAGAATAGCCGTATTGTAGGTGGTGTGTTTTATCTTTTGAGTTATTTTGCTTCACTTGAAGAGCACGGGGAGAACAGAACATTTAGTTTGCCTGTTTTTTTTTTATTTTTTATTTTTTATTTTTTTGATGAGGAATTATCGCAATGGATTTGGTGGAATGGTGGTGAAACCAGAGAGAGAGAGTTCAGTCAGTTAGGCATGACAACACGCACGGTTTGTATGATAGAGGCTACAATTCTTGTGATTTACAGTCCCTATTACATTAGAGCATATTACGAGAGATTTGTGTGGATCTCTCTTAGGGCTGACCCCATTTAGTTGATTGTTTGGTCGATAGGCTGTTGGTCGACTGAGATTCTGTTTTAGTCGAGCAGTCGCAAATATAAATATATATATATATATATATATATATATATATTTCATGGTACACACGACAGCTGTCTGATCCATGTCAGTGGAATAATCAATTGCGGAGGCCGCAGGGATGGAACGGTCCAAGCAGAAGGGGAGTTTGGCTAAGATGCACAAGGCACTTCTCTCCAGAATGTGCTTCCTCCCGCCAGTGCACATTCATTGTTTCGTAACTTCATTGTGTGAACTGTTTGCCCTTTGTTTGTTAGTGTCTCTCAATGCCCCATTACATTCTGTATGTCAACCAGTAGTTCATTTACCGTTAATTCCCATAATGTAGGCTCCACAATGCTTGTTTGGTTACGGTAATTTCTGTTAATGTAATCTATTATTATTATTATTACAGTCGGTTACCATTCTCATTGTTGGAATGGACACGTTTGCAGAGCTCACAACCTATGCAGCACTTGTGAGGAACAACATTTTGGTATATTTCATTCCATTTGCGAGTTTTGTCAATTTATTCATTGTCTTTTTTTGGAGCACTCCTGTCCAATGTTGAATAAAGACGCACACCTAATTGCGCATATAAATGCATGCCTAGGCTACCCGGGCTGTGCGCAAATGTAGGCCTATAAATGTGCCCATTTGGGGACGTCTGATAGTATTTCTGATTTGTCTTAAATGACCACCACTAATGTGCTGTTGAGCTTCTCAAAGTAATTTTTCTTCCCATCAAACAGCAAGTGAACAGTCTGTTTTTAGAATCCATTGAGGATGACAATAGTTCCTCAATTTATTTGAAAAACACTTCAAGCTCTTTCCCTTTCAAAAGCTACTTGGCATGAAAGGGGAAAATGTTGAGCTCTGATCCAGTTAAACCGTCATAAAATACTTGATTACTTTTTATCCCTTGCACAAATATCCTACAGCTGTGTCTGTACCTAGCTCACTGTTGCATTACATTTTATACAATGTTGCAAGTTTGTATCAACGGAGTCATGCTAGCAATGTTTCAAGTTCGTTGTGGACAGGCCTTGCATTGGCATCAGGATACTTGCTACCTGCAGGCTGTAATGTTTTTATTTGTTGGCTTCATGTAGGCTATTTTTACTAAGTTGGCAATATAAGTTACTTTTAGATTTGTATCATTTTCAATTAGATAGGACGTTGATTAACTACATGACAATGATTTTGAGATACAAAGACTTAATTAATAATAAAATTAAACTATTCCATGAAAATGTGCATATGAAAATCATAACTGTCATGCAGATCGGTAGAAATGGTAAGATAAATTGGCACTCCAAATGGAAAAAGGTTACCAACACCCAGCCTATTGCTGGTAACTTTAGTAGCATAATGGCAGAATCTGTAAAGGCCAGCAGTGCAATATTTTGAAACACAGCTTAGCCTTTTGTTAATCACCCTGTCGTCTCAGATTTTGAAATTATGCTTTACAGTGAAAGCAATCCAAGCGTTTGTGTAAGTTTATCGATAGCCTAGCATAGCATTATGTACACTTAGCATCAGGAAGCTTGGTCACGAAAATCAGAAAAGCAATCAAATTAACTGTTTACCTTTGATCTTCGGATGTTTTCACTCACGAGACTCCCAGTTACACAGCAAATGTTTGTTTTGTTCCATAAAGATTATTTTTACACACAAAATACCGATGTTTGTTTGTCGCGTTATGTTCAGAAATCCACAGGAAAGAGCGGTCAAGACAACGCAGACGGAAATTCCAAATAGTCTTCATAATGTCCACAGAAACATGTCAAAGTTTTTTATAATCATTCCTCAGGTAGTTTTTAAAATATATATTCGATAATATATCAATCGAGTGTGTAGCTTTTTCCATAACAGCGGGAGGAACAATGGCCGCTTCACTCAATTGCGCACCATCTCACTCTGAGAGCCCCCACCTCTCCACTTACACAATGTGATCCTTCAGGCTCATTTTTCAAAATAAGTCTGCTGTCTGCTGTTCCCACATGCTTGAAGAGGGCCAACATTGTTTCTGTTCCCAAGAAAGCTAAGGTAACTGAGCTAAACTAAACTATTGCACCGTAGCACTCACTTCCGTCATCATGAAGTGTTTTGAGAGACTAGTCAAGGATCATATCACCTTCACCCTACCTGACACCCTAGACCCACTCCAATTTACTTACCGCCCCAATAGGTCCACAGTCGACGCAATCACAATGCACACTGCCCTAACCCATCTGGACAAGAGGAATACCTATGTATGAATGCTGTTCATCGATTACAGCTCAGCATTTAACACCATAGTACCCTCCAAACTCGTCATTAAGCTCGAGACCCTGGGTCTCCACCCCGCCCTGTGCAGCTTTGTCCTGGTCTTTCTGACGGGCCGCCCCCAGGTGGAGAGTAGGAAACAACATCTCCACCCCGCTGATCCTCAAGACTGGGGCCCCACAAGGGTGCGTTCTCAGCCCTCTCCTGTAGTCCCTGTTCACCCATGACTGCGTGGCCATGCACGCCTCCAACTCAATTGTCAAGTTTGCAGACGACACTACAGTGGTGGGCTTGATGACCAACAACGATGAGACGGCCTACAGGGAGGAGGTGAGGGCCCTCGGAGTGTGGTGTCAGGAAAATAACCTCCCACTCAACGTCAACAAAACAAAGGAGATGATCGCGGACTTCAGGAAACGGCAGAGGGAGCACCTCCCTATCCACATCAACGGGACAGTAGTGGAGAAGGTGGAAAGTTTTAAGTTCCTCGGCGTACACATCACACAATTTGGCTTGTCAACAAAAACACTCACAAACTTTTACAGATGCACAATCGAGAGCATCCTGTCGGGCTGTATAACCACCTGGTATGGCAACTGCTCAGCCCACAACCGTAAGGCTCTCCAGAGGGTAGTGAGGTCTGCACAACGCATCACCAAGGGAAAACTACCTGCCTTCCAGGACACCTACAGCACCCGATGTCACAGGAAGGCCAAAAAATCATCAAAGACAACAACCACCCGAGCCACTGCCTGTTCACCCCATATCATCAAGAAGGTGAGGTCAGTACAGGTGCATCAAAGCTGGTACTGAGAGACTGAAGAAATAAGCCAAGACCTCAGAATTCTTTTTTGTAGACCTCCACAAGTCTGGTTCATCCTTGGGAGCAATTTCCAAACGCCTGACGGTACCACGTGTACTATTGTTTGTGTACTATTGTTTGTACAGATGAACAAGTATAAACACCATGGGACCATGCCGCCATCATACTCTCAGGGATCATACTCTCATCATACTCTCGCGTTCTGTCTCCTAGAGATTAATGTACTTTGGTGCGAAAAGTGCAAATCAATCCCAGAACAACAGTGTTACGGATACAGTTATCCTGTGTGTGTGTGTTTCTTTTCTTTTCTCTCCTTCTCCCCTCACAGGTGAAAATCATCACTCCCCAATCAGTCAACAATCAATCCTCAATCAGAAGACACACCTCCTCCTGTTTCCTACCCTATCACAGTTCCTTCCCCATGGTTTAAAAACCCCATCATTTGTTTGCTCTAGTAGCTCAATCTCTTTGTAAATGCCATGTTTGTAGATCTCTGTTCTTCATAGATTTCAGTAGCTCAATCTCATTGTAAATGCCATGTTTGTAGATCTCTGTTTTTCGACTCTCTCTCTTTGTGTCTTAACCTCTCTTTTGTTGGAGCACCTCCAAATCACTTTGTCATCTCCTGTGAGTATTGTTTTGGTTATGGTGTTTGTTTGTTGCTGGTGGGAAAAGGGGGAAACCAAGACAAGTCGCCCATGGGCATACACTACCCGTAGGTGAACTTTGTTAAATACACTAGTTAGAACTGGGCGGACCACCCACTGTATTTTTGGTTAGTTAGTTAGCTGTTGTTAAAGTAGGCTAGTCTAGCTTAGGGGTGTTTTTGCATATTTATTGTTTCTTTCCTTGGGTCCAGCTCAGCCCCTTTTCCTGCTCCCCCCATTACCGTGTGTTTATAAATAAACCCTGAGTTTGACGGTATTATTTCAGTTGTCGTGGTTATTTCGTTCACACTTACTTTGTCACAACTATAATTTGCATGAGATATGTTACGGGTCTCATTACCATCCCCCCTAGACTGTCGGGCCAAAAGGGATTCGTAACAAACAGCAAAACACCTTGTGAAGATGCTGGAGGAAACTGGTACAAAAGTATCTACAGTAAAATGAGTCCTATATTGACATATGGTTTGCAACTGCACATGGGGACAAGGATCATACTTTTTTGGAGAAATGTCCTCTGGTCTGATGAAACAAAAATAGAACTGTTTGGCCATAATGGCCATCGTTATGTTTGGAGGAAAAAGTGGGATGCTTGCAAGCCGAAGAACACCATCCCAACCGTGACTCACGCAGTGGCAACATCAGACATGGAGGTGCTTTGCTGCAGGAGGGACTGGTGCACTTCACAACATAGATGGCTTCATGAGGGAGGAAAATTATGTGGATATATTGAAGCAACATCTCAAGACATCATTCAGGAAGTTAAATCTTGGTCGCAAATGGGTCTTCCAAATGGACAATGACCCTAAGCATACTTCCAAAGTTGTGGCAAAATATCTTAAGGACAACAAAGTCCAGGTATTGGAGTGGCCATCACAAAGCCCTGACCTCCAATCCTATAGAACATTTGTGGGCAGAACTGAAAAAGCGTGTGAGAGCAAGGACAAACCCGACTCCTAACTGCCCTAATACAGGGATTTTTTACTTGGATTAAATGTCAGGAATTGTGAAACTGAGTTTAAATGTATTTGACTAAGGTGTATGTAAACTTCCGACTTCAACTGAACTTTCACGTATGAAACAGCACAGTCTATAGCCCTACTTTGACGTACTTTTCAAAATCGATTCTACAGCACAGGTTGACTATCTGTTCTTCATCGTAGGCTCCTCTATTCATCTACAATGCAGAACCGTTGTTCCAATTAAGACGTGACTATTATGAGTGGTCAACAGAACTATAAACACCCGCTGTTTAGAGGAAGTTGTTTATGGTAAACTATATGCAAGTTTTCCTGCAGTCCTGGAAGCTAAGCAGCTCCCTTCACGACTCAGGAGAATTCTCTTACACAGATTTATTTTGACAGTCAGAGAGTCACAAGGTCAGAAGTGCATATTTATCTAGACGGACTTAGAAGAATTCCAAACAGTGTGTGTGTATGTGTAATATAGCTGTGCTGATTTTTATATTCTGAATCCAGTCTATAGTGAATTATGCGGTTTCCTAAGAAAATAGCAGGGATATTTGTGGATAAACAAAGCTGTAATTGGATCTGGATGTCATTCAGGTCCAGTGAGCGAGAATATATTGAACTCGTATCCGAAGTTATAAATGTATGCACAGTTTTGTTCCCCCCCACAAATATACAAAGGTAATTCATTTGTAGCGTTGCTTGCTTTCGTCTTTGTGCACATTATCATCAGTGCAAGAACCATTCATGTACTTTACCTATTATTTATTCACAATGGAATTGCGTTTTTAGACCATCCCTCCCTAAACCATATAATATAGCAATCAAGTAGGCTATAGAAATCAGTCAAACCAGTTATTCCTCAATGCAAATGAGATTTTCTCGACCTGGGCACTTTATGTGAGGCCCCTGTGGCTCTGCCTATATCATCGGTACCTGTCGAGAGCTGTGATAGTCTTTGCAGTCTCGTTCCTCGCCAAGCCCCGACATCTGGAGTTTCAGCAGGGAGAAAAGTCTGCACGGGCCAGCCGTGAAACACAGGAACTGTTTGTGTTCCCTCTCTGAGGGGTTTTTAGCAGGGAAGAGAAAATATAGAATGAGTCTCCACCGGCCAACCCTGTAATGAAGCTAGCCCTCAACACCCTTTAATGACTCCAATCTGGCCGGGGGTTGTGGGTACTGGTTGTGTGTGTAACCCACCACATCCCCCCCAGAAAGCCAAAAAATAGGGTGACCACAAGCCCCCTCTTCTCACACCCTCTTCCTCCAAAGGCTTAGTAATTGAATAGTGATGTTAACATACTATTGAATAACATACTATACTGTGAAAGGTGACTAGCATGATTAAAAATCTGAAGAAAGGGGGAATAAAGTGTATTTTGGGGCCAAAAATGTCCCTGCTCTTTGTTTTTTCTTCTGACATGTATGACACTGCTTCTGTCACAGGACATTTTTTCTGACCAATGTTTTTCAGAGTAAACCAATGACTGTTAAAAGCACTTTGGTGGTGATAAATTCACTCCCTTATGCTATAAAATACATTTTTTACCAAGACAAATATAATTATTAATGTTCTGAATCGTTCAGTGGGGTCATTCTCTTAACAATATAAAAAAAAATCTAAAAGGTTGGAAATCTTAACCTTATACATTCGATAATAAGCACCAAGCTCTGTTGACATAGCGGTCCAGTTTTTTGGGGGGATTTTTTTTTTGTGTTTGTCTTCAAAGTTGTTTCAGCGGGTTGCAAAATTAGCATGACACAAGCTGAATTAAATGTGAAAGGCTTTGAAAATAAAAAATACGCTCAGTGCCTCGTTGACATTCCAGAGAGACACTTGTTTTTGTGAGAAATCCTCTTCTATAAGAACAGGAATTTGTCATTGATATTGAGAAGCGTATAATAAGTATGAAAATGCGACATGTCTCAATTGATATGTCTTACCTCTATCGTTATATTTCCTGCGGATTCGATTAACGGGAAAGTGAGCCTGTCAGGTAGCCAGTAGCCTTAATTCTTGCACAGAATCCAGCCTACTGACACTAATTTTCCTTTTAAATATTTTTTTCCCGGTCTCAGAGCTTTTTTTACTATTCTGTACATAAATGTGAAATACTCCATTTAGTATGATACAGTATGTTATGTTTCATATGGTATGTATTAATTTGTGGATGTCCATCACCCGTTTTGTGTGATATGTTAAGAATTACAATTTGTATTATGTTATGAGTTTGCTAAACGGTACAACATATTACTAATTGTCAAAAATGTTAAATATGTTATGAATTTGCTAAACTTATGTTACAAATTCTAGCTAGGTGTCTAGGTTAGGGGTTAGGGGAAGGGTTCGCTTACATGCTAAGTAGAAGTAAGTAGTTGAAAAATTGCTAAAATGCTAAAGTTGTCCATGATGAGATTCGAACTCGATGTTATACCCATCCACCCTGACCAACCACCCTCCTTTTGTTTTTGCCTTACGTAACCATCTGTCTTATGTAACATATCATACTAAATGGAATAATACGAAATGCTCTGAGACCAGATTGGAATTTTGACCACTCTTTTTTTCCCTCTGGCCTCTGATTTAATCACCCTAATTCCGGCCATCCTGCAAGGGTAAAAACTCAACTTTTAAACGGATTGTGATCGAGACAAGCGGTTTGGGCCGTTGGTTTTCTTAGAGGATTATCTACGCCGTTCGTTTACCCATTGGTCAAAACAGTTTTTGTTGTTAATTGGATACCCTATGCTTTTGGCTCAAGCCACCATTTAAAAAAAACTTTGGTAATTGAATTTTGAAACCCTAAATTCCCCGATTTGTATGGTTTCTGCGAGGCTTCTCCCGTTTTAGCATTCAAGGGTTTTTCACCCTTGAATAAAGAGACTTTCATAAAATGTATCACTTTTTAAATTTTATTTTGTATTAGGATTCCCATTAGCAGCTGTTCTTCCTGGAGTCCACACAAACATGAAACGTGACATAATGCAGAACATTAATAGAAAATAACAGCTCAGTGGAAGAACTACTTCAAATGAAAACGTCACACATAGCCAGGAGTAAGGTGGACCGGTACATGAGTCAATCACAATAATAAAAACAAAATGTCAAACTGTAGGCCATTACACCACTTTTGATCATTACCGCATGTCAGATAAATGGAAAATGAGCGAATGGACTTGAAAACGGGTGGTACAGCCTATGCTCCAAAATGCGATGTGGTTCGATGAGAACACTGACATTTTGCCAAAGCAGAGATGAGTGGCCGACACAAAGACACTTGTGGACAGCAGTCGATGCCTAAATTCTGGCTTAATAACCATCTCCAAATGGTGTCTTGTGTAACTAGACTGGTGTCCTAGACTAGACATAGAGAGAAACAGATGTCTCTTTCCATTCACAACTGTTTTGAGGCTGGAAATATATTTAAAGTGGATGAACGTGCGGGGGTAGCCTAGTAAAGGTGCCCTTTTTTTAAGTGATTGTTTGACAATCAGACGAGAACATCATGACTGGTTGTGTTTATGCCACAAAAAAAAGGTAATAGGTTTTTAAAGTTAAATGACAAATCTTTTACGACTAGGCCCACAGAGATCCCATTGAATTAATAGCAATTATATGATTAGGCCCATACAATTTTTAGGAGGTTCTGTTCCAGGAAGAAATTAATTATACTTTCACACCTGCACATATCAGTACATACACACAAACTATCTAGGTCAAATAGGGGAGAGGCATTGTGCCGTGAGGTGTTGCTTTATCTGTTTTTTAAATTTTTTTAGCTGTTCGCTAGAGCAATATGAAATGGAAGGGAGTTCCGCGCAATCATGGCTCTATATCATACTGTACGTTTTCTTGAATTTGTTCTTGATTTGGGGACTGAAAAGACACAAGGCTTGCATGTCTGGTGGAGTCAGTGTGTGTGTGTCAGAGCTGTGTGTAAATTGATTGTGCAAACAATTTTGAATTTTCAAAACAATGTTTCTTGTAAAAAAGAAGTGATGCAGTAAGTCTCTCCTCTACTTTTAGCCAAGAGAGACTGGCATGCATAGTATTAGACCTCTGATTACAGTGAAGAGCAACACGTAGCGCTCTGTTCTCAGCCAGCTGCAGCTTAACTAGGTCCTTCTTCGCAGCACCTGACCATAAGACGAGGCAATCACGATAAGATTCATCTAAAGCCTGGAGGACTTGCTTTGTGGAGTGTGGTGTCAAATCCCTTAATCACGGACATACCTCTCCCTATCTTTACAACCATTGAATCAATATGTTTTGACCATGAATGTTTACAATCCAAGGCACCACCAAGTAATTTAGTCTCCTCAACTTGCTCAGCAGCTACATTTTATTATTCATTATCAGATTCATCTGAGGTCTAGAACTTAGGGAATGATTTGTACCAAATACAAGGCTTTTAGTTTTAGAGATGTTATGTAATAATTACGTAAAATTCTGGCAAATTAGGCTGCCCAAACTGTTGCATACACACTGACTCTGCGTGCAATGAACGCAAGAAAAGTTACACAATTTCACCTGTTTAATATTGCATGCTAACCTGGATTTCTTTTAGCTAAATATGCAGGTTTAAAAATATATACTTCTGTGTATTGATTTTAAGAAAGGCATTGATGTTTATGGTTAGATACACATTGGAGCAACGATACGCACCGCATCGATTATATGCATTATAATAATATATTATATATCGATTATATGCGGGACACGCTAGATAAACTAGTACTATCATCAACCATGTGTAGTTAACTAGTGATTATGATTGATACATTTTTTTTTTAATAAGAAGTTTAATGCTAGCTAGCAACTTACCTTGGCTTACCTTGGCTTACTGCATTCGTGTAACAGGCAGTCTCCTCATGGAGTGCAATGTAATCAGGTGGTTAGAGCGTTGGACTAGTTAACTGTAAGGTTGCAAGATTTGAATCCCTGAGCTGACAAGGTAAAAATCTGTCGTTCTGCCCCTGAATAAGGCAGTTCTTAACGGACTTGCCTAGTTAAATAAAGATTAAATAAAAGGTGTATAAATGTTTTTATTTTTTAATCGGCCAAATCGGTGTCCAAAAATACAGATTTCCGATTGTTATGAAAACTTGAAATCGGCCCTAATTAATCGGTCAACCTCTAATAGATAGTCTTTGTTTGATGCCAGTGGCAGGTTATTAGTAAAAAATAGAGAAGAGGAGAGGGCCAAGAGAACCACACTTTAGATGTTTAACATTAGAGAAGCTTCCATTAAAGAAAACTCTCTATGTTCTATTACATAGCTCTGAATCCATAATATGGCAATCTGAGGTTGAAAAGCCATAACACACTTATTTTCAGCAACAGGTTAAGGTCAATAATGACAGTACAGCTTCCACAATCTTCTTATTATACATTTCTTTCAACCATTCATCAGTCATTTGTGTCAGTACATTGCATGCTGAGTGCCCTTCTCTATAATCATGCTGAAAGTATTTTCGTTTGTTTACAGATAAATACTATCCTGTCAAATAAAATTTTTACAAAATGTTGCTAAAAGTCGGCAGCAAACTGATTGGTCGGCTGTAAGAACCAGTAAGGGGTACTTTACCATTATTCGGTATTGGAATGACTTTGACTTCTCTCCAGGTCTGAGGGGGAAAAATGAACCATCTGATTCAATGAAAGATGTTTAATTAGTCTATGTACACTGAGTATACAAAACATTAGGAACACCTGCTCTTTCCATGACAGACTGACCAGGTGAAGGCTATGATTTGTTATTGATGTCACTTGTTAAATCCACTTCAATCACTATAGATGAAGGGGAGGAGACACCTTACATTCTTTTAAAGGCTTGAGACAATTGAGACATGGATTGTGTATGTGTGCCATTCAGAGGGTGAATGGACAAGACAAAATATGCCTTTTAATTGGGTATGGTAGTAGGTGCCAGGCGCACCGGTTTGAGTGTGTCAAGAACTACAACGCCCCTAGGTTTTTCACGCTCAACAGTTTCCCATGTGTATCAAAAATGGTCCACCACCCAAAGGACATCCAGGCTAGCATCCCGGCCTTTTCACTGTTGATGTTGAGACGGGTGTTTTGCGGGTACTATTTAATGAAGCTGCCATTTGAGGACTTGAGGCGTCTGGTTCTCAAACTAGACATTCTAATGTACTTGTCCTCTTGCTCAGTTGTGCACCGGGGCCTCCCACTCCTCTTTCTATTCTGGTTAGCGCCAGTTTGAACTGTTCTGTGAAGGGAGTAGTACACAGCATATGAGAACTTCCGTTTCTTGATAATTTCTCGTATGGAATAGCCTTCATTTCTCAAAACAAGAATAGACTGACGAGTTTCAGAAGAAAGTGCTTTATTTCGGGCCATTTTGAGCCTGTAATCGAACCCACAAATGCTGATGCTCAACTAGTCTAAAGAAGGCCAGTTGTATTGCTTCTTTAATCAAAACAACAGTTTTCAGCTGTGCTAAAATAATTGAAAAAGGGTTTTCTAATGATAAATTTGCCTTTTAAAATTAGTGTGCCATGGGAACACAGGAGTGATGGTTGCTGATAATGGGCCTCTGTACGCCTATGTAGATATTCCATTAAACATCAGCCATTTCCAGCTACAATAGGCATTTACAACATTAACAATGTCTACACTGTATTTCTGATCAATTTGGTGTTATTTTAATTCACAAAAAAATAGCTTTTATTTCAAAACAAGGACATTTCTAAGTGACCCCAAACTTTTGAATGGTAGTGTATGAAATGTGTAAAGCTGTATCCAAACATTAACATTAAAGTGACCATTGTTCGATGAGTATATACATGGGGCAACAGTCTCTAAGGTGCAGAGTCGAGTACTGGGTGGTAACTGCCTAAGCAACAGTTACTAAGGTTCAAGGCAGGGTACTGGGCGGCGGCTAGGCTAGTGGTGACTATTTAACAGTCTGATGGCCTGGAGATAGAAGCTGTGTTTCAGTCTCTCGGTGTCAGATTTGATGCACCTGTACGGTCTCCGCCTTGTAGCTGGGTGAACTGGTCGTGGCTGAGGTCCTTGATGATCTTCTTGGCCTTCCTGTGACACCGGGTGCTGTAAATGTCTGGGAGGGCAGGCAGTGTGCTTCTGGTGAGGTATTTGGCACTCACAAAGTTGATTACCTGATAGCATCTTCTCTCAAATTCATAAGGGGTCAATAAGTACAATACTTAAGCACTTTGTACGATGCTTTATCTGTTATCTGATTGATAGTATATAGAGGTGATGCATCTTACCATATGTACAGATCAGATTTCTCTCAGACAAGTTCTGCATACTTTCATTGAGTCATTGTTGCCCTGACCAGAACTAGTCTGAACCTAGATTTAGCAATATCAGTGACTTGTGGATCTAACCCCTATAAAAAGATAATGCCTGGTTGCCAACGCATCTATCATTATCGAAGGTCAAGGCAAGACACCTGAACTACCGGTGTCTACGATCAAGCGTATAGCATTGCATCAAATGACTTCTTGTGGCACTCTGGAAACAATCTCAAAGTGAGTCACCGCCGCTTTGGATCAAATGATCATACCTTTAATCATCAAAGCGGGAAGAAGGTTGACGGAAAGTATGCAACCACTGACTTTATCACATCTCACCAACCTGGACGAATTGTACCCTGTAGAGACACATGCTACCAGTTTAGCATCATGAAAGACTATGGAGGGCAGAAGCTAAAGTTGTTTTTCCCTGGCCTCTTTCTGGCACTAGAGAACATTCCATGAATGGAGGGTTGAGGGACAATGGGATGGGATTACTAGAGCTGGGCTTTTTTTCAGTGTTGAAGGAATTTTAAAATGTCCAAAGTAGACTCATTCTTGAGTGGTGATGAGCACGTTTTAGTATGTGAAATGTAGTTGAGTTAAAATTCTGCTAATACTAACTACTGCTGAAAGCTGATGTACATTTGTAGGAATTCTTTAAATGAAGTTGACATCATTTTTTTTCTTCAGGATTTTAAGCAACAACAAAATTCAGGAACTGAAGAATGGATCCTTCATCGGGCTGTCTACTTTGGAAAGATTGTGAGTCTTAACATTTTCATAATATTCTGATATTTCCTACAAGCTCTGACCATGGGAGAATGACTAAGTGTAATTCATGCCTTTCGTCTTGTGTCAATCAATATCTAGAATCACGTTTCACTTTACACATACTTTTTGACAAGACAGCTTCCTTTCAGTATAATGTGTGAGATGAGTCCTAAACCAAACCCATTACTCTTACTATATATACCATAATAAAGCTTGGGGAAGTGCTATGTTAGACAGAAATGTGCTTTATTTACTACAGCCTTGCAAAGCTTTTCTAGGGACAGTTATGACAGAATCCAAGCCGAGCTCATTTCACACACCAGATATTTCTTAGTGTTTCATTTCAGAACAATATCTAGTGTTTGTAAGGGGAGTAAACATTATGCAATAAGCTATGAGTGTTAGGAAGATAACATTTTTTTTTTAAGATAAATGAAGCAGAGAGTAAGAGCGAAAGCTAGAGGGGAGCAATACAGAGAGGATTAGGCCTATTGTACTTTCTCTGCCTCCTTGTCAATTGGCAGCGAAGACATTTATTCAAGTCTACTCTGCTCGGTCAATATTAAATATGCGTCGGAACGATTGAGTGAGCACGTGGAAATTCGTTGTTCTTGACACAACGCAAAGAGTCTTGTTTTGGAATCCTATCAGCCGCGGTTTCTCCCGAGACTCAGAGGAAATGCTCTCGGGCCGTGTGTTATGGACCTCTGATGATTTATTGCTTCGCAATGGCTTCATGCAGATAAAATAACCAGACCATTAATAGCCACGTTGTTACCCAAGGCTACAATAACCGATGACCGCATCAATGGGGAATTTTAAGGGAATACTTTCCAAGGTCTTGTTAAAAGGTACAGGAGTCTCTGTGGGAGGTATGGGAAGCCTTTTTTTGGCCGCAGTTAGCTATCTGGTATTGGTCTAGAAACCATAGCCAGGCGGTTGGAGGTTGAGTAGGACAAACGTATCCCCTCATGTTGAGTCACAGTATGTTTACATGCACACTAATAATTCGATATTAAACTAATTATGGCAGAAGGTCGAGTGCGGCATTAGTCAGGTAAAATACCTTACTCTGCTTATCTTAATCGGCGTACGGTCATAATCGAATTAAGCACACGCCGATTAAAACACCCAGATTTCTGAGCAATCTTTCAAATTATTAGGACATGTAAACTGCTTAATCAGCGTTCCTGCAGTGTATTTGATCTGCACATGTGCCAGCACCGGGTAGGGCAAGCCTCCCTCTTCTGTATGAGTGAATTGAGTATGCATCCTTATAAATTGTTTTCACATTTAAACTTTATATGTCAAAAAGTATCCGCAAGAATACCATGGTCACTGTGGTAGACTGTTTTATTCTGATAGGTGATTTTTCTGCATTTATTAAAAGTCCCATTTAGTAGCCTGATTTCAGTTGTGTCCATGTAAATAGGATTATTCTGGCAAAGCATGTAAACATTTTAAACAAACTATTATATTAACCTGTCTGTCCACAATAATCACATTGTGTGCATGTAACCGTGCTCAGTGGAAGTTTGAGTAAACATTCCCACTTGTTGAGGTTCCTCTGTGCGTGAGGCTACATGTTTAGCTCCAGTCTGTTAGCCTGTTTACCCTCCGTTTGTCTTTCACCCCCCACCATACCTATCCCTCATCTGAACATGGTATGATGCTATTGACTAGTAGATCCATGCTAATGCATCTTGAACCAATGAGAAGACCCAGAATGACATCAAAGGTCAAATTGGGGGTGCTTATATTTGTCCTGTTTCACTGCATGTACAAGTGGGTAACCTGTACGGGTGTGAAATGGAAATGTCCCAACTCCCCATAAGACACCCTTGGAGAGTGGGGTCACGGCCAGGGATGTACCTAGGCATGGATTTGCTTTAGAATATCACTGCACTGAAACGGATGCATGTCGTACACTGTAGTTGTTTTGAGTTATGCTTGGACCAGCCACATGCCTGACCTCACTCCGACTACCTTGCCGTGTTAATAAGACATCCGCTCCCAGATTATTTGGGGCGACCTTCCTTCCTGGTTTTTAGAAGTGGGTCAGATTTTAGAATTTCGGAGTGGAATGCCGTAAGACAGGGCTGCCCAACCCTCTTCCTGGAGATATTCTGTCCTGTAGGTTTTCAGCCCAACCCTAATTTAGCATATCTGATTCAGTCTTGTTGAGCAGCTAATTAGTAGAATCGGGTGTTAAATTAGGGTTGGACTGAAAACCCACAGGACGGTAGATCTCCAGGAAGAGGGTTGGGCAGCCCTGCCGTAAGATAAACTGGAAGTGCTTTCTGACGGTGAGTGTAAGCTCCTTTGATCCCCCACGCTGAGGAAGCCTTTAATGCTCTTTGCTTCATCTTAATGCATAGTGTACGGCCAGTCGCTTCGGCTGGCGAGTTAATTCTCTGGGTGGAAGAAGTGTGCAGCCAGTGGCACATGTACCTCAAAGCAGCTCCCATTGTGCTTTCCCTCCTCTCCAACCCCCTTTCATCCCACCCCCTCATCCAGAGAAGCTCTTTGCTTTGTCATTCTAATAAAGCCAAGACCAGAGGTGTCGGCAGAATGATTCACACACACACACACACACACAGCCAGCCCAGTTGCATGCTGAAGTGCCCCCTGCTTTTCTTCCCTCCAACTCCCTCCTCTCTCTCCTCTGACTACAGTCGACAACAAAAAATAAAATGCTGGGCCCTGGTCTGTTTGCATGCAGTGACGAGCTCTGTCATCCCTCCTTCCTCCCCTGCTACCTTCCTTCCTCCCCTGCTACCTTCCTTCCTCCCCTGCTACCTTCCTTCCTCCCCTGCTACCTTCCTTCCTCCCCTGCTACCTTCCTTCCTCCCCTGCTACCTTCCTTCCTCCCCTGCTACCTTCCTTCCTCCCCTGCTACCTTCCTCCCCCCCTTTCCCAGATCACAGCCAACAAAAATAGGGATTCTCTGCTTGGGTAAGTCTATGTGCAGTGGTGCGCTCTGTGATTGGAGCTGATTGTGAGTGACAGGCAGGGGGTATATTGATTAGCCCTTTCCAGCCCCAGCCGTGAAATGGCAGGGTAACTGTGACGACGGCAGTGTTTTGTTAGGGCCAAAGGTGTCCTAGCATGGAGACGGGGCCCACTGAATCCCCATTATTGCCCTCCTACACAGTAATATGAACCCAAGCTAGCCCCTGTCGCACGGTTATTCTCTCTCAAAGCTGCCACAAATTCAATGCAGAGCGAAGGGTTATTACGAATGAAGCAGGACTAATCTCTTGTTATTTGGAAAGACTGGAGAGGTATTGCGTTTTCAAGAGGAAGCATTATTATGGGGAATAACCGTCTTATGAGGAATGCTAGTCTGGAACTGTATGCATGTAAGAGAACTGTACATATTGTGCGTAAGATAACAAAGCAATTACAGAAAAGGTATATTATGGGGTGAGACATTTCTGTTTCTCACTTAACCGGACTGAGGTGGAGTGAAAAATCTCAAAGTTGAGAGAAGCCTTATTTGATCGACTCTTGTGATCTGCTAACAAGGAATCATCCATCATTTTGTTTCAGCAGACAGCCTTGTTTAACATCGGCAATTTGTCTTCGTCGCAACATGAATGTTCATCTTGAAAATGCAGCCTTTTGTGACAGATTTGGTAGAGTATGTTTTTTTAGAAACCTGCCAAAGAGACAATGTGGCTTTTAATATTGCTTGTGGCAAATGGAAATTGAAGAGACTTTCTTTTCCACCTTCAGAATGACAAGGTCATAATGTTTGCAAGTAGCTACCGTGCTCTCATATTGAACAGCGCATTTGGCTGTGTTTCTACACCTTTCCAAAATGGCTGCATTGGCTTCTCATAACCTTTTAGTTTAAACTAGACCGAACATGAGGATAATTCTGGAACCCCCTAAAGCACTTTGAGGTAAATTAATTCCCACTCCATTATCCAGTCATTTCCATTTTAGCATGGCAAGCAGGCCTAGTGTGTTCTTGCAAAGAGACGCTAGAATTTGAGTTGGGATAGGTTGTGCACGGTGTACCTCCAAATTTAACCCCCACCATTAACCCAACCCCTCCCTCGTGTTATCCACAAGCTTCTCTAAAAAGGAAACTTGAAATGGTTTTATATTCTGCACTTTGACTCCTATTTCTGCCAGTAGATTGCAGATGCAAAGGTGGTAGTGTTGGGTTTGTAAGATTTTACTTTGCAACACGTTGATGCCACCCCTCAAATTGCATCTTAGTGATAGCAGGGACAACTTGACAGTGGGGTACTTCACCCAAGCGTCGATTAATCAAAAATCTAGATCAACCAGCTTCTTAAAGCTGGAATCCGTAATGGTGAAACGGCCACGTCTGTTGGGGCTATTACAACAATAAAGAAGTTACTTCCAACAACGAATACTGGACTCGCGATAGAACAGAAGAATGTGTACTGCAAGTCTTCTTTACCACACGGTGACGCTCCTCACCTTGTTCAAACAATAACAAAGGCGGTGGGGGCGACCAGTGGCGCTGTTTCCCCTAATACAAATTCCATCTTTAAACAACTGACACACTCCGTTGAATTGCAAACAGATTGGAAACGGTACCTTTCAGTGACTCGCCTCAAGTAATCCACCAAACAAAGACCATTCTTTACCTCCTTCCAAGAAGCCCAGAACTGATCACTTCAAGCTGTCTTTTTTTTTGTTGGGAAAACCATTGAACGAACTTAGGAAAGGCAATCGCAGAGAAATGTGAACTGGAGTTCAAAACGAGTCCAGAACAATTGTTGGACTGTTTCACCCTTTGCCAGCATTCCAACACTACTCTTTGAGGAAATGAAAGGCTCATTAGATTGGGATTGGCTTTGGTGCTAAACTGCCCCCACTGATGTTTTGACACCGGCCATTTGACTGTCACCGGCCCCACCATGGCACGATTTAAGCCTGATCAAGACATGGATAAATGTAAAACCCACCTTTTGCATGTTGAACACCCTCCCCCAGAGTCTGGACTGCTATTCTACCACTTGTGATATCTTGCCCCTCTGTTGATTTACTATGGTCAGCAACATCAAACAGTTGGGTAAAAACCACAGCTAGGGTTGGGGATGGCAACACCAGCATTTCAAAGTGAAACTTTTGGAAGGTTTTTAGAGGGGAGAACAGAATTGGCTATATAGAAATGAGTAGGGGAAAAGTACAATTTCGGCACAAAGCAAGTACAAAGATCCTCACTTCCTCGCCTCTTGCAGGTGGTCGAAGGCACTCTGTGCTCTATTTGTGCCTTGCATTTCAAAGGGAATTATTTTTTTCGTCCTCCCCCTTTTCCATCTTTCTTTCAACACCCCTCTACAGGAAAGCCAATTCTGCCAGTTCACATCAAAAGCAATAGACTCCTATGATCCATGTATAGCCCTGCCTCCCAATCCCCTCCACCATCCTCCTCCAACCAGATGACAGCTCTTCATCATCAAACAGCCCAGTCACAGTTACCCAGCGGCTCAGGTGGCGACCACCGAGATCTTTTGAAACATGGATCGTAAATGGCGGCGCGGGGGAACGCTAGGCGCTAGCGGGTATCTGTGACCGCGCAGCCTTTGAACTTGGTCCAGGACGAAGCGTGGCGGGGTCCTTAGTGTGTGGGGACCTACGGATGTCAGCGATTGTGCTGAGGAGGCCTGATAGATGTGGGGGGGGGGGTCTCGTGCCCTAGCCACAGGGATCTGAGTGGGTGAGAGTCCTACGGGATATGGGAGGATTGTTGGCCATGTGGTTCTCCTGTAACAAAGTACCATAGAACCAGGGGTTAATGGGGTGAGCAGCAGTGGGGTTTCAGTCAATGCATTTTTCTGAATTTTTAGCTTAAAGCTGGCTCTTGGGTGAAGGCCTTAAGGCGTCAGCATACCTCAGTTCGGTTGGCGCCTAGCCGAACTTGGCTAGCCAAACCGAACTAGTGTGCTTGCGTACTCCCTTAAAATACCTTCTATTGAAATACGAAACAAAAGCACCATTAGTACGGTTTGTCCATTTTGAGATGCCTTAGCCAGTATACGCTTCCTCAAAATAGTCAGAATTAATCTAAAATCACTCAAGACATGATTACATTTTTGCCAAGGAGATCTTAGTCGCACAATTATACGTCTAAAGAAGATGTTTGGTGCAGTATTTCTCAATGAAGAAAATGTGCATCAAAACGAGTTGTCCCTCGTTGAATGATGACAACAGACTTTATTGAAGAATCCCTGCTGTTGACCAATCGCAGACGAAGGGATGTAGACGACTTGCCTCTAGAAGAAAAGAAAAAAACAGCCGAAAAACGCTAACTAAAACTAACAAAAATGCACAAACTCTTCCGAACTGTTTCAGCTGGGAAGCATGCGAACACCTTTAGTCTCTTTTGCCCTCATGAGGTCCCTGAATGTACAATGCACTTATATTAACAGTAGCCCTATTTATTTGAGCAGTCAATCAGGGAATATGAATCAACTCTTTCTAATGTGTGTTATATGATTTTTACTCATTTTTACTGAAGTCGGTTGCAAGTATTCGTAATATCTTAACAAGACTACAAGTATTAATTGTTGCGTACTTGTATTAATTGTTGTGTACTTACTTGTTTAGTTTGTCTTTTATTTTCTTGTGACTTACCCTCTTTTGTCTTTCACAGGGACATGCGGAACAACATCATCAGCCGTATCGAACCGGGGGCTTTTCTTGGACTGCTCGCACTCAAAAGACTGTGAGCATTATCAGTATTACCATCAGCATTAAATCATTTTCATTTTAATAACATTTGTCAATTTCTTGGCAGATGCTTTAATGTGTAGCTCTTGGACGGCAGAGTGAGTGATGGGCTGAACGGTTTCAAACCTGTGTCTATACCCAGTTCTTTTGCTCAATGTCAGATTTCTTTCGCAGAATCCAATTCGCACCATTTCCAATACTGTTAGAGAAGAGAAAGAGATGGGTATGATGATAAGAGAAATACCTACACACTGTGTATGGTCCCACATCGCACCATTTTGACCGATAGGTCAGGTTTCATCAATACTGTTGACTCATGTTGGCCCTATCTGTCGTATCTCGTATCGAGGCTATTGCCAACTCTCTGTCTCTAGTGTATCCAGTCTATAAGTGACTGCTGTAAAGCAGCTTTCTATTCAGTTCTCCAGTCCATTTGGGCCCTTGCCAGGGACTGCATGAGGCCCTATCTACTTTCACACATACAGGGAAAAGGGGGATGGGTGTGTGCTTTGGTATGCGTGTGTGTTAGGGAGAGAGCGTGTGTGTGTGTGTGTGCGTGCGCCTGTATGAGTGCGTGTGTATTGTCATCTCACACTGGCCGGACCTTGCCAACATAAACTAGAGTTTGGCTGCTGGTGCAGAGCAGTGAGTGAGACGGGAAGGTTGTCATCTCCTTGGCTTGGACAGAGCTTCATTTCCCCTTGTCAAGCCACGGCCATTTTACAACCAACAGTATAACTATATTCTCTAAACCTATAGCCGTATTTCCCTTATCTAACCTATATCATTCAGCCAACAGCTATTTCATCTTGAATGGGACTATATAACACAATGCCAACGTTGGGTCAGAATGAAACGAATTGATCAGAAACACTGTATATCCAATTGGTGAAAATTCATCAATGCGTTTCTGTTCAGAACGACACAGCAGTCTTTTCACAAAATGAACATATTGCAGACAGCTTGTCAGGTCGTTAAATCATGCATTTGATTGGTAACTGGCTGCGTCTCCAATATATCGTTTACACTTCAACCTATTCCACAGCTAACGAAAGAGCAAAAAGAGTAGCTGAGGTAAAAAGTCTTGAACTCCTACCCTTGCACCTGCCCTCTGCTGGGCTTCTGGAAAAAGGTGATCGACTTAATTGACACGGAGGACATGAAAATACACGCTCCCTCTCTTCTAATGCAGTCGGTAGCGGACTCGTGACAAAGACAGTGCGCCCTCACTCACTCACTCACTCACACACACTCAGCCTCAGCCAATCTTAAATTTGTCCCATCTGTCCTTATACCTCTTTCCAAAAACCCTAATTAGATTTTTGCTTGTTTTTGAGACATGCCACTCGCTGGCGGCTAGGCCAAACCGAGGCTGCCTGCCTCTTTTACCCATCTTGTCAGAGAGATGGGTAAAAGACTTGAATGTTCTCATGAAGAAACAGACATTTATTTTACTAGGCAAGTCAGTTATGAACAAATTCTTATTTTCAATGACAGCCTAGGAACAGTGGGTTAACTGCCTGTTCAGGGGCAGAACGACAGATTTGTACCTTGTCAGCTCGGGGGTTTGAACTTGCAACCTTCCGGTTACTAGTCCAACGCTCTAACCACTAGGCTACCCTGCACGCTACAATGCATTACTTCACCCCTTTCATTGTCATCATTTGTAATCAAAACTTACTTAGGTCAAAGTCCTCTTTCCATTCCAGTGTACATTGTTAGGAAATGTTGTAGCCTATTGATTGGCTCCCGAGAGGCACAGCAGTATAAGGCACTGCATCTCAGTGCTAGAGGCGTCACTACAGACCCTGGTTCGTTTCCAGGCTGTATCACAACCGGCCGTGATTGGGAGTCCCATAGGGTGACGCACAATTGGCCCAGCGCCATCTGTGTTTGGCCCGGGGTAGGCCGTCATTGTAAATAAGAATTTGTTCTTAACTGACTTGCCTAGTTAAATAAAGGTTAAATAATTAAAATTAAAGTCAAACCAGGGCTCTTACAGCACAGCAGATATGCAACTGATCCTCTCCCACTGTAGTAAATAAAAAGCAAAGCTAACACAACATGACCGCAACGTTGGCAGGGTCGCTTAGCTTTGCTTTTAGGTTGGCGCCTGGCCTCTTCACGGGACAAACGTCTGATCTGGTGTCAGTCAGACGGTGCCTGGTCTCAGCTGTTAGGGGCGGGCTGGCTAGAGGTGGGGGAGTAGAGACCCTGGGAGGAGAGAGCCCCCCAGGGAAGGCTAGTTCCAACCCTGTTGTAACACCTGATACATATAGTCAAGGTCCTGGTGAGGAGCAAGTAGTCGACTCAGTACGGTGTCGATATATCATCTGCATTCAGCAAAATGCATACGTTGGCAATATAGTCACATGACACCTATGAAATGACAATGCTCGTTTGTGCTGCATGAGTCACTGGATGCGTTTTAGTGCCACCTATTCAAGTCACTCCAGGGTGAAGTTTCCCCTGGGTACAGATGTAGGAACAACTTCCCCCTCCCCCAACCCTGATATTAACCCATAGTGGTGAAAATGCAAAACTGACCAAAGATCAGCGTCTGGGGGAAACTTCACCCTACAACCCCTCCTCTTCCGTACTGGCCTCTCCAGGGCCTTACCACCTAGCAGCAGCCTCAACATTCCACCAACAGCTGAACAGTCACTGACCCTGCCTTGTTACTGACACACCAGGCTATTTTAACATCTGCTCATATCACAATAGACGGCTTGCTCTGGGTCTGCCTGGCTGCAATGTTGAGCTCTGCTGCTACTTTCATGGACAGACTACAAGTTCATGGACGGGTTTTATGATTTGAAGTACTGTACAGCCAAGATCGTTGTGACTTTGACACACAGCCCTGAAGCGACGATAGTGTGGGGGGGGGCATTGTGCCTTGGGTTAGGGTTGTAGCAATGCTGTTGCCCCGGCATTGGGCCTTGGGTTAGGGTTGTAGCAATGCTGCTGCCCTGGCATTGGGCCTTGGGTTAGGGTTGTAGCAATGCTGCTGCCCTGGCATTGGGCCTTGGGTTAGGGTTGTAGCAATGCTGCTGCCCTGGCATTGGGCCTTGGGTTAGGGTTGTAACAATGCTGCTGCCCTGGCATTGGGCCTTGGGTTAGGGTTGTAGCAATGATGCTGCCCTGGCATTGGGCCTTGGGTTAGGGTTGTAGCAATGCTGCTACCCTGGCATTAGGCCTTGGGTTAGGGTTGTAGCAATGCTGCTGCCCTGGCATTGGGCCTTGGGTTAGGGTTGTAGCAATGATGCTGCCCTGGCATTGGGCCTTGGGTTAGGGTTGTAGCAATGATGCTGCCCTGGCATTGGGCCTTGGGTTAGGGTTGTAGCAATGCTGCTGCCCTGGCATTGGGCCTTGGGTTAGGGTTGTAGCAATGATGCTGCCCTGGCATTGGGCCTTGGGTTAGGGTTGTAGCAATGATGCTGCCCTGGCATTGGGCCTTGGGTTAGGGTTGTAGCAATGATGCTGCCCTGGCATTGGGCCTTGGGTTAGGGTTTGTATTGCATTGTGAGACCTTGATAATGTAAATGTGGGTTAACCTTATATGGACGATGCCGTCGTACGGATGTCATCGACACTATCATGCTCGTAACATGTACTGGTGTTACACTTTAGTCATTGGTTTACGTTTGAGTCGGATGTAGCTGATAGCAGATGCTATTTTATCTACCTCTTACTGCTTCCATATACACCCACAACCTTGATTTCTTTTTATACACCCACAGCATTTATTTTATACATGGGGGCATGTTTTTGGAATGGCTGTTTTCGAATTCCCTGCCTACCTAATTTCTTCTAGTTTGACCTACTGTATCTTTGAGTTAAACAACATATTTCCAGAATGTTGTCAAAGAAAAATCTTTGCCCAAACATGGTTTCTTTACAAAGGACCCCCGGGCAATAGATAATGCTACCTGCCGTCCTGGCGAAAAAGACACGCTTTGATGTGTATGACATGCATCATAAGCCGTCGTTACACAGGCTGGTGTATGACATGCATCATAAAGGTTAATCACTAGCTTTGATGTGTATGACATGCATCATAAGAGGTTAATCTTGACTATTTTAGTGTGTTACACAGGCTTTGATGTGTATGGCATGCATCATAAGAGGTTAATCTTGACTAGTTTAGTGCGTTACACAAGCTTTGATGTGTATGACATGCATCATAAGAGGTTAATCTTGACTAGTTTAGTGTGTTACACAAGCTTTGATGTGTATGACATGCATCATAAGAGGTTAATCTCGACTAGTTTAGTGTGTTACACAAGCTTTGATGTGGAAACCCCCTCTGGGTGAACACAGACGCCTCAAATCACCTTGAAAAGTTGTACAACTGACACCTGATTTAAAAAAAAATATCTTTTTTTGTATTGTTTTTATTTTTTTTATCCCTGCCTCTGCCCCAACCTGTCTCTCGGGGAACGACAACACCAGTCTAGTTGACAGTTTTTCTCCGATTTTGATTTGTTGACCGAAAACGTGGATTTATTAGAATTCACCACAGTCACCACATGATGTCAATTAATGTATGCATTCCATGTTTGTACAATTTGCGGTGGCCTATGATGTTTCAAAAAATATTGCTGCTGTTTGACATGAGCAAATCAGGACAGAATATAACCAGAATCTCCATTGGTTTGGCTTTCTACAGAGACCTGTCCAACAACCGCATTGGCTGCCTCAACGTGGACATATTCAAGGGCCTCTTAAGTCTGGTTCGACTGTAAGTAATAGTTATTTTCGATTTGCTTTGAAAACTGTTCATTTCTTTTCTCTATCCATCTTTAAAAAATACTTTCAAAACGTCCCCATAAGTCATTGATAAGTACATTCACGGGAAAGTTACATATTTGGCTCCAGTGCCCCAATAGTATTTGCCCTTCTTAGAACACCAGAAAATGGTGGCAGCCAGGTGCTGAGATATTAGCATATTACCCAGGGTTCCCCCACGAGCTTCAGTGCTACAGCTGCAACACATTATTCCATGTCCTCTTCCCACAATACAAAGGTGAGGATTAAGATATTCCTGGACATCTCAGTAGAGTAACCAATGACAGTTTGTGTTTGGGTCCTGATGGTGTGATGTGACAGGTTGGCATATTTGAATGAATTTGTTATAGGTGATTGATAGCCTTCGTCTTGTCTTTTCAGAAACCTTTCAGGAAATATGTTTTCATCGCTAGCCCAAGGGACGTTCGACAGCTTGGTGTCGTTGAAGACATTGTAAGTATGATTTTAGGGCTGACGGAAAGAAATGCGTCTCTCTAGCAGTTTACAGTGTTTTTACTGGGCTATTTACAAATGGTAGGGCTACGCCATTCTTCAGGCCGCCACTTAAAGGTGGAATCTGTAACTTTCATTTCCCAGTTGGCAACTCAAAGTTCTACAAACACATTACAAAACATAAAATCAAATGGTTCTGCCAAAAAAAACTGTTTCCAGACTGCTTCATAGGGCTAGCACTTTTGACTGGAAATTAAACTTAAAGGGGCACTTTACCACTTTTTAACCTCATATTTATTATCTCTACAGATGTGTAAAACGGTGATTTAATATATTCTGTCGTCAAAAAGATAAGAAAATGACTCTCTACGATGTCATCGGGAGTGTTGAACTGCCCCTTTAACTCTGTCTGTCTCCATGTTACCTCAGGGAGTTCCAGACGCCGTACCTGCTGTGCGACTGCAACCTGCTGTGGCTGCTGCGCTGGATCAATGACAACAACGTGGGGGTGAAGGACACCAGCTGCTCCTACCCTCGCTCCCTGCAGGGCCAGCTCATCACCTCCACCAAGCCTGAACTGTTCACCTGTGGTAAGGATACAGACACACACATTTGGTCCTACACTTAGTCATCAGCCCTTAAGCTCCACGTAGGTATATACACAGAGAGAACACTAGACATAGGCACGCACCAATGCACATGTGCGCGCACACACACTCACTCACCTTCATCAAACCTAAGTTTTGTCAGAACACAATCAACAACACATACATGCTACTCCCCTACACCATACATCACCTTGCTCAAGGCTAACTCTTGATGAACACACTCTCACAAGCAGTCTTTGGCACGTTGCCCTCCTAAGACGCATTCTCAGACAGGACAGATATATAGATGTACTTAAAACCTCTCTCTCCCCACTCCATAGTGGTGAGTTTGGCTCTGTCGTCTGTTTTGTGTTGCTGGTATTTTTGGGAATGGGAGTTGTCCAATGGCACAGGCGATAAGGAAAGGGCCAGCAGTACGTCGCACTGCAGCGTTTGTTTGTGCTTGCTCTGTCTTATCAGTTTGGCACTCTTCACTGCACGGGTTAGGAAATACGTGGCACAGCTTTCACAAGTAGACACACATGACCTGAGTGATGAATAGGACCCCCATTTGACTATTGAGGGGATCCCAGCAGGAGATGAATGAAGTTGTTTTGAAATGCATTGAATTAACCCCATCCTACTCAGACATGTCCCCTAGAGAGAGACACTCACCTATGGTCATGTGTACACACACACACACACACACACACATCACCAAGTTAAAAAGCCAAAACTCTAAAATAAACCACACCTGAAACAAATGCCCTAAATGGAACCGTGTCCTCCCCAGACGCACCCCTGGAGCTGCCCTCCTTCCAACTGACGCCATCCCAGCGTCAGGTCGTGTTCCAGGGCGACAGCCTGCCCTTCCAGTGCCAGGCCTCGTTCGTGGCGGAGGACATGCAGGTGCTGTGGTACCAGGACGGCCGCATGGTGGAACCCGACGCAGCCCAGGGCATCTTCATCGAGAAGAGCATGGTGCAAAACTGCTCCCTCATCGCCAGGTACGATGAAGACCATCTGCTTCCTGTCTGTTTCCTCCTTCCAGGGAGTTTCTTCTTGCCACTGTGCTCCTGCTATCTGCTCACTGTGCTGCTGTTTGCACTTTGTAACAAATGCTGTTGGGGGGGGGAAAGGTCAGCGTATACAAAATGTTATTGATACTGTGAAGTTGAAGCGGCCTCTTTACCTCGGCAGTGTATGAAACCACGGTATATGCATTTGTAAAAAAGCAATGCGGTCAGCCCTGAGGAAATCCTGTGCATGACTCCTATGTTATAGTAAAAGGCCAAAGTCAGAAATGGTAATGAACGTTACCTTTTTTTTAAAACTTGAATTTGATGCAAATGGCACCTGTCAGCAATCATGGTTGAAACTAGCTACTGTTTGGCAGTAATATATTATGTCACTGTTGTCCCTCTCTGTTCTATCAGTGTGTTGACCATCTCCAACATCCAGCCTGGCTCTACGGGAAACTGGGAGTGTCGTGTGAGGACCAGCCGTGGGAACACCACACGTACCGTCCACATCATGGTTCTGGAGAGCTCTGCCAAGTACTGCCCACCCGACAGGGTGTCAAACAACAAGGGAGACTTCAGGTGAGCTGGGTTGATGTCAGTCAGTAATCTGTCAGATAAATGTTTTCAGGTGAATATTGTACTTTTATTCATCTAATGGTTTAATCTAATCTCCGCCATGTGGTTTAATCTCATCTATTGTTTTATGCAAGCAGGTATGTATATACTGACTTGTGTAATTTGAATGGACTTGTTTAGGCTGTTTAACTTCTTGACGCTACCCATCCCTTAAGTGTGTCAGTTGTTTGTGGAACAAGCTCGGCTCTGTGGCACCTCCTAGTGGTTGAATAACAGACTGTTAATTGTAGTAATATCGAGGTCGTATTCACTAGGCACCAAATGGAAGAAAACTTGACAGAACGAGGGAAGGACTAACGTGAACTTGTCCGATAAGAAAAGCTTGTTTTGATTGCTGAATGTTTTCAATTTGTAAAATTGTAATTGTCTACAAGCGTCTAATCCATTGAGTGAATCGTAGAACAGGGCTGGAATTAAAGCTTTCCACGGTTTTAGATGATGATGTTGAGCACCAGTAAGTGGCAGCAGCTGTGGCTAAATAATCACATGATGTTCCTGGAACACACCACGTGACTCATGCTAACCACACTCTGGCATTCCCACTCTTCTTTTTCGTAACTAACTCTCTCGCTGATTAACTGGTTTGCTGGGAGGAAGACTCATGACAATAAACGTGAACCTGGCACATCTATTAAGCACTTCATCAATCTTAGGGGGATTCTGTCATTTTGCTAACTGAACAAATTCTCTCTCTCTCTCTCTTTCTCTCTCTCCTCTCTCTCCCCTCCGTCTGTCTCTCTCCCCTCCATCTGGCTCTCTCTCTCTTCCCCCCTTACTTTCTCTCTCTTTCTCCCCCTCTCCGGCTCTTCCTCTCCCCCTCCCCCATCTCTCAGATGGCCTCGTACCATGGCGGGCATCAGAGCCTACATGCCCTGCAACAAGTTGGCTTCGGGCGCGGGAATCTACTCGGGCTCGGTGGGTGATGAGCTGCGGGCATGGCGGCACTGTGACCGTGGGGGCCTATGGGCCGAGGACAACTACTCCCGCTGCCAGTACCAGAAGGACGTCACCCGCATCCTCTACATCATCAACCAGGTGACCATGGCACTCTTTCTGCCCATGTTTGATTTGCCCTCTTTGTCTGTCTGTGTTGTCTCTCTACCTCCACCGTTCTCTCTTTCCTCATCTTCCTTTTGTTTTCATCTTTCAAGTCTTTACTCTTGGTCTGTTATTTTCATCTCTTTCTTCTGACAGGGTTTTTATTATTATTAATCCCCTCCGACACTCAAATTCCTTCTTGACGCTTTCACCCTAAATCTGTGTCTGTCTGTCTGTCTGTCTGTCTCTGTCTCTGTCTGTCTCTGTCTGTCTGTCTCTGTCTGTCTCTGTCTGTCTGTCTCTGTCTATCTGTGTCTGTCTGTCTCTGTCTATCTGTCTCTGTCTATCTGTCTCTGTCTGTCTCTGTCTATCTGTCTCTGTCTGTCTCTGTCTATCTGTCTGTCTCTGTCTATCTGTCTCTGTCTGTCTGTTCTAGATGCCTCTGAACATGACCAACGCAGTGATCACGGCCCGCCAGCTGCTCGTCTACACAATTGAGGCCGCCAACTTCTCCGAT
Source organism: Oncorhynchus clarkii lewisi (assembly GCF_045791955.1). NCBI lineage: Eukaryota > Metazoa > Chordata > Actinopteri > Salmoniformes > Salmonidae > Oncorhynchus > Oncorhynchus clarkii. Next base: position 24,100,163 of record NC_092155.1, on the reverse strand, counting down.
AAGATGGACGTCATCTTCGTGGCCGAGATGATCGAGAAGTTTGGCAAGTTTGCCGAGAAATACAAGGAGGTGAGTCCCGCTTCCATCTCACAGTCCCACCGTGTATCTCATTTAGGCACGAATAAGATGCACGCACTTGCATATAAAGACACACAGACGCACAAACAGAGGATACGAACACCATGCATGATGAGGTGAACCTTCGGGCATATAGGTGTTATGAGAAGAAATGGGGTCACTAAGTCGAGCTACTGTAGGTAATAGTTTGTCAGTGTGTGTTCACTGTATTCTAAGTGAATGCTGCCACATTTCTTCTGAGTGCAAGTGATAGTGTGAATATATAACTTACTGTAGGCCTATCCATCTTACTGCTGATATCTGGGGCGTCTTCCCTTGACTTTATCACTACGTTCCTCGTAGTTAAGACAAGGCAACCCTGTCCTGTTTAAATCCACAGGAATCTGAATGAGAGCGGATAAGATAGGATCTGGAATGTTTTCCTGTCTGGGATTTGAGCTGTGAGGGACTGCAGAGCAAGGCCCGAGTCAGGTTTCTTTGCCTGTTTGGTTTCCATTGGAAGGGCATTCAGTGGTGCACCTGTCAGTTTGAGCTCATTAGAGAGGGCTCTGAATGTCACACCTGGTTGAGACCTCCGGCCCCCAGTCAGCACTCATGGAGAGAGCGCTGAGAGAAACCACGGTGATGATAATAACATTGTTTCGGTTGATACGGCTGGTGTATGCATGTGCCCTGTCTGTGGCCCTGCGTGTATGTGCAGGTAACTGTTAGCATGCAGTTATGTTGTTTCTTGGCGTGTGTGTTTACCCTGCTCTGTCTGTCTCAGTTGGGGGATGTGATGGTGGACATCTCCAGTAACCTGATGCTGGCTGATGAGCGGTTGCTGTGGATGGCTCAGCGCGAGGCCAGGGCCTGCTCCCGCATTGTGGAGTGTCTCCAGAGGATCGCTGTACACCGTTTAGCCAGCACAGCCCAGGCCTACTCCACCGTAAGATCACAGTAAATCATGAGATCACAGTATATAATGCCCTATTACAACTCTACGGACCAAATCCTAAGCAGCATTGATGCATAAATGCATTGATGTCATTGGGAGGCGCACTACTGTCTGTAGATGTGTTTTCCACTATTTGAATTTCAAAGCCCGTCTGATCTTACTGTTCTTCATTTCGCCTCGTGTATTATTCTTTCTCTAATTCCCATTATTTGTTCCCAGAATTCCCATAACATCGCTCTGGAGGCCCACGCCATCAAGGCGAGCAGCTTCAACGGCATGACCTGCACACTGTTTCAGAAGCTGATGCCTGAACGTGTTGGGATCAGAGACCTGGGTCCGCGCATCGACCTAGACGGCAACCCTGACCGCCAGCTCAGCTTCAAGTGTAACATCACCAGCACCCTGTCCAGCCTTGCTCTTAAGGTCAGTACACAGGAATGTCCATAAGGGAGTCGATCACAAGGTGCTTATAAAGTAACCAAGTCTCGACCGCAAAGAGCAAACGGCAGCAGTCACGTTCATTGAAACGGGCCTCCTTAATGCGTCTGAATACTTGGTTTGGCTTGCTCTTAGCAGAACTCGGCTAGGCGACGTGAACTCCCTTCAGACCTTAGCTTGTCCATCTTGAGACGCCGTAGCCATTATACACTTGCTCAAAACAGTATTAGTCTAAGATCATTTAAGAAATCTGTCATAAATGTTGATGTTTTTGCCTAGTCGTAAAATGTTACATTAAACTAATCTGTTTGGTGCAGTATTGTTCTAGTGAAACATTTTCACAGGAAAAAGAGTCAACTCTTGTTGAATGACAAAACACAACTAATTGAAGAATCCCTTGGGGGCGTAGACTTTGGCTTGTTGTGTGCACAAACAGCCCAAAAAAGACATACCAAGGACCAAAACGTCACAAAATGTTGTCATAATTATCCACAAACAGTTTCGGATGGGGAAACATGCGGACGTCTTTAATGAGGTGCATTGTCATGTGACGTTCACCCATAACACATATTAAAACGATGAACTGTAGAATAAAGCGTTACCCAGAATCCCACAGTTATACTGTACACTCCATAATTTTAATCTCAATGGGATTCACCTGTAGAAATAAAGTATAAATACAATTATAGAATAAATCACCTCTTTCTCTCCCTAGAACACCATAGTGGAGGCGTCCCTGCAGCTCCCCCCCTCTCTGTTCTCCCAGTACTCTGTCCCTGGCCAGGCCGGTGACAACGTCTACAAGTTCCACCTGCTGGCCTTCCGCAATGGCAAGCTCTTCCCCTCCACGGGCAATTCCACCCTGCTGGCCGACGGGGGAAAGAGGAGGAACGTGGCCACCCCCGTGCTCCTGGCCAAGATAGGTGAGTCTGGCATGGACCTCACTGTATCTCTATAGTATTAGATGGGTTTTGTTCAAGATGGTGTTGTGACTTGTTTTAATAGTGAATTTTATGTAATGGGCAACAAATGTTATTAGAATGAATAGATGTTGATTAAAGCTTTCAAAGACTTGATTTAGGATTCGTCTGTAATTTGACATTTTACAGTGTGCGAAAAAGCTAAAAACATTTAGTTCTATGTAGTGAAAGTGTGTGAGGCCATTTTATTCTCTATTAATTACGTGTGAGGTGGCAACTTGTCTTTTGTTACAACAGGTTTTTGAAAATGTTGCGCAAAAAAGATTGATAGATTCATAAAGATGAGAACCACAGTCTTGACGGTCAAAACATAACGCCTCTCTCTCTGGTCAGATGGTTTCCCACTGCGCGGCCTGCGGATGCCGGTGAACGCCACGCTGCGGAGGTTTGCCCGCGGCACTGACGCCGTGCCCGCCTGCTGGAACTTCAGCCTGTTGGGTGGGCAGGGCGGTTGGCAAAGCGAGGGCTGCCGTCTCCTGGGCCACCACGACAACTTCACCACGCTCTCCTGTGACTCGCTCAGCAACTATGCCGTGCTCATGGTGAGTGGCCAGGGCGTTCCTGGCCTTTGAACTTAATGAAGAAATGTGACAACATAAGGTTGTTTGTTCCCAACAAGGGCTATTTTCCTCAGGAAATATGACAACACGGATAATATCGAGCTGGCTGTGTTTTCCGTGTATCGGCAGGACAGAGCAGCTACGTCTGGTAAGACGAGGAGCGGAGGTGTGTGTCTATTTGTCTGGTGCGCAATGGCTAATATTAAAGAAGTCTCAAGCTATTGCTCCCCCTGAGGTAGAGTACTTCATGATAAACTATGGACCACACTATCTACCGAGAGAGTTCTCATCTATATTATTCGTTGGTGTCTATTTACCCCCACAGACTGATGCTGGCACTAGGACCGCACTCAACGAGCTGTATAAGGCTATAAGCAAAATGCTCTCCCAGAAGTGGCGCTTCTAGTGGCCGGGGACTTTAATGCAGGCAAACTGAAATCAGTTTGACCTAATTTCTATAAGCATGTTTGTGCAGTTGAATGAAGGCGTTTGGAAATTGCTCCCAAGGATGAACCAGACTTGTGAAGGTCTACTATTTTTTTCTGAGGTCTTGGCTGGTTTCTTTAGATTTTCACATGATGTCAAGCAAACAGGCACTGAGTTTGAAGGTAGACCTTGAAATACATCCACAGGTACACCTCCAATTGACTCAAATGATGTCAATTAGCTTATCAGGAGCTTCTAAAGCCATGACATCATTTTCTGGAATTTCCCAAACTGTTTAAGTGCACAGTCAACTTAGTGGATGTAAACTTCTGACCCACTGGAATTGTGATATAATTCACTGTAAGTGAAATAATCTGTCTGTAAACAATTGTTGGAAAAAATACTTGAGTCATGCACGAAGTAGATGTCTTAACCGACTTGCTAAAACTATAGTTTGTTAACAAGAAATTGGTGTATTGGTTGAAAAACGAGTTATAATGACTCCAACATAAGTGTATGTAAACTTCCGACTTCAACTGTACATATCCCAACCAGAAGCAATAGATTACATGCAACATCCGCACCGAGCCAAAGGCTAGAGCTGCTGCTTTCAAGGAGCGGGACACTATTCCGGATGCTTTTAAGAAATCGTGCTATGCCCTCCGACGAAACAATCAAACAGGCAAAGCATCAATACAGGACTACGATTGAATCCTACTACACCGGCTCTGACGCTCGTTGGATGTGGCAGGGTTTGCAAACTGTCACTGACTACAAAGGGAAACCCAACCGTGAGCTGCCCAGTGACGCGAGTCTACCAGAAGAGCTAAATGCCTTTTTATGCTCACTTCAAGGCAAGCAACACTGACGCATGCATGAGAGCCCCAGCTGTTCCAGGCGACTGTGTTCTCACGCTCTCCGTAGCCGATGTGAGCAAGACCTTTTAAACAGGTCAACATACACGTTTCAAGCAGACCACCATAGTCTCTGTGCCCAAGAGCGCAAAGGTAACCTGTCTAAATGACTACCGCCCCGTAGCACTTACATCGGTAGCCATGAAGTGTTTTGAAAGGCTGGTCCTGGCTCACATCAACACCATCATCCCAAAAACCCTAGACCCACTGCAATTCACATACCGCCCCAACAGATTTACAAATGACACCGTCTCAATCGCACTCCACACTGCCCTTTCTCACCTGGAAAAAAGGAACACTTATGTGAGAATGCTGTTCGTTGACTACAGCTCAGTGTTCAACACCATAGTGCCCACAAAGCTCATCACTAAGCTAAGGGCCCTGGGACTAAACACCACCTTCTGCAACTGGATCCTGGACTTCCTGACGGGCCGTCCCAAGGTGGTAAGGGTAGGCAACAACACATCTGCCACACTGATCCTCAACACTGGGGCCCCTCAGGACTGCGTGCTTTGTCCCCTCCTGTACTTGCTGTTTACTGTGTGGCCAGTTACAAATCCATCACCATCGTTTCGTTTTCTAATGACAGAACAGTGGTAGGCCTGATCACCAAAAACGATGAGACAGCCTATAGGGAGGAGGTCAGAGACTTGGCAGTGTGGTGCCAGGACAACAACCTCTCCCTTAATGTGAGCAAGATTAAGGAGCTGATCGTGGACTACAGGAAAAGGAGGACCAAACAGGCCCCCATTAAGATCAACAGGGTTGTTGTGGAGCAGGTTGAGAGTTTCAAGTTCCTTGGTGTCCACATCACCAAACTATCATGGTCCAAACACACCAAGACAGTCGTGAAGAGGTCACGACAACACCTTTTCCCCCTCAGGAGGCTGAAAAGATTTGGCATGGGTCCCCAGATCCTCAAAGTTTTACAGCTGCACCATCGAGAGCAGCCTGACCGGTTGCATCACCGCCTGGTATGGCAGGCATCTGCTCGTCATCTGACCGTAAGGCAGGTAGCCTAGTGGTTAGCGCGTTGGACTAGTAACCGAAAGGTTGCAAGATCAAATCCCTGAGCTGACATGGTTAAAATCTGTCGTTCTGAACAAGGCAGTTAATCCACTGTTCCTAGGCCGTCATTGAAAATAAGAATTGGTTCTTAACGGACTTAAATAGAGGTAAAAAAAAAAAAAGGCGCTACAGAGGATAGCGCGTATGGCCCAGTCCATCACTGGGGGCCAAGCTTCCTGCCATCCAGGATCTATAAAACTAGGCAGTGTCAGAGGAAGGCCCCAAAAATTGTCAGACTCCAGTCACCGAAGTCAGACTGTTCTACCGCACGGCAAGCAGTACCGGAGAGCCAAGTCTAGGTCCAAAAGGCCATGAGACTGCTGAACAATTAATCAAATGGCCCCCATGACTATTTACATTGACACCCCCCCCCTCCCCCCTTGCTTTTGCACTGTTGCTACTCACTGTTTATTATCTATGCAGAGTCCGTCTTACCCCTACCTACATATACAAATTACCTCCACTAACCTGTACCCCCGCACATTGATACATTGGTACCGGTACCCCCTGTATGTAGCCTCGTCGTTATTTTATTGTGTTATGTTTTATTTTGTCAATATTTTCTTAACTCTTATTTCCTGAACTGCATTGGGCTTCTAAGTAAGCATTTCACGGTAAGGTCTACACCTTTTGTATTTGACGCATGTGACAAAAACTATTTGATTTGATCCCACAGGATCTTACTGGGGTGGAGTATTTCTCTCCCAGCATTGAGCCTCTCCACCCAGTCATTTACGCCACGGCTATCGTCCTCCTCCTCTGTCTACTGATCATCATCATCAGCTACATATACCACCACAGGTAACAACTATACCTGCATACTCATCCTGTTAGTATCTAATACAGTGTATACCAGGTATATAAGATACGTGTTGTGTGTTTGCTATGCCGGATTAAGTGATATGACATGCTATTTTATAAAATAATTTTTCTGTAATTAATATTACCTGATCAAACTAATCATGTAAATGTAATTAACTAGAAAGTCGGGGCACCACGGAATAATGTTTATAGAGCTGTTTTGTTCCGAATAGACTCTTAAAGACCTGGTAATCTTTTATATTGATAGCAGTCAATTATTAACCTAAATAATCACACAGAATTACATATACACAAGATGGATCATACATTGATTACTAATTATGTCATACAAGAAAACGTCCCTAGCGGACGGAACCGATATGACGCCTGGTTACACAAAGAAAGGGGGTTGTGTTTGAATGAAAGCGCGGGAAGACTGAGGAACAAAAGGATTGGGTCTCTATCGGACCTTATGAAGCTTTGCTATTGTAAATACAGATTCTTATGCATTCTAAATAACCGCCCATTTGGAAAAGAAAAATGCAAGAAATATTTACTCTGAGCTGCGCTTCGATAGATTGGTCGTAGATGGAAGACTGGGTTGCCCAGCAGAGATCTCCCTTGTCCTTTGAAGAATATGTCTTGTGGTAGAACGGGTACGTTGTAGAACTGTCGCCGTGTGGTAGAATGGATACGTTGTAGTACCCTGTCTTTCTGAAGAGATTGTTAGTCCTTTCCTAGCCCACGTTTACAGCTGCTGCTGCTAACTCGACATCTAGGATGTATCACTTCTTTAGAGAATAAGAGTTCAAAGTTCATACCAAGTTGCCATTCAACCATTTGCAACCAGAGCTCATGCTGAGGTTGGCTTAGTTCTGTAGTTGATATTAGCCCTTTTAAACGTATGGACAGCAGTTCTCACGTCATCGGGAACACAAGGTTGACTTTCGTCGATGTGCTTTTGTAGTGATGGAAAGAACGGCGTGTTGCATAGTTCACAACCAATGTCTGTTCAGTTGGGCAGGGCCACTGAGTGAGCATAGTTCACTCATGAAAATAATTATCTCATTTAGAAGCTAAAATTACATTCAATCTTTTCACAAATAGTTTCATATTTAAACATTTAAATTGCACAACAATTCCATGTGAATCTGATAATTAGGATGTGACAGTTTGTCATCCTATCATCAGTAATAATGTATCAGACAACAACTGATCTGACATCATATTCTTTATGTACTCACAGATTTTTTTCAACTGGTTGGATTACCGAAATATGGTTCCATTCCCCAACCTTTTGATGTTACCAGACTCTCTCTATGTTAACAAAGGGCTTTCTAAGAGTCCAATCTGTAGAGTAGAGAAAGGGGGGGAAAGGTATTTATAGGGGTCATAAACCTCACCATCAGGGCAACGACATGACAATACCAAGTAACCATCTTACTAGTAGTACTGTATCTAATACCGTGTATATTACCAAATGGTGGACTGTGACTCGCTTTCGGGTCGCAGCATAAGATTTGTGGCCAGAAGGTTTCTTATTGGTTGGGTCACAATGCAAAGACGTTTAGGAACCAATACTGTCCAGGCTCCAGTAAGATGTTCACCACTCCACAAACACATCTATACCATTCCACACTCATTCAAAATTACAACAAAGATTTTGAATTAGTCAAACGTACGAATAGCTTTTTAATTTTTTGTTGACATTTGGCATATTTTATTCCCTGAGCTCAGCATTTATTTGCTGAATCTTACCATGTCAGTTCTGTGTGTTTGCGTGTCCAGGTCTGTCCGAATCAGCCGTAAGTACTGGCATATGCTGGTCAACCTCTGCCTCCACATCTTCCTCACCTGTGGCGTCTTTGTGGGTGGCATCAACCAGACACGCTACGCCAGCGTGTGCCAAGCCGTGAGTATTCCCCCCTACTACCCACCATACCCCCCTGGTGTGCAAGCCTATCTGCCTACCATGCAGACTGCCAACCTGCCTTCCCGTGCCCAAAGCATCTCACAATTATATGGGGACCTCAAGATGCTGTGGAGAAAGATGTGCCTTTGGCAATATACTGTGATTCTGGACTTGTGGCTGAGTCCCGACCCGCCACCCTTCTCCCAAAGTGTGCACTTGCCGTAATAGATTGAAATGCATTGGATTGGCTAAAGAGAGTTTACACCATTTGTTAAATCCATGATGGGATGTGTTTTAGGTCGGCATCATTCTGCACTACTCTACCCTGGCCACAGCTCTGTGGGTGGGCGTGACGGCACGCAACATCTACAAGCAGGTGACTCGCAAGGCCAAGCGCTACGAAGAGCTGGACGAGCCCCCGCCCCCTCCACGACCCATGCTGAGGTAAAATATTACAGTTCCCACAATGCACTGTTATGAAACTGCTTGGTCATTATACCCTATGAAAGCCCGGCCTACTTCCTGATTTTAGCCCTGTACAGTTTTTGAACGGGCTTCAAGCTTATATCAAGCTTATATCATCAAATTCATGAAAACGAAGTATAAGATATATAATTATATTCATATTTGTGCATTAATTTGCTCGTACCTGATGCCTTTTATCAAAATATTTGATGCTTAATACGTAAGACACATCGGCGAAAGTTAGTCTCATTTGAACTACAATTCCTGTAGTCTAGTTAGCATGCTGGAGCGTGCTTGCTTGAGTTGAGGACTCACAGGATGGTAAAAACCCTTTAGTTACAGTCTATTCTGCCCTTGAGTTGCGTTCCCATGCAAAACTAGACAGATAGCTAACAACTAAGTCTTCAATAAAACTCCCAAGGCGTGACTTTTCTTGAATGAATATATTGAAAACGTTTATGTTGTGAAACTGCAAAATACAGAAAAGAATATACTTTAGTATTCAATTCACACCGACAGTAGCTGTACATTATACATTTGAAGTTGCATAAATACAAAGCACGCGCTAAGGTACCATGCATCTGGCATGATGCCAAACCATATAGCTAATTGTTACTCATATGGTAATTAGCTCCTTTCATTACTCTAATAATGTACAACCATTTATGTAGAATAACAAAGCATATTACACTAGGAACAGTAACAAACTACAGTATTGTATATTTTACAATTCGTTTGCATGACGCACGAGCAAAGTAATACAGCTAACGACATACATGAAAAGCATTGCAATTTGTGAGTAAATGCAACCAACATTGACATGTAAGCAACTCTATCAATAACAAGATTATAACCATTAGCTAAATGCTTGAATTGAACTTACAAACAAATATTTTCCAAGGCTGAAGCGTGACAAGAAATAACTACATTGAAAGACCTGCACCGTAGCGTTGTTTGTAGCTGCTTCTATGCGTGCAGAACAAATTCTCTACTTTCTGTTTGCGTAGTCTTTCTAAGTACCAGAAACATCCACTAGGGGGCAAATAACACCATTGCACACAATGAAAATCCAATTGAACCCTTGTAATAAAATAATCTGTTACCTTCTAACAGGATGGCAGCACACAGTCCATTTGACGTGTTTTATGTTAGATTACCTGTGGCTTTTTTACTGAACATTGCCAGCCAGTACTTAAAAGAAATACAAAACCTATTTCTTTTGTAGACCGGCAAGCTGTTGAAAGTGAGATATAGTGGTGAAATATATATATATATATATATATATATACACATACATACATACACTGCTCAAAAAAATAAAGGGAACACTTAAACAACACAATGTAACTCCAATTCAATCACACTTCTGTGAAATCAAACTGTCCACTTAGGAAGCAACACTGATTGACAAATTTCACATGCTGTTGTGCAAATGCAATAGACAACAGGTGGAAAATATAGGCAATTAGCAAGACGCCCCCAATAAAGGAGTGGTTCTGCAGGTGGTGACCACAGACCACTTCTAAGTTCCTATGCTTCCTGTCTGGTCACTTTTGAATGCTGGCGGTGCTTTCACTCTAGTGGTAGCATGAGGCGGAGTCTACAACCCACACAAGTGGCTCAGGTTGTGCAGCTCATCCAGGATGGCACATCAATGTGAGCTGTGGCAAGAAGGTTTGCTATGTCTGTCAGCGTAGTGTCCAGAGCATGGAGGCGCTACCAGGAGACAGGCCAGTACATCAGGAGACGTGGAAGAGGCAGCAGGAGGAGCAGGACCGCTACCTCCGCCTTTGTGCAAGGAGGAGCAAAAGGAGCACTGCCAGAGCCCTGCAAAATGACCTCCAGCAGGCCACAAATGTGCATGTGTCTGCTCAAACGGTCAGAAACAGACTCCATGAGGGTGGTGAGGGCCCGACGTCCACAGGTGGGGGTTGTGCTTACAGCCCAACACCGTGCAGGACGTTTGGCATTTGCCAGAGAACACCAAGATTGGCAAATTCGCCACTGGCGCCCTGTGCTCTTCACAGATGAAAGCAGGTTCACACTGAGCACGTGACAGACGTGACAGAGTCTGGAGAAGCCGTGGAGAACGTTCTGCTGCCTGCAACATCCTCCAGCATGACCGGTTTTGCAGTGAGTCAGTCATGGTGTAGTGTGGCATTTCTTTGGGGGGCCGCACAGCCCTCCATGTGCTCGCCAGAGGTAGCCTGACTGCCATTAGGTACCGAGATGAAATCCTCAGACCCCTTGTGAGACCATATGCTGGTGCGGTTGGCCCTGGGTTCCTCCTAATGCAAGACAATGCTAGACCTCATGTGGCTGGAGTGTCAGCAGTTCCTGCAAGAGGAAGGCATTGATGCTATGGACTGGCCTGCCCGTTCCCCAGACCTGAATCCAATTGAGCACATCTGGGACATCATGTCTCGCTCCATCCACCAACGCCACGTTGCACCACAGACTGTCCAGGAGTGGGCGGATGCTTTAGTCCAGGTCTGGGAGGAGATCCCTCAGGAGACCATCCGCCACCTCATCAGGAGCATGCCCAGGCGTTGTAGGGAGGTCATACAGGCACGTGGAGGCCACACACACTACTGAGCCTCATTTTGTCTTGTTTTAAGGACATTACATCAAAGTTGGATCAGCCTGTAGTGTGGGTTTCCACTTTAAGTTTGAGTGTGACTCCAAATCCAGACCTCCATGGGTTGATAAATTTGATTTCCATTGATCATTTTTGTGTGATTTTGTTGTCAGCACATTCAACTATGTAAAGAAAAAAGTATTTAATAAGAATATTTCATTCATTCATTCAGGATGTGTTACTTTGGTGTTCCCTTTATTTTTTTGAGCAGTGTGTGATATATATATATACAGTGCCTTGCGAAAGTATTCGGCCCCCTTGAACTTTGCGACCTTTTGCCACATTTCAGGCTTCAAACATAAAGATATAAAACTGTATTTTTTTGTGAAGAATCAACAACAAGTGGGACACAATCATGAAGTGGAACGACATTTATTGGATATTTCAAACTTTTTTAACAAATCAAAAACTGAAAAATTGGGCATGCAAAATTATTCAGCCCCCTTAAGTTAATACTTTGTAGCGCCACCTTTTGCTGCGATTACAGCTGTAAGTCGCTTGGGGTATGTCTCTATCAGTTTTGCACATCGAGAGACTGAAATTTTTTCCCATTCCTCCTTGCAAAACAGCTCGAGCTCAGTGAGGTTGGATGGAGAGCATTTGTGAACAGCAGTTTTCAGTTCTTTCCACAGATTCTCGATTGGATTCAGGTCTGGACTTTGACTTGGCCATTCTAACACCTGGATATGTTTATTTTTGAACCATTCCATTGTAGATTTTGCTTTATGTTTTGGATCATTGTCTTGTTGGAAGACAAATCTCCGTCCCAGTCTCAGGTCTTTTGCAGACTCCATCAGGTTTTCTTCCAGAATGGTCCTGTATTTGGCTCCATCCATCTTCCCATCAATTTTAACCATCTTCCCTGTCCCTGCTGAAGAAAAGCAGGCCCAAACCATGATGCTGCCACCACCATGTTTGACAGTGGGGATGGTGTGTTCAGCTGTGTTGCTTTTACGCCAAACATAAAGTTTTGCAATGTTGCCAAAAAGTTCAATTTTGGTTTCATCTGACCAGAGCACCTTCTTCCACATGTTTGGTGTGTCTCCCAGGTGGCTTGCGGCAAACTTTAAATGACACTTTTTATGGATATCTTTAAGAAATGGCTTTCTTCTTGCCACTCTTCCATAAAGGCCAGATTTGTGCAATATACGACTGATTGTTGTCCTATGGACAGAGTCTCCCACCTCAGCTGTAGATCTCTGCAGTTCATCCAGAGTGATCATGGGCCTCTTGGCTGCATCTCTGATCAGTCTTCTCTTTGTATGAGCTGAAAGTTTAGAGGGACGGCCAGGTCTTGGTAGATTTGCAGTGGTCTGATACTCCTTCCATTTCAATATTATCGCTTGCACAGTGCTCCTTGGGATGTTTAAAGCTTGGGAAATCTTTTTGTATCCAAATCCGGCTTTAAACTTCTAAAGGGGCTGAATAATTTTGCACGCCCAATTTCAGTTTTTGATTTGTTAAAAAAGTTTGAAATATCCAATAAATGTCGTTCCACTTCATGATTGTGTCCCACTTGTTGTTGATTCTTCACAAAAAAATACAGTTTTATATCTTTATGTTTGAAGCCTGAAATGTGGCAAAAGGTCGCAAAGTTCAAGGGGGCCGAATACTTTCGCAAGGCACTGTATATATACACAGCTGGTGGGAGTTAAAGTGTAGAGTGTAGTTCTAATTACTTTTCGGCTTCATGCTTCATCTTGCCGCGGCAGGGTAGCCTAGTGGTTAGAGCGTTAGACTAGTAACCGAAAGGTTGCAAGTTCAAACCACCGAGCTGACAAGGTACAAATCTGTCGTTCTGCCCCTGAACAGGCAGTTAACCCACTAGGCTGTCTAGGCCCACTAGGCCGTCATTGTAAATAAGAATTTGTTCTTAACTGACTTGCCTAGTTAAATAAAGGTAAAAATAAAATAAATAAAATCTTGGCCATCAAATACATGTTTACATGACCACGTTTTCATGTAAATTTCAAGCCAATCTTTGGCCTACAAAAAGAGGAAACAGGAAGTACCACTTTCAGGACATCTAGCGAGTCCGACAAGTGTGTTTACTGTAGTTGGAATGCTGTACATTCACATTTTAATGTTTTTCTCTCCCTTTACAAGGAGTTGCTAATACTATTGAAATATATTTTAGAAAGGTTTCTCTTATCTCTGTGACTTGTGGAGGGAGAAAGGTTGGTTTGTGTTGTTTATTTAAATTCCATCACAGGGTGTTACTATAGAGGCCTAAAGCATACATACCATCTCTACCGCCAATTTGATCTCTTTCACAAGAAAGCAGGTCCTAATAAGTTGTTTTTCCAATACCTTTTCCTACCAGGTTCTACCTAATAGGCGGAGGGATACCGATCATAGTCTGTGGCATAACCGCAGCCGCCAACATCAAGAACTACGGTAGTCGGGCCAACGCGGCATAGTAAGTAGTGCCAGTTTGTCACATTGTATGGAAACCAATTAGTCCTTCTAGTATACTGTGTGTTTATGGAAATTCTGTTACATTTTTATCTCGCCAGAAGGCTTTGTGTGTGTATATAGACAAAACTATACCCAAGAGAAATTGCTTTTTGTTTTTGACTGACCAGAATGCGTGTGTGGATTTATGTAAATAACAAATATTTAGCGGGGATAGGAACAGTTCTGAGTCCCTGTGAAGTTCTGAGAACCCGATTAGGGAGCGCTATTTATAGTGTCTCGGCACCTCACGTCTGCTGCCAATGTCACTCCTATTTCTCTCGATCTCGTGTTCTGTCTTTCTCTTTCTCTTCTCGCTCTCTTTTCTCTCGAATCTTCTGCCATTTTCCTAATATATCGTTCTCTTTCGTCCTCTTTTTCTCACATTCTCATCTCTCTCTTGTTCTTGCTCTCTCCCTCTCTCCCCCCTTTCTCTTTTATGGTGGCAGCTGTTTGGGTTGCATAAGCGCCCTGGGTAATTTGGAAATCTGGACCTGGGAGTCTTTGGAGTTTAATTAATTCACAGCTACCGAGACGAATGGAAACCGCCCTGTGGAATTTTTTGGAACCGATTCTCTGAGAATAGGAAAAGCAGGATGTTTAATACAATGAGGCTCAATGAGTGCACGTGTGTCTTTACCTGATTTAATGAGATAAGGGGTTGAGTCAAACTTGAAATGATGAAGTTATTATATACAGTGGGGCAAAAAAGTATTTAGTCAGCCACCAATTGTGCAAGTTCTCCCACTTAAAAAGATGAGAGGCCTGTAATTTTCATCGTAGGTACACTTAAACTGACAGACAAAATGAGAGAGAAAAAATCCAGAAAATCACATTGTAGGATTTTTTTATGAATTTATTTGCAAATTATGGTGGAAAATAAGTATTAATCGAGTTGATTATTTCACCTTAAATTGGCCATAAATCCCCGTGTGACATGGGAAGCTTGTTGTGTGCAAATAGGAGTGGCAAAATGAAATTGTGAAAACATTTCAAGCCCATCTACAGGGTTGAGATGTTATGCTTAGTTTTCCACCACAAAACATGAGAAAATGCCCCAAAAGAGAACCAGCTCACCTGCTTTAACATTATTATTTGACTATTAAAATGTTTAATGTTTCTTTTGCAATAATAACAAAAAGGATTAGTTTCACCATTAACACATTTCAGTTCACGTAACAGGGTTGACCTTAAAATGAGGGACAGATGTAAATGAATCACTCTTCACATGAAATAAATGATTATCTCAGAAATGACTTTGTAAAGCAACAAAATAACTAGGGCTGGTGAAACTTGGTGAAATTTTGGGGTTAAAATCTCCCAAGAAGTGACACAGGTGGTTGATGGAGGGACATGTGATAATTCAGAATTTTGGCACTTTAGCAAGTCTTATATATATATATATATATATTTTTAATAATTTTTTGAATGAACAATTTGGTCTATTTAAAGGACAATTCATTTAATATAACAGGCTTTTAACATTCAGTATTGGTGCATAATATCTACTTAAAAATATCAAAGGCACGCTTTGTGGCAGGACCCTAATACATGTCATATGGCTCCATTGCCAACATGTTTTTGCTGACATATCAACACCACTGCATACTACATTTGTGTGAATGATAACGTGCGTGTGTACTACATTTACCTAAATATTTACTGTTTGTACTGATGCCTTTCCCTCTGTGTGTGTCTCAGTTGCTGGATGGCGTGGGAGCCCAGCCTGGGGGCCTTCTTCGGCCCTGTCAGCTTCATTGTCTTCGTGGACTGCATGTATTTCCTTAGCATCCTCCTCCAGCTGCAACGCCACCCTGAGCGCCGCTACGAACTCAAAGAGCCCGCCGAGGAGCGACTGGCGGTAGCAGGCAGCGAGGCCGGAGATGTCCCAGCCACCCTCCTCCACCTCCACGACGCCTCGTCCTCCACAGTTTCGGCTCCCCACGCCGTGTCCCTGTTGGCCTTGGAGAACGAGCATACATTCGCGGTGCAGCTCCTGGGCGCGGCTGCGGCTCTTGGGCTCTACGCTGCGCTGTGGGTGTTTGGTGCCATGGCCGTGTCCCAGGAGAGGCCGGCCGACCTGGTGTTCTCCTGCCTGTTTGGCGTAGTGGCGCTGGCCCTGGGTGGCTTTCTAATGGCGCACCACTGCGTCAACCGCCAGGACATGAGGCGCCACTGGGCTCAGGCCTGTTGCCCTGGGAGACGGGCATACTCTGCGCAAGAGGACGCCCTGCTGCCGCTGCCGGGGACATCCACGGCCTCCGCGGCTGGGTCGTTTGGTAGGGGCAACGGCGATGCAGTCAAGTGTGCCCACAGCAGCGCTGAGTCATCCTGCACCAATAAGAGTGTCCCCAGCATGCGAAACTCCGCCCAGGGAAGTAAACTGACCAATCTGCATGCAGAGGTGGCGCAGAACAAGTCCCTGCCCCTACTACCCCTGCCTGCGCTGGCTAATGGCGCAGCCTTGCAGGACAACAGCCTGACTGAGCACTCTGTGGACAACGAGATCAAGATGCACGTGGCTCCTGTGGAGGTGCAGTTCCGGCCCGTCAACAACAACAACAATCCCATCGCCGCCACCAATGGACACGCGGGCCGGCACCACAAGAACAGGGCGCGGGCCCACCGGGCCAGCCGACTCACGGTGCTGCGCGAGTACGCCTATGATGTGCCCACCAGCGTGGACAGCAGCGTGCAGAGCACCCCCCACAGGCGGCATCGCCACGAACACCACGACAGTCAGCAGGCACGGAGCAGCCGACGGGCAGCCTACATGGCATACAGAGAGCGCCTCCAGAGCCAGATGCAACAGGACAGCAGCGACGCCAGCACGTCTCTGCCCCGACGCGCGCGCTATAACGGCAAGGGAGGGGGCAGCACTAGCACCCTGGGCAACGGGGCTGTCAGAGGAGTTGGAAGTGGTAGTGTAGGAACAATAGTAGGATCAGGTGGAGAAAGTGAGGGGGTTGGGACTGCTGCTTCCGTTACGAGTAAAAGCAGTAGTAGCATAAAGCAGCCCAATAACACAGAACTGGTGGAGGGCCAGCCCAAATCGTATGGGCTCAACTTGGCTATACAAAACGGCACGCTCAAAGACAACGGGCAGAACATGCCTTTAATCAACACAGAGAGCTTGAGCTCGGCCAACATAAAGACTGGCCTATGGAAACACGAAACTACCGTGTAGCGAATGTTTTCTGCACCAAAGACTGCATATCACATGCTCTACCCTTCAACTGTGAAATTTTATTTTATACTATTGTTGCTTTTTAGATTTCTGTACAATTATTTTTTTTAAATTTAAAAAGAAAAATGTATCGGGATAAATAGTCTCACTATTTTGAGTTTGTGAAAGTGTGTGTTTTGGATGCCACTCATCTGTTTCTGTAGGATACATTTTATAAATGGTCTATTTTTACATCATTTAATCCCGATTAGGTTACACTGTTCTCAAATTTTGTACGTGAAACTGCATGGTCTGTACCGTTACTGTACCGTGCATATCCATTGGGCTGGTTCTTTTGTATTTTCTAGTGTGTTCCAACGTAATAAACCAACAGTTTCTAATTCCATTCACCTAATTGAAAGTCTCTCATTCCCCTGTTCTCGGTTAACCTTGACTCAGGCATATTTCAAGAGTGCGAAGGCGAGTCAGAACATCTTTGTTCTCAAAAGTTCCCCTACTGTCAGTGGTTCCTTGACGAGCTCAAGGAACCACTGGCTTGCTCAAGGGGTCCGCTGGCTTGCACCGCCTGCAGTGATTTGACAGCGAGAGTCACTGTCGGCAATGAGAGGATCATTAGTGCAGTGCATCTTCACCTCTATACCTCTCCCCTCTCTGTAGCAGACCATCAGTGTTTTATATTGCTGCATATATCTGTTAGGAGAGAGTGGGGAGGAGTGACGACTGAGCTGTACTTTATCGCACAATGTGTCGCAGAGGGATGGATTGCCATCATTTAGTCTGCTAGATGCAGCCAATTGTCAGTTATCATGTACTGGTCTTAATCTGTTTATTAGTAATCCCCGTATAGGGCCTAGGGGCAATCCATGCTGGAGGGTCTGCCCTAAATGTTCACAATACGTTTTCACAGTCATTTGTTTGACATACTGCACCTATAACGAATCAATCTGCCCTTTATTCAACTTTTGTGTGAAGGTCATGTAAAAAGAAAGTCCAGATGGGATTCATTAAAAAAAGACTAACTTTTGAAGCCACGAAGGACACAGCAAAGAAAGTAAAGACATCACTTGAATGTTTATGCTAATGATGCAATACAAAGCACATTTCAGGCAGGCAGAGATGTATTACCCGGCCATCTTGAAAGTGACAATCTGTAATACGGCCTTTGAATAATGTATTGAGCAGTTATGGCTTGATTAGTGTTGGCTTCAGTGATTCCCTCCAGTCAAGAGAGTGAGCTTCAAATAATGACAGAGGTTTCAAGGAGTCGATCCCATCTGTTAGGAAGTTAACTTGAGGTTGACACTTTTCTGTTTTCTTTCTTGAGCTAATCAAGTCGACCAACGGGCTGATACAATCTGCTATGAAATCACGCAGAGATCCGATATTAATAGTCAATTGCTTCCCCAAATGTGTGTTTAGAACTCGGCAAAGGATATCCAATGCTTCCAGGACTTGCCTGTAAAAAATAAAAAGTAGTTGAGAAACTTCAAATGGTGTTTTTTTTGTCATCAACTATGATTTCTTAAGAGCGTGGCCAACCACGTTCTTATGGGAGGCGAAGGACGGTTAAGGTCAGACGAGTAATGAGTCTTTTACATTTTCCCGATTTACTGCCTACCTTGCCTGGAAGAAGCATCTGGCTTTGTTGTGGAAACTTGCCATGGGAATTAAGATTGATACCTTCTACAAAGTCGTGCCATCTGTGCTAGTCACAATTAGCTGGCTCGAACTGTCTAGAGGAAAATACATATATTACCTGGAGCGTCTTAATTACTTACAACTTTAGAGGCCTGAACTATAAATGAGCATCCAGCGTTTCTAATGATTACGGCAGTGTCAAGCCATTGTCTTATTACATGTAGCGAAATCTGAAACCAGGAATCCGTGTGGTGGTGAGAGTTGATCGTTTGGTGTGCTCCTGCACATGGGGGGCCATTTGGACTGATGTTTTAAGACCATGCAGTCCCTTTGGATGGAGCTTTTCTCTATTCTGTATTCTTCTTAGTATTTTCAGCTAAAAATGATGAGTAGTCATGTGATTTTAACTGAACGCATTGTTTGCAGTCACACCTTGGGGAGAGAAGACCAGGTGGAGTTGACTGGGCGAGTGGAAGAACTTGCCTTGAACCGAGTGAAATGGAGGACATTCATCAATGGCCTATGCTGAAGTCAAAAAGCAAGTCATTGTTTGGCTTGCTTGTCCTGAATCCAACTGTTGCAGGTCTATAGGTATAGTCACTTAGGATGTCAGTATGGGAAAGTGGGATCTCATGGTCTTTTCAGGCTCATCCAAATGGATTCTTGACTATGCAGATGGCTGGGTGTGGGGGCCATTTTTTTAAGGCAATGGGCAGAGGTCCAGATTCAGCTAAGTGAAGAAGAGGTAGAGATGGAGGGAAGGGAGAGATTGAGGTGAGGAGGAGTGGCGGTAGAGGGTGTCTGGAGGTAGACTGAGATCGAGGTTGAGGGAGCAGATCAGATTGAGGGAGAGACAGGGGAAGGAAGATCAAGAGAGAAGGTTGAAATTGAGGGAAGGTAGAAGGAGAGGGAATGAAGATAAAGGGCGACTGGCGGTAGACTGAGATTGAGGGAGCGAAGGAAGGAAGAGGGAGGGAGGGAGGGAGGGAGCGCGAGAGAGAAGGTAGAAGTTGAGAAAGTGAGAGGGAGGTAGAGGAAAGGGAGAGGTTGAGCAAGAGAGACGGTAGAAGTTGAGGAGGAGAAGAGAGGTTCCTTTGTTGTTTTTTCATTCCATTCCTGTAGGACTCCCAGAGTGCTTAGTTTTGTTACAGCCCTGCACTAACACCGCTGCACTAAACCTACATATGTTGGTTAGTTGAAATGTTGCAATATGTTACAGGTTTACAAGAAAGCCACAATATTGCACTATTGATTGATTCTTTCAAAATAATCTGAAATCTTTTGACTCATTAAAGTCTTCTATATTAATTGCCATGTTCATGATTTTCGCTTACATTTCCATTGGAAGGCATGCATTTTAGGCTATGACTACCCACGATACCTCAGAGCGTTAGGATAATCCACACAAAGGCAATGACTGACCACGGTAAATGGAGAACACACAAGTGTTTGTAATATCCAAATCCAGGGACCTGCTTTTTGTGTACCATATAGCTCAGAAAATGGTGACTTTAGACTGAAGTTACATAAACCCATCACACATAACAGTCTGTGTGTTAGCCTCATCACCTCCAGGCCACACTCAGTTCTAGTGCGACCCGTCAACTGCATAGTAGAATCAGCAGGTTACAGCTTACTGTGAGAATCACTCCAAATTGCATCTGAAGGGGAAGCTACTATGACTGAACCACTAGCTTTTTGGGTAAACTAGCTTATTTCATGTACTACAATTCAACTCTAGGGCATTTGCACATATTCATATGCTATTCAAGTCAAGTGAATGTGCTGGCAGCGGTATTTACAAAACATTCAAGTGGGACACATTTTCTATAGTATACCCTACTAGGCTTGTATGCAATTAGGTTTGCACAATTCCAGTAACTTTCCCAAAATTCCCAGTTTTTCTAGAAATCCTGGTTGGAGGACTTATGGATTTCCTTCTTATTCCATCCTGACGTCAAGGAATTTTTCAACCAGGATTCAGAAAAACTGGGAATTTTCGGGAAGTTACTCGAATTGTGAAACCATAATGTGTAATTGTACACAGTAGAAAGTTCACATAGAATGTCTGTTCTACATATCACATTTCTATCTCTCAATCAGGACAGGAAGTCATGTAAACACTATTCATTAGCAAGATGGAGCTGACAGAGATGGTCGCCTCGCTTCGAGTCCTTAGGAAACTGTGCAGTATTTTTTTTTTTGTGTGTATTATTTCTTACACTGTTACCCCAGGAAATCTGAAGTCTTATTACATACAGCTGGGAAGAACTATTGGATATAAGAGCGACATCAACTTACCAACATTACGACCAGAAATACGACTTTCCCGAAGCAGATCCTCTGTTTGGACCACCACCCAGGACAATGGATCGAATCCCAGAAGCCGACCCAAAACAACAGTGCCGCATAAGGGGCAGATGGAGCGGCCTCCTCGTCAGGCTCCGTAGATGTGCACATCGCCCACCGCTCCCATACTACTCACCAAAGTCCAGTCTCTTGACGAAATTCGAGCAAGGGTTGCCTTCCAGAGAGCCATCAGAGATTGTAACATTCTCTGTTTCACGGAAACATGGCTCTCTCGGGATATGTTGTCGGAATCGGTTCAGCAACCGGGCTTCTCCATGCATCGCGCCGACAGAGATAAACACCTCTCTGGGAAGAGGAAGGGCGGGGTGTATGCTTCATGATTAACGACTCATGGTGTAATCATAACAACATACAGGAACTCAAGTCCTTCTGCTCACCCGACCTAGAATTCCTTACAATAAAATGCCGGCCATATAACCTCCCAAAATAATTATCCTCAGTTATTGTCACAGCTGTGTGCATTCCCCCTCAAGCAGGCACCAAGACGGCCCTCAAAGAACTTCACTGGACTCTATATAAACTGGAAACCATATATCCTGAGGTTGCATTTATTATAGCTGGGGATTTTTAATGAAGAAAATTGGAGAACAAGGCTACCTAAATTCCATCAGCAAATAGCAAATAGATTGCACATGCAGGGGTAATACACTAGAACACAGCTACTTCCATGATGCATACAAAGCTCTATCGCCCTCTCTTTGGCAAATACGACCACGACGCCATCTTGCTCCTCTACCGTCTTATAGGCAGAAACGGAATGTATCAGTGACAAGAACCATTCACCGCTGGTCTGACCAATTGGAATCTACGCTTCAACATTGTTTTGATCACGCGGACATGTTCCGGTCATCCTCAGAGAACAACATTGATCTATACGCTGACTCTGTGAGTGAGTTTACAAGGAAGTGCATTGGAGATGTTGTACCCACTGTGACTATTAAAACCTCCCCTAACCAGAAATCGTGGATGGATGGAGGCATTCGCACAAAACTGAAAGCCCGAACCACCGCATTTAACCATGGTAAGTGGTCTGGGAATATGGCTGAATATAAACAGTGTAGTTATTCTCTCCGGAAGGCGATCAAACAAGCAAAATGCCGGTA
Organism: Oncorhynchus clarkii lewisi; assembly: GCF_045791955.1. NCBI lineage: Eukaryota > Metazoa > Chordata > Actinopteri > Salmoniformes > Salmonidae > Oncorhynchus > Oncorhynchus clarkii. The sequence goes on along the minus strand of NC_092155.1, from coordinate 24,078,194 downwards.
CAGGGACAAAGGGGAGTCGCAATTCAACGGCTCAGACACATTCAATTCTCTGGCAACAGCTCTGGTGAACATTCCTGCAGTCATCATGCCAATTGCACGTTCCGTCAAAATTTGAGACATCTGTGGCATAGTGTTGTGATAACTGCACATTTGAGTTATTTTATTGTCCCCAGCACCTGTGTAATGATCATGCTGTTTAATCAGCTTCTTACAGTTTTTTACAATCCCTTTGGCACTAATTTCAGAACCCTGTGGTCATTTTTCAAAACTCTAGACACAAAACTCAAAACGGTCATCACTTGTAACACAGGCTGTCCAATGTTCAAAACATTGCATTGTGCATTCATATCTTTAAAGAAACCTTGCACTTGCAGAATCATTGTTTCAAATAACTAATTTATCATGAAATACCATAGGAACATTCATTTAGATCACCCACACACAAGATACCAATATAGTTTCACTGTGTAGTTGTTCGTTCAATCATTAAATATTGTAGTACAAAATATGTGATACAGGTTTCATTATGGTACTATATGTAAATACATCACTGTAAAAGGACTAGTAAAGAGAATACTACAGACACAGTGGAATCATTGAACAAAATCGGAAATGTATTGATGAAATACAATAAAATCACTCAAGTTTCTTTGAATCAAAGCAAAAATAATTAGTTACAAAAAAAGAAACTACAGTAAAACATCAACTGCAGTGTTCCTCACCTGGCTTACTGTAAAAAGCAAAACAAAGGATTGATTACTGTACTTATTTGGCCATAGGTTCTCATCAGCAAAACATCTTTGGAATCTTCGGACGTGGCCTGACACTGGTCTGCCGTGATGTCATTGCATGTGTCATCCATGGCCTGGAGAAGGGTGGCTTGTTCGTGAGGGCGCCTATCATATACCTTCCACCTCCATGTGGAGAAAAATTCCACAATCGGGTTTTTAGGAAGGGAGAGTATGGGGGTAAGTACAGGGTGGTAAGTTGTGGGTGGGCCTGAAACCATGCTTGCACCATTTGAGCATGGTAGAACCTGACATTATCCCACACACTGACATGGGTCATGCCATCAGCTCTACAGACCTGATTTAGCCCATCAAGGGAGGTTACATTCGAACAGCGAATCATGTGGCTGCCTGCAACTCAATATATAGAGTAGAGAGCTTTAGTTGTTGTTCGACCTAATATTAGAACGGGCAAGATGCATAATCTAAGGAACTGTGATCGTGGTATGATTGTTGATGCCACACAGTGATTCCAGCTTCTCAGAAACAGCTGCCTTCCTGGGATTTTTATGCACTACAGTCTCTAGAGTTTACAGAGAATGGTGCTATGAACAAAACACATTCAGTGAGCAGCAGTTCTGTGGGCAGAAACACCTTGTTAATGAGAGAAATCATACAAGCTAACAAAGGCCACAAATGCTCAAATAACAGCTGTTTAAAACAGTGGTGTGCAGAAGGGCATCTCTTAACGTACAACACCGTGAATAATTCAGGCTGTTGTGGTGGCAAAAGGGGGTCCTACCCAGCACTAGATAGGTGTGCCAAATAAGTGTACAGTAATGTCAAATCTGAAAACATGGTCTGGAAAAGTGGTACATGGGACGATAAAATCCGTGTCTGAAAGAATGATGATGAAATATTCCATCCATAGATAATGTTGTCCAATTGGTTCATGTTCCACGGTAATTGGTGTCAATGGATCTCGTTATCCTGAAACTTTCATGATCTTAACATGGAATATCGTTAGTCAGTTTCCATAAAACTATGCATTTAGAGTAACGCAACAGCTACTTATCATTTTGAGCAGTTGTATCAATTGATAGTTAGATCATTGTAATGAAATGAATAGACAGTCATCTCAGATGTAATGTGTGAATTGCATTTTGAAATGGTAATACTTTGATGTTAAGTTGTCATTTTGAACAGGTGATTTTAGTTCAATGAACAAATGATCTTAGCTTTATGTGTATTGTATCCAAGCAATTGGAAAGTGTTAAGAGTTTTGAAAAATTTGCATTTTGATCATTGGTTGTGAGTTTTGTGTCTAGAGTTTTGAAAAATGACATCAAGGTTCCGAAATTAGTGCCAAAGTGATTGTGAAAAAAATGTAATATGCCACACCTGTCAGGTGGAAGGATTATCTTGGCAAAGGAGAAATTCTCACTAACAGGGATGTAAACACATTTGTGCACAGCATTTGAGGGAAATAACCTTCTTTGTGCATCAGGAACATTTCAGGGATCTTTTATATCAGCTCATGAAACATGGGACCAACACTTTACATGTAGCGTTTTGTATTTTTGTTCAGTGTAGTATTTCTTGAGTAATTTAATTTTTTTTAAAAGTTGTCATCTCTTGTTTGACAAACACTTCATTGAACAATCCCATCCATAATTCCCATAGTTCCCACTCCTACTACGAGTAGTACTGCTGAATTCGTCTACCGATCTTGTGTGCGGAAACAGACTAAAGAAAACCCTGCCGATCACCAAAATGGACAAAAACGGATTTCTTCACATTGATTGCGTTAAAGAGAGGGAGAAATGTATATAATTGTCACCTTTGTATTTTTTTTCTATTACCCCTTTCTCTCCCCAATTTCGTGGTATCCAATTGGTAGTTAGTTTTGTCTCATCTGCAACTCCCGTACAGACTCGGGAGAGGCGAAGGTCGAGAGCTTTGCGTCCTTCGAAATTCAACCCAGCCAAGCCGCACTGCTTCTTGACACAATGCCCACTTAACCCGGAAGTCAGCCGCATCAATGTGTCGGAGGAAACACCGTACATCTGGCGACCGTGTCAGCGTTCACTGCGCCCGGCCGCCACAGGAGTCGCTAGTGCACGATGGGACAAAGACATCGCTGCCTGCCAAACCCTCCCCTAACCCGGACGACCCTTGACAAATTCTGCGCCGCCCCATGGGTCTCCCGGTTGTGGCCGGCTGCGACAGAGCCTGGACTCTAACCCAGAATCTCTAGTGGCAGCTAGAGCTAACACTGCAATGTAGTGCCTTAGACCACTGCGCCACTCTGAGTTCCTAATTATCACTTTTTTTTAGGGATCTACACTACACAATACTCTGTCAAAGTGGAAGAAACATTATATCATTGTTTAAAGATGTTTAAAAATATATATAAACTCACAAAAAAAGAAACTCACTGTGAACTGTTTATTTTCAGCAAATGTAACGTGTAAATATTTGTATGAACGTAAGATTCAACAACTGAGACATACACTGAACAAGTTCCACACACGTGACTAACAGAAATTGAATAATGTGTCCCTGAACAAAGGGGGGGGGGGGATCAGAAGTAACAGTCAGTATCTGCATTATGTAATGCAGTGCATCTCCTCCTCATGGAATGCACCAGATTTGCCAGTTCTTGCTGTGCGATGTTACCCCACTCTTCCACCAAGGCACCTGCAAGTTCCCAGACATTTCTGGGGGGAATGGCCCTAGCCCTCACTCTCCGATCCAACAGCTTCCAGATGTGTTTAATGGGATTGAGGTCCGGGCTCTTCGCTGGCCATGGCAGAACACTGGCATTCCTGTCTTGCAGGAAATCACGCACAGAACGAGCAGTATGGCTGATGGCATTGTCATGCTGGAGGGTCATGTTAGGATGAGCCTGCAGGAAGGGTACCACATGAGGGAGGAGGATGTCTTCCCTGTAACGCACAGTGTTGAGATTGCCTGCAATGACAACATGCTCAGTCCGATGATGCTGTGACACACCGGCCCAGAACATGACGGACCCTCCACCTCCAAATCGATCCCGCTCCAGAGTACAGGCCTCGGTGTAACGCTCATTCCTTCGACCATAAATGCAAATCCGACCATCACCCCTGGTGACACAAAACCGCAACTCGTCAGTGAAGAGCACTTCTTGCCAGTCTTGTCTGGTCCAGCGACGGTGGGTTTGTGCCCATAGGCGACGTTGTTGCCGGTGATGTCTGGTGAAGACCTGCCTTACAACAGGCCTACAAGCCCTCAGTCCAGTCTCTCTGTCTGAGCACTGATGGAGGGATTGTGCGTTCCTGGTCTAACTCGGGCAGTTGTTGCCATCCTGTACCTGTCCCGCAAGTGTCATGTTCCGATGTACCGCTCCTGTGCAGATGTTGTTACACGTTGTCTGCCACTGTGAGGCCGATCAGCTGTCCGTTCTGTCTCCCAGTAGCGCTGTCTTAGGCGTCTCACAGTACGGACTTTGGAATTTATTGCCCTGGCCACATCTGCAGTCCTCATGCCTCCTTGCAACATGCCTAAAGCATGTTCACGCAGATGAGCAGGGACCCTGGGCATCTTTCTTTTGGTGTTTTTCAGAGTCAGTAGAAAGGCCTCTTTAGTGTCCTAAGTTTTCATAACTGTGACCTTAATTGCCTACCGTCTGTAAGCTATTAGTGTCTTAACAACCGTTCTACAGGTGCTTGTTCATTCATTTTGTATGGTTCATTGAACAAGCATTGGGAAACAGTGTTTAAACCCTTTACAATGAAGGTCTGTGAAGTTCTTTGGATTTTTACGAATTATCTTTGACTGACAGGGTCCTTAATAAGTGTTGTTTCTTATTTTGCTAAGTTTATATACCTTGATTAGATAAGTACTCACCCCCTTGAGTCAATATATGGCAGAAACACTAGCGATTACAGCTGTGAGACTTCTTGGGTAAGTCTCATTAGAGCTGTGCACACCTGTATGGTATAATATTTGCCCATTTATTCTTTTCAAAATTCTTCAAGCTCTATCCAGGTGCTGAGGATCATTGCTGGTCGGCAATTTGCTATAGATTTTGAAGCAGATTTAAGTCAAAACGTATTATTAAAACGTAGTATTCCTTTCCGTTGGCTTTTTGTTATTGTTCCATGTTTTGGAATACTTGTATTTTTTTTATTTATTATTTTTTAGCCATTTAGGTCATTATTGTGGAGTCACTACAATGTTGATCCATCCTCATTTTTCTCCCATCACAGCCATTGCTCTGTAGTTTTAAAATCACCAATGACCTCATGGTGACATCTCTAAGCAGTTTCCTTCCTGTCCTGCAGCAAAGCTCAGCAGGACAACTGCACCTTTGATGTGAATGTGTGGTTTAATACATCATTCACAGCATAATTCTTATATTAAAAATGATTATAATGGATTGCGTCCCTTCTACATATTGTCAGCAAATTCTGCAATCAACTGAGTAAATTTACTCCTGTTTCACACCAATGATTACACCAAAGATGTCCGTTGTAACTGACAGTGTCCAAAATAGAGATGAAAATGTCTATTCCCAGTAATGCCGAGTATAACTTTTTCCACTCATTCGCAAAATCCTTTGATTTGTCACTGACAGGCACTCGATACAGTTTGTAAAAAGCAGAAAGGAAGCATTTTCTGTGAAACGTCAGTTTTGTTGTCTACATTTGCTGACAGGCAATCTGGGTGGTCTTTTGATCTCAGAATTTAAAGCATTAGGGTCTGCATGGTAAAACCAAGACGTGTGTGTGTTCATGTACAGCTGTAATATTAGCTACCCACAGTACCGTACTCCTGCATGGCCCCAGAATTATATATAGTCAATATACTGTGTCAATAGGAAGAACTTGTTTTATGTCCTTGAGTCAGCTTTTCATATCCCTGTACGGTGCAGACTATAGAATTTAAATGGGTGCACAGTGAGACATTTACCTGATTTTATTCACATTTTGGAATAAAAAGGGTGTAATTGCAGACCGAATTAGCGGTCTTTTCTGATTTAGGCGTTTCTTGATATCAAGTTACACACATTGATGTTCACCATTGGTCTGTGCCAGTTTCTGGTCCGTTGGGGACAACTGTAGCGTTGTAGCTAACCCTAACTATTTTCCTAACCTTACCTCTCCTAACCTGCCACATTAGTTAACGCTGCTATGTTAACGAATCATCTGTCAAGAAACCATCAGTCTCATAACACCAGAAAGAACCAATTTAACTTGGCCCAGGTGCCCCGTTAGGCGTGTTTTACACAGGGTGAAAGTTGATTGCATTCATTTTGGAACCTAGCTGCATCACAGGCATGAGCCAGATGCTCGTTCAAAGCCCTGGGCGAAGTTGGCGCAAAAGAAAAGTGACATAATCATTACTCCTCGTGCTTAATTAAGATTCTGTTTTCACATGCAAAAGTGATTGATTTAGATTTTTTTTTAAATGCTTTATCTGCCTTCCCAATGAATATTAGTTTGAAAATGAAAACATAATATTTTATGGGAAAGAGATGCATGTTTCTGGACGATGCACAATGCTGCCTTGTTGACAACATGACCAAGCAGCGTCAACATGACCTCAACGCTTTTCGTGCCCCGCGATTCGGCATAATCGGATCCGCCCAAGGCAGATATCGATGAGCGAAACGCCCGGAATTACGGTCTGCAATTATAGCACATTGTTTGCGCGCGCCCATGGAGAATGTCATGCGCGCGAGATTTCTGCAATAACTCCGGTACAAGTTGCAAGTGAGCATCTATACAACAAACTATTACAGCGCTCCAAACACTCACCGTCGGAACTCAAACTAAACTGCAACTTATATGACCATGGATTCAAAGACGAATAGAGTGGAAAGCATTTCTGCCCGAGTGGATGCTGCTCGGTCTTCAACTGGTAGGACAGTATTTGCATGTTTATGCCCTTATGTTTTGTTATGAATCAAAATGTCGGGTGCAGTTGGAGCAACAAGCATGTTATTTTTCCCTCGAAGTGTTTGCATGGAAACTTTTGCTAAATGCTACTTTTTTTAAGGAGTCATGTGTGTACTTTTGTCTTCTCCGTTATTATAGGAATGAAATTAATCCTTACCTTATTTGGTGTACATTATACTACTTGGCACACTTGTCAATTTGAACAGCTGTTTATGATTAGCAACACCTGAATGAGGCAGCATCCTTTGCGTCGCATCGTTTTGTATTGTAGCCCAATTGTTTAGCATTACTGTCCCAGCATTTGTGTAGGCATATTGGACAAAAAGTTTGTCAGATTATTAAATACATATGTAGCTGACACCAATATAATAAAACAATATTGCCCGAGGTGGTGTGCTATACGGCCAGTATACCACGACCAATATACCACGGATAACGCCTCGATCACAGTGTCATTGTGTAACGGATGTGAAACGGCTAGCTTAGTTAGCGTGGGCGCTAAATAGCGTTTCAATCAGTGACGTCACTTGCTCTGAGACCTTGAAGTAGTAGTTCCCCTTGCTCTGCAAGAGCCTCGGTTTTTGTGGAGCGATGGGTAACGATGCTTCGAGGGTGACTGTTGATGTGTGCAGAAGGTCCCTGGTTCGCGCTCGGGTATGGGCGAGGGGACGGTTTAAAAATTATACTGTTACAATTGCATTTTGGTACACCAGAAGTACATTTATTTTCAATGGAATGCTGCGTTTCCTGTGCTTGCTTTGCAGATGCAGTTGGTGTGCGTTCTGTGTGCTGCATACGTTGGATTTATCGAACGTAGGCGTCAAACTATACGTACATGGCTTGACAGAAATGGTAGCAGAAGGTTGAACTTTTGTTGCACACACATCCAGATGATGCTGCATACTATTTTGCGCAAAAACACTATCGGTGTGGCCAAGGCTAATGCTTCGAACAGCGTATTTGCGCAAAATGGTATGCATAATCATCTTGATATGTGTGCAACAAAAGTTCAACATTCACATTCTGCTACCATTTCTGTCAAGCCCTCTACCCATACAATTTGACGCATACGTTCGATACATCCAACGTATGTACCTCAAAGAACGCACTGCCTCCGCAACGCAATACTGCAAGGCAAACGCAGCGTTTCATTGGGAATGAATGTAATTCTGGTGTACCAAAACGCAATGACGCTGTCGGTGATGTGAAGCAGAGTGCCTGGACACAGCCCTTAGCCGTGATTTATTGGCCATAGACAGTGTCACAACCCTCTGAGGTGCCTTACCACTATTGTAAACTGTTTACCAACCCATGTTATAATGGCTAATAAATCCCCATGATTTGCAATACTGCAGTCAGGACCAAACTGTGTAGACTGTTTAACTAGGCCTAGCTAATGCTGTAATCACCATTTCTGTAATGTAAAAACTTCAACCATATAACTGGCATTCCCTCCATGAACATTGTTGCTCTTATTTGCTCAACTTCATTTCTATGCAACTTGAAAGCAAATAATTTAATACAATGGTACACAATTGACTGTAGTAAGTACATTTAACCTCTGTAGTACCAAGTGCTCTTAAAAACAAAAATGTACTTTTAGATCCACAGGCCCTGCAACTACATCATTTGTCCATTGTGATGAGAAAAGGGAGCTCGATCATTGGCGGTCATGGACAATCCAGTTTGTTCTACAGTAGAACTGACCACAGGTTGCAGAACACCTGCATTCTAATCCTGGCTGCTTCTCTAATCCGAGAACTTGGCTGCCTTCCAGGCAGATTATCACTCTGTTATAGTTGATGGGCTTCCCTCAGGCAGCTCATCTCTTCTCACAAAGCAGTTGAACAGCAGATAAGTATCCCTCACACAGGTCAATGTTTTTTGTGCTGTTTGTATCTCTTGATTGGGTCCTTATTATGCCTGCATAGGAGTTTGAATCAAAGGATTTCAAGGAATCCCAATTGAGTAGATGGAAGTGTGCTGACCTTTGCAGAGGTAGAAAGTGTATGTAATTTAAGTGCTTTCACATTTTCCCTATGTGTACTCGGATGTGAGATATGAAACTGATTTATTCTGACTGGGTAATTCTGTACCTCCATTAAACCAACTCTACTGACAAGGAAGATTAACCATGCAATCATTTGATATTCTTGTGGTATTGCAATAAATGCTCTCAGCTTCTGGCAAGATTAGTTTAAGTACTTTAATTTGCATATTCAATGCATTTAGCTGCTTTGTAATTTCTTTTAAGTTTTTTTTTAACCTTGCATGATGCTTTTTATATATATATGTCTTCTCTTTATATTCGGGCCATGATTGGTCAGTTTTGGCATTATATTCTGTAGCTGTATAATCTAAGTGGTTGCCTAATTTAAACATGTTGGCTAAATATGTTGTACAATGACAAGTGACACTGCAGTGTTTGTACATAATACCATTTTGTGCCGTCTCTTCTAGATAGACAGTGTATCAACCCTAAGTGTTAGAAACATATTCTGTAATACAGGGGTGGCCAAATCTCCTCCTGTGGTGCTACTTGGTACATTCAGGCCTTTTCTCCAGCCCTGATCTAACCTGCTATTTACCACGACATTAATGAGCTGAATTAGGTGGTTTTGAGCAGGGCTGGTAGCCCTCTAGGTGACTTGGCCACCCATGATGCAATGTAAGGATCCTGCCTCCAATCTGTGTGCTGTGTAAATAGGCAGGGGTACTCTGCATGCTATTGTGTGTACATATCTGCCTAGGCTTGGCCATTTCACTACATTGCATCAACAAACTTATGGGCGGCCAGTCACCCTTTTCAGTTGTTGATCAGCGTTGGCAAACGCAAATCAAGCTTTTCATGTCACTCAAGTGGCAGTGCATAATGTTTGAGTGTACCAGGACTTGATACTAATTCCCCCCTAAACTTTTCTTGGAATGGTTGTCCCTTGTGAAAAAGCGACAACCAGCCACCCAGTTTGGGGTAACGGGGAGGCAACGATGACTGGCATCACTGCCTCATTCATCCTCCTAGTAGAAAACCACTGAGATTTTACAGTGGAGGAAGATGCATTCTGTAGGATCGGCTGCTATTTCTCTTGCAGTTCTGTAATTTGGCAGCTATATTAATACAACAATAAACCACGGTAGGGTTTTCCTCAACCGTCTGTTAGATGACCAGTCACATGCCGAGTCCCAATAGGCAGAAGGAAATGGAATCTTTTGGTTCGGGTTTATCAGATATGTAGTAATGTCTAGGTTTTTTTTAAACGCAGAAATCCATTTCAGCACCTTGGTTGGCACCAGTATGCACTAACGGGACCTGGGCCCGTTTTCCCGATAGGTTTCTCGATAGTGATCGACCTTAGGCTTAGGAGTGTTTTCCTACAACAGCTGAAGATGTAAAATGCGTTTCCTAAAACGCCACACAGAAAGTTAGCTTAATGCGCCGTTGGAGCATGTCGCTACTGATCGGTCAGAAAGGCAGTGTAGCTCTTGGATCAGCTTTCGCAATTCAAATCTTAGCTTAACATGAATTATTTCAGCATACTGACGGATCAGCTCCTAGAGATAACCACCTATGGCTACAGCAGGTGGCTTATTCTAATACCTACCCAATAAAAATGCCCACACGTTAGGCTACACAAAATATTTTGAAACAAATTAGACTGTAGCAAAATTGAACTAAATGTATTGAATGTGTAATGTATTTCAATATGATTGTTATTGGCCTAATATATTTATATTTTTATGCAGTCATTTTGGTTTTCATTTGAAGCACCTTTTTGTGTTGTTTGTTTGTATTAATTGCAAAGTCATTGGAAACTTTATTTGTAGTCAACTTTGTTCTGAAGTTGTTGGCTGTGAGCCCGATAAAGAGCCCGATAAACCATGTGATTCTATGTTTAGCTGAGATCTTCTGTGTATAAAGTGATGCGGGAGGGCAAAACATCTAATGACTCACTAAGCTGTTCTACTAGTAGTCTGAGGCAGGCATTCGATTACGAACGTTAATAACGATGGTTTTGGGAAACTGCTCAGAGATGTAACAATGCTCCTACGAAGGTTCTAACAATGAACTTAGCCGGGCCCTGGTTTGCGTTGTCCAAATGCAAACATCCATAGTTTTGCTTTTGGAGTCAGGTGCATTCTCGACATAATATTCTCTCTGCTAGCAGTTTTTATTATGATCTTTTTTCACCTTTTATTTGGTTGGTTTCATAGCAAATATACATATGCAACCCGGACAGGAAGATCACGTCAGTGACTCAACCCACTCAAGTGACGCACCCCTCCTAGGGACGGCATGGAAGAACACCAGTAAGCCAGTGACTCAGCCCCTGTAATAGGGTTGTGGGACCTTTATTGTGAGAACCATGCAGCATAGTTTTTTAGCACTCGGCTATTAAACCTAGTCTTATAACAAGGAGTCGCAGTGTTCCTGCTCTTCATTCCAGCTATTGGCTTTAATCATCTCGTAGTAGATGGGAGCATTGAGTTCAGCTAGATTGAGGAGAGCTGACCACGTGAGAGCATATAAGGCCATCTTTGAAACATCTGTGTTTGTCAGCCAATGTTCCTGAGCTCACAGCAGAGTTTCGACAGATTGAACAGGCTGCCCTCAATCTCCGACAATAGAGACTTACATCTTTGTGTTTCAGAGGACATTGTTTCTTAACACCAGATCAACGATCAGACGTTTCTGGTGACTACAGACTGCAAAGGATGTGTGTATTCTATGTACAAATTAATTTCAAACACTAGCAAATATTATAAAGACACAGTAGGTGGCTGTGTCTTTAAAACAATGTGCCTTTAAAAAAATATTTTTGTCAGATTACTTGATCATCAGAATGCAGATCTCTTAAAAAGCAGAAAGCCATTCCAGTATTGGCACCCAGGTTTACGGCTTGCTAAGTGATCTGTCTGTGTATCTACAGACAGTGTTTTAATCAGTAATGCTGACTATTATATTAATTGTAGAAAGAGCAGACCACTGTTCTGTATTGAATTGGGAAAGTGAAGGCATGGTTCCACCCCATGGCTTTCAAATTCACCCATTGATTTTCAAACCATTAGAGAACTCTGGTAGACGGATGCATTATAAACAAATTGGTCTCTGAAAGTGTTTTTTAAAAGGTGAGACCATGCCAGCCGTCTTAAGACTAACTAGTTACCAAGTTGATTTCATCTAAAAAAGCATCCCTCTGAAAAGGAGGATTAATTGCGGAGGAGAACTTCCCCGTTTGTCTCTCAGGCGCTCTCCACCTCCATCTGTTTGCTTTGGAGCCAGCTTTTTATTGTTTTCCATAGGGGTGCTGGGGTGGGAAGCATCTGCTAGGATGGCCGTCAGACTCGGGCCATAGTGCGAGAGAAGGGGATGGATGGAGAGAATGGATCGAGGCAGATGGGGAGAGGGAGTGGATGTGGTGGAGTCTGTGTGCGGTGGTGGCAGAAATGAACAACACAGGGAGGAGTGAACAGAAGGTGTTTGTTTATGATTGCTGGGGGCCAAAAGGAGACTGGACTGTTTAGATAGTCAACCCCTAGGCTGGTTTATGCCACACATTCCACTCCATTTGACTTCCTTGGATGGGTATGCCAAACAGGTTGTGACAGTGCCAGTCAACTCCTTCACTGTAGTGTGCTGTAGGCTACTTACGCACAGTTCAGACGCCATAAGCGAGTCCAACTGAATAGAAATTCTAAGCGGGCTGGCATGGTTGAGCCCCTCTCAACAGCTCATTGGTTTTCACGATTCACACACCTGTGCAGTGCAGAATTGAAAGTTTTAAACAATTCGTGATTGGTTTAATTTGTCTCAAAAGAACTGCTCTGGCGCACTGCATGAAACGGAGCCGTGATTCACCCGCACCACGCCGAAAGAGTTCGGCAGCCTCTGCCCCTATCATCAAAAGTCAAGTCCGAGGAGGCGCACTGCAATGTTTCAGACGGCACTCTATCCCCGCTCTTCCAAAGAGAGTGAGATGGGTTTTTTTTTGAGCGGTGTTTAAACTAGGGCAAATTGTCAGAGAATGTAGCCAAGCCTTATAATGTACAGAGTTGCACTATTGTCATAGAGGTCTTCTGAAATTTCATGTTGCCTGCCCATATCCTGAAGTACTGATCTGGAACGCTACATCTACAGCCATCAGTCCCCCATGTCAATGATAAATGTTCTGTTTCATGCTCATCTTCCCCCGCGCTCTTCATTTATGTCCTGTCTGAATGCTTTGAAAGAAAGACATTTATGAAATGTTCCCAACTGCCCATTCGTATGTTTATTGGTGTGGGATGGAGGTCATGGTTCATGTTTCATATATATGATGTAAGATTATGCAATTAAGTGAAATCATCACATGTACAATGGAATGGCCTGTCCAATTGGCTTCTTTGCGTTCTGATTGGACAGATGAAGAGGTTGATGGATAAAGATAATAGGCTAATGGAGCTCTGCAGAGTTGTCACAATTACCCATCTCTTTCTTTTTATCTCACAACACTATTGGAAATGGTGCGAATTGGATTGTGGAAAATAAATCTGATGTTGAGTAAAGGAGCTTGGTTTAGACACCAGTTTGAAACCATTCAGCCCATGAGTCTTGCTGGCTGAGATCCAAGATCCACACATTATAGAGTACCACAGTATGAGTCATAATACCCATAAAACCTAGCGGTCAAACAGATGGCTCCAATAGTCATTCCACCATAGGGAATTTCAGAAACACTTCAAATAAGGGCTGTGTTTCGTGTAGGCTTACCCTGGCGTGATGTTTTGATAAAACAAATCTCTCAGACAAGGTCACTTTAATCAATGTATTCGGCTCTATTTACTCTGATTCAAACATGCTAATTAGCATCAAAGTATACATCATGCAAGACTACAAATCGCTGCATGCTCCTGCACATCTTTAGTTGACAGCTTTGCGAAACAAGTATTGTCAATTTAAAACTTGCACAAGACAGTGAACAGAATTGTCAATTTTAAATGAAAGTTGAAATGTATTCATAGTTCATCCAGAGATTCTCACCCTTTGCCTTGATTCCACAGTCTCATCCAGATCATGACATTTGTAGTTCTTTATGATAGTCACATTAGCAGCTAATTAACATTTCATTTTTGGGGGGTAGAAATAGTGTCCTGGAGAGATTTACACAGTTATCAAAAGTCACACCAGGGTAAGCCTACACAAAACAGACCTTGTTTGAACTGTTTCTAAAATCCCCTATGGGGAGAAATGGTGGAAAAAACGATTGGAACTATTTTCCTTGTTTGACTGCTAGGTTTTATGGGTATTATGACTCATACTGTGGTACTCTATTGTCATTCTCTGACGACGTCATATACAGTTCTATGTATTGATTTTATAGGGTAGTTGGTTTTTGGAACCTTGTTGCCATTTGGAACATATGATAGATCTTTCAAATTGTTTTGTTCACAATCTCATTCAATAAGAGAAAAGCAAATGTCACACTACCCATTAGAGGTGTGCAGAGTAGTCGGACAAAACTGGTATCGTAACCGATATGGGAAATTTTCTGGATGATCCGAGTATTTTTATGTAATTATCCGTGGAGGGGGGGGGATTAATTTCTGGGTGCCATCACGCATATTTCTCATGTCAGTCAAGTGAGGTGATCTACATAACTGGATTGTTTGCCTGCCTAAAGAGAAGGGTGGGTGGGCTGTACGTTGATCCTGCTGCTCTGTTTGGATAGAGTGACGCTGTATTTCTCTGTCCACTCACTTCATAATTTCACCCTATCACTTTCTCTTCTGTTTTTAAGTCTGATCATTCAGACCGCTGCTGCCTCTCTTTAACCTGCTACTATGATAAATGGCAAGGATGTTTGCTATCAATCTATCAAAGTGCATCATATCTAAGCGGGGCGAGTGTAGGGAAAAAAGATGACACCGTCGACCCACATTCTGATTGATAGCCAACTTGTCTGTCCTCTGCAAGTTGAGGACACAGACACCGTCTCTCACACACACACTCCCTCCCTCCCTCCCGGCTCCTAATCTGCAGCCTGTTTGGTCTAAACGTGGAGAGAGATTGGTAACCTATTTTGCCAACATCTACTTAGGCATATTAAAACATCTTAGTTTTTTTCCTATCACGAGTCTCATCTGATCCGACTATCAACTGTCAATTTTCGGATACGATTATGAATATGGCCATGTCGGCACACCCCTACTTCAAGACTATGAAATAACACATATGGAATCGTGTAGTAACCAAAAAAGTGTTAATTAATCCAAATAGGTTTTATATTTGATGGTCTTCAAAGTAGCCACCCTTTGCCTTGATGACAGCTATGCACACTCTTGAAATTCTCTCAACCAACTTCACCTGGAATGCTTTTCCAACAGTCTTGAGGGAGTTCCCACATAAGCTGAGCACTTGTTGGCTGCTTTTCCTTCACTCTGTGGTCCAACTCATCCCAAACCATCTCAATTGGGTTGAGGTCTGGTGATTGTGGAGGGCAGGTCATCTGATGCAGCACTCCATCACTCTCCTTCTCAATCAAATGGCCTGTAGACAGCATGGAGGTGTGTTGGGTCATTGTCCTGTTGAAAAACAAGTGATAGTCCCACTAAGTGCAAACCAGATGGGATGGTGTATCACTGCAGAATGCTGTGGTAGCCATACAAATCACTGACAGTGTCACCAGCAAAGCACCATCACACCACCTCCGTGCTTCACGGTGGGAACCACACACGCAGAGATCATCCCTTCACCTACTCTGCGTCTCAGACACTGCAGTTGGAACCAAAAATGTCAAATTTTGACTAATCATATAAAAGGACAGATTGCAACCAGTTTGATGTCCATTGTTTGTTTTTCTTGGCCCAAGCAAGTCTCTTCTTATTATTGGTGTCCTTTTAATAGTGGTTTCTTTGCAGCAATTTGACCGTGAAGGCCTGACTCAGTCAGTTTCCTCTGAACAGTCGATGTGGATGTCTTGCTTGAACTCTGAAGCATTTTTTTGGGCTGCAATTTCTGAGGCTGGTGACTCTCTAATGAACTATGGGTCTTAATTTCCTGTGGCGGTCCCCATGAGAGCCAGAATTCATCAAAACCATCAAGGGCTTTGTGACTGCACTTGAAACTTTCAAAGTTCTTGACGAACTGCAGAAATCTCTGAAGCTGGAGACTCATATCTCCCTCCCTAGCTTTAAGCACCAGCTTGTCAGAGCAGCTCACAGATCACTGCACCTGTACATAGCCCATCTGTAAACAGCCCATCTATCTACTTACCTCATCCCCATACTGTATTTATTTATTTATTTATTTATTTATCTTGCTCCTTTGCACCCCAGTATCTCTACTTGCACATTCATCTTCTGCACATCTACCATTCCAGTGTTTTAATTGCTATATTGTAATTACTTTGCCACCATGGCCTACTTATTGCCTTAAATCCCTTCTTACCTCATTTGCACTCACTGTATATATATCATTTTTGTTTTCTTTTGTTCTTTTGTTGTATTATTGACTGTTTTGTTTATTCCATGTAACTCTGTGTTGTTGTATGTGTCAAATTGCTTTGCTTTATCTTTGACAGGTCGCAGTTGCAAATGAGAACTTGTTCTTAACTAGCCTACCTGGCTAAATAAAGGTGAAATAAATAATTAATGTTCTGTATTGACTGACTTTCATGTCTTAAACTAATGATGGACTTTTGTTTCTCTTTGGTTATTTGAGCTGTTCTTGCACTAATATGGACTTGGTCTTTTACCAAATAGGGGTGCCTTCTGTATACCCCCCCACCTTGGCACAACACAACTGATTATCCCCAAACTCATTAAGAAAGAAAGAAATTCCACAAATTAACTTTTAACAAGGCACACCTGTTAATTGCAATGCATTCCAGGTGACTACCTCATGAAGCTGGTTGAGAGAATGCCAAAAGTGTGCAAGCTGTCAAGGCAAACGGTGGCTACTTTGAAGAATCTCAAATATAAAATATATTTTAAATTGTTTAACACCTTTTTTGGTTACTACATGATTCCATATGTGTTATTTCATAGTTCTTAGTTCTTCACTATTATTCTACATTGTAGAAAATATTAAAAATAAAGAAAAACCCTTGAATGAGTAGGTGTGTGCCAACTTTTGACTGGTACCGTATACTGTTCCTGAACAGACCCGTTAATAACGTTATTTTACGATCATGACATTTTTTTTCCCCCAGTCCCTGCAAACGCAACAGTGCCTATGCAAAGCCTTCACTTTGTCACTCAATCTTATTCCAGTGTCTGCCTGCCAGCTATACATTTTTCCCCGTGTGTAGGCTACCTCCCCGTGTGTAGGCTACCTCGTCAGAAGCATAGTCTGTCGTAGCGACTGACATTACAAGCATGATTCGGTGATTAGGGAGATATTTTATTATTAGGTGAATGGAATAACTTTTCCATTGAGGGTTAAGGATCCTATAGTATCAAGTTTCACTTTGGATTTATTAACTACAAAGGTTAGATGTGTTTATTTACATTCGGGTGCTGCTCTACACACACACACACACACACACAAGCTTGTTAGCTACATTGCTAGCTAGCTCTGATCTAGCTCTCAAACTCTAGGCGGCATTGTGTAATGTAGTGAAACAGAGTCATGATCAAGGGTGCTATCTCTGGTCCAACGCTAGTTAAGCCAACTCTCTGAAGTTCAAAGGCATTCAAAGTTTGTTCATAGAAGCCGCTCCACCGTAGGTAGAATTCTGTGGGCCTAATTCAGATAATGCATGTCATAACAAGATGCCCAGCACCCTCCTCACCTGTGAAATTTCAGTTAAATCCTGCCAGCACTACACTTGTCTGTCCAGTGCATGTACATGGCTTGCCCGCTCTATAGCAAGTTGCTCTATCCATTGGTGACGTAATGTTGAGCTGAATATAATTTTTGTTTTCCAAGGTTTAAAAACAAACAGAAAGGAATGATATCAACCATAACTTTTTGGGGATTTGTTTTGGGGACCTGTTCAAAACTTTTTTATTTTTGTGGACTAACTGGTGGAACAGAATGAAAACAACGATTCTGTTCAGAACATAACAATTGTAAAATAGTTTTGGTTTCAACTCTTGCTTTTTAGGATTAAATGATTTGCGCAAATGGACTCTGTCCCAACGTGTAGTGATCAAGTGCTTTGATATAACTAATTTTAGCAATGAATGTTATCATTCTTTTTGCGGGCAGTGCAGATGGAAGTGCATTATAACTATTTTGCCACACTGTTGAAGCAGACAAAGGTTTGGCATGTTAATGGTTTGACATTTTTGATATACATTCAGAAAAAAAAGTCCAATGATTTATACCCACAGTCCGTTAAAGCTCCCCAATAAAGCATTCTGGCAACTCTAGATTTGTCTTATTTCTCCAAGTTCATTACTCAGAATAAGCGACACTTTGATCGCAATAAGGGGAAAGTAGAAACCCTTTCTTACCACCTGTGTATAGTGTACTGAGTGTTTCCTCTCTAACACCCAACTGTGTTAAATTGCTGCTCTTTCAGTTTGGACTAGAATGTAGTGGAATCTAAAACATTCTAATCGTTCTATTCTCACAATATTGCTCAGTCGGCATTCCTTGTCTCTGTGTAATTGCAGTCAGCTTTTGTATTACATCGGACTAATGACTGTTTTCCTTGTATGCATAGGCAGACACAAACACAATGGAAAGTAATGTCTTACAACGTGCTCGTCCAAGAATAATACACTAAAATCCGATGTAATGGGAATACTGGATTATGTCTCAAACATCTTTTCTTCTATCAGGCGTATTTTGTTCATGTTGACATTGCTGGTTGAGCCATGAACCCAGGCTGACAAGATTGTGCCACAAGCAACTTAAATGAAGTGACTCTTGCCTTACATTTTCTGTTGCTCTTTACTATAGGCCAGCAGTCAATTTGATATCTTTGGAAGACTACTTTCCCCTGAAGTAGGATGATATGTTACAGTAGGCATTGTTTTGCATAGGAATTGGAAGATGGAGCCGGAGGGGATGGCTGGCTGCGGCTCTTAACCAACCATGCTATTTTTTTGTTTTTTTTGCGTTGTTCGTAACTTGTTTTGTACATAATGTTGCTGCTAACGTCTTATGAACGAACATCTCGAATATCAGAACTGCGATTACTCACCTCAGATTAGACAGAGTTTATATTCAATAAAGGAGATACTACAGACACCCGACCAGGCCCAAATCCCTGTCATTGGCTGGACAAGGAAACAGGTTTAGTGGAAGAAATCTGCCTTTGCCTTCTGTCCTGCTAGCTAATGTTCAATCGCTGGAAAATAAATTGGACAAACTGAAAGAACGTATATCCTACCAACGGGACATTAACTGTAATATCTTATGTTTCACCGAGTCATGGCTGAACGACGACATTAAGAACATAGTGTATAACCCACCAGCTCTATCGGCTGGCTAGAACAGCAGTCTCTGGTGCCTATGCATATATGGGGGGCCTATGCATATATGTAAACAGCTGGTGCACGATATCAATGGAAGTCTCTAGGTTTTGATCGCCTGAGGTAGTGTGGTCTACAGCTTATCATGATACTCTATCTACCTAGAGTTTTCATCTGTATTTTTCATAGCGGTCTACATACCACCATAGACCACCCCTGGGACTACAACCGCACTCAATGAGCTGTATACCGCCTTAAGCAAACAGGAAAACACTCATCCAGAGGTGGCGCTCCTAGTGGCCGGGGACTTTAATGCAGGGAAGCTAAATTAGTTTGACCTAATTTCTATAAGCATGTTAAATGTGCAACCAAAGGGAAAAAAACGACCACCTTTACTCCATACACAGAGACGCGTACAAAGCTCTCCCTTGCCCTCCATTTGGCAAATCTGTCCATAATTCTATCCTCCTGATTCCTGCTTACAAGCAAAAATGTAAAGCAGGAAGCACCAGTGATTCGGTCTATAAAAAAGTGGTAAGATTAAGCAGATCTACTGGATTCTTTTGCTAGCACAGGCTGGAACATATTCCGGGATTCTTCCGATGGCATTGATGAGTATACCACATCAGTCACTGGCTTTATCAATAAGTGCATCGAGGGACGTTGTCCTCACAGTGACTGTACGTACGTACATACCCCAACCAGAAGCCATGGATTACAAGCAACATTCGCACTGAGCTAAAGGGAAGATCTGCCGCTTTCAAGGAGCAGGACTCTAAACCGGAAGCTTATAAGAAATCCCACTATGCCCTCCGACGAACCATCAAACAGGCAAAGCGTCAATACAGGACTAAGATCGAATCGTACTACACCGGCTCCGACACTCGTCGGATGTAGCAGGGCTTGCAAACTATTAGACTACAAAGGGATGCACAGCCGTGAGCTGCCCAGTTACACAGGCCTATCAGTTGAGCTAAATAACTTCTATGCTCGCTTCGAGGCAAGAAACACTGAAACATGCATGAGAGCATCAGCTGTTTCGGACTACTGTGTGATCACACTCTCCACAGCCGTTGTGAGTAAGACCTTCAAAAAGCTTAACATTCACAAGGCCGCAGGGCCAGACAGATTACCAGGACGTGTACTCCAAGCATGTACTGACCAACTGGCAAGTGTCTACCCTGACATTTTCAATCTGTCCCTGATTGAGTCTGTAATACCAACCTGTTTCAAGCAGACCACCATAGTCACTGTGCCCAAGAACACTAAGGTAACCTGCCTAAATGACTACTTCCCTGTAGCACTCGCGTCTGTAGCCATGAAGTTCTTTGAAAGGCTGGTGTCATGACGTTGCCCTCTTTGGGTATAGCAAGCCCCATCCCCCTCTCCCTGCCTCCCCCTTGCCTCCTTCAACAAGGCTGCTGTGGTCAGAGAGAGGTCGTAAATTCCTGAGAAGACCCTGCCACATGGCCACACCGTATAAGAGGCAGAGTAAATTTTCATAGAGAACAAAGGAATTTCTCCCACCTCGCAGAACTCGAGGTCCGAAAAAATTTCATCTTCCGGAGAAGGTATAAAAGATCGGTGAAGAATCCAGCTACGAACTGGTCTGTTTGTTACAACTTGGGGAAGCTCATGGGAGACGGTGTGGCCACATTACCATAACGCTGTTTTTATAATAGCCTCAGATATGAGGTTTACATCTAATTGTTGTATAAGATGAATGAGTGAGTATGATACTGTTTACACAATTTTACAATGTGATTTTGGACTGTTTAATGAAGGAAAACTCAAAAAGGGAATTGGAGTTAACTAAATCAGAGGACTGCCCCTGAGCCCAGTTAGGGTCAGGCATCCTGGGACAGCCCTTTTCTGCCATTCTGAATAAAACCCAACTTTGAGAAATTATCACCAGACCATATTTTTCTCCATTAAAAGAGGACGAAGGTTGCAGACCATTGCTGAATCTTTTAACCATACCACATTTTTAAACTCTTAGACTATCGATACCGACAGAACAAGAACAAGTCTTTGATATTAATTACTAGTCTGCAAATAGGAATTCGATATCATTGAACGCGAAGAACGACAACCTCCATAAACATCCATTCTATAACAAATGAATGAATGTCATTCTGAACTATCCCCTCTAACCGAGAGAGAGAGGACGAAACTCTCCAACAGAAACAAACTTTTCAACAGCGATCAAGACGACACACTGAGCGTAAATATATATATTGATTGCAATTGTTCCCGAATGAGTGAGCGTTCATGTGCAAAGGATTAGCATTTCAATTGTTATAATTATCAACTTTGACGTGTCTCATCTCAGTTGACCCCCACTTCCCCTTTTGTCTAGTGGTTTAGCCCACTGTGGCACATTCCCCTATCATTTCTTGTAACCACGTTTACCTGGTTTGTTTATGCATTTCTGTGAATTACTTAGTTAGTAATAAATGATTTAAGACAATGATGTATGGATGACTCATAGTGAAGACTGGGTTCGTGCAGATAACCAACAATTTACGACGTTTGGAATGAGACTAACGTGAGGTAAAGTAAACAATTCATTCAATCAGAAGACTATGGATCAGATATGAAAATATCTGAAAGGTTACATTAGGAAATTATAACCTGAATATATATATATATATATATATATATATATCTCTCTGAATATGTTTCCTTGGTGCCCTGACTTCCTAGTTAATTACAGTTACATGATTAATCAGTTGATTGCGTAATACTAATTACAGAGTTTTTATCAAATATTATGTCTTCAATTTAATGATAGTAAAGACATGACACTGGTCATGGCTCACATCAACACCATTATGCCAGAAACCCTAGACCCACTCCAATTTGCATATCGCACCAACGGATCCACAGATGAGACCTCTATTGCACTCCACACTGCCCTTTCACAACTGGACAAAAGGAACACCAATGCTATTCATTGACTAATATCTCAGCGTTCAACACCATAGTGCCCTCAAAGCTCATCACTAAGCTAAGCACCCTGGGACTAAACACTTCCCTCTGCAACAGGATCCTGAACTTCCTGACGGGCCGCCCCCAGGTTGTAAGGGTGGGTAACAACACATCCACCATTCTGATCCTCAACACAGGGGCCTCTCAGGTGCGTGCTCACTCCCCTCCTGTACTCCTTGTTCACTCATGACTGCACAGCCAGGCACGACTCCAACATCATCATTAAGTTTGCTGATGTCACAACAGTGGTAGGCCTGATCAACAATGGGACTGACCACCTCCCTGTAGGCTGAGACCTGACAGTGTGGTGCAAGGACACCCTCTCCCTCAACGTGATCAAGACAAAGGAGATGATTGTGGACTACAAGAAAAGGAGGACCGAGCACGCCCCCATTCTCATCGACGGGGCTGTAGTGGAGTAGGTTGAGAGCTTCAAGTTTCTTGGCGTCCACATCACCAACAAACTATTATGGTCCAAGCACACCAAGACAGTCGTGAAGAGGGCACGACAAAACCTATTCCCCCTCAGGAGACTGAACAGAATTATCATGGGTACTCAGATCCTCAAAAGTTTCTACAGCTGCAACATCGAGAGCATGGTTGCATCACCGCCTGGTATGGCAACTGCTCCGCCTCCGACCGTAAGGCGCTACAGAGGCTAGTGTGTACGGCCCAGTACATCACCAGGGCCAAGCTTCCTGCCATCCAGGACCTCTATACCAGGCCGTATCCGAGGAAGGCCCTCAGACTCCAGCCACGATAGTCATAGTTTTCTCTCTGCTACCGCACGGCAAGCGGTACCGGAGCCCCAAGTCTAGGTCCAAGAGGCTTCTTAACAGCTTCTACCCCCAAGCCATAAGACACCTGAACATCTAATCAAATGGCTACCCAGACTATTTGCATGCCCCCCTCCCCTTCTCTACGCTGCTTCCGCTCTCTGCTATTATCTATGCATAGTCACTTTAACTCTACCTACACGTACATATTACCTATGTACCGGTACCCCCTGTATATAGCCCTGCGTTTGTTATTTACTGCTGCTCTTTAATTATTTTATCTCATTTAAAAAAAAAAAAATTTTTTTAACTGCATTGTCGGCTAAGGGCTTGTAAGTAGGCATTTCACTAAGGTCTGTTGTATTCGGCGCATGTGACAGAATTTGATATGAATCCATTGTTCTTCAATACCTTGATGTGTGACATTTAGTGTGCTCTCTGTTAGACAGGTGAACTGCATGTGATCGCATCGGAGCTAGGCATTGTGGGCCATGTGTGGGGGGAGGTTCTGCATCTTTACTGAGGAGTCATGACCCTATATGGGAGGAACATGACCAGCTGAAGTGGCCGGTCTGGCCCTGTCCATGTCCTCAGTCCGCCCATAATCCTGCCCACCTCTGCACCCAAACAACCCTGCTTTGGGTAGAAGTTATCCTTACCAAATCCTAACCTTAAAGACACTCGGCTATTTTTGAAATTTCGTGTTGAAAAACAATATCCCAAGTATAAATAGAGTAATATACACGATTGCAGAAGCAATGGAGGACAAAAGAGAAAGGCCCACCTCCCCACTTGTGCCATGTCATACGTGGACCACCTATTGATGTGCCTTTTTTTGTTAAATAAATCAGGTTATAAATTAGAGGAAAAGGAGACTGGAGTGCCATTTTTAATCATTAGATGGCAAGCGATACTGACCCTAGAGTGTCGTGGGACAACGTCTTGCTGCTCTTACTATACCTCAATGTACACACCTATGATGTGTGCAATAACCCACAGTATGCGGTCTTTCTTGTAAACCCTTCACCCCTTTCAGAAATCAAACATACATATTTGTTAAACATTTGTTAATGTGTCTCTGAAGAAAAATATCTCTTCTGTTACATATCTGAAATGGACAGCTGGATAGCATATCCATTCCCAGAAAACACTATTTGGTACAACAGCAGTAATGGTGTGCAAGGCTGACATCCAGTGGTAGTACAGTGAAACTGAACTATTTCTTCAGACTAAGAACACATGAGATCCCAGTACACTAAGCACAGGATGACATGTTCTAGTTGATTGGCGTAGTTTCCTTGTCTCCTTTCGTCCATCACCACTGACACATGAAAGGACTGGATAGGTTTCTGCCATGCAGCTTTCACCTCTTATTCCCTTTCAGATTAGTGGTCATGGAAGAAATATTATTACAAGTTTTACGTGGGAAAGGCGCTAGAGAAACGGCTCCAGTCTTATGTACTGACAGTTTGTTATGCTCTCATCCATTTGCAAACAGTTGGCCTAATGAGATTTGCTGAAATTCAGCAAAAAAAGGAAAGTCCTCTCACTGTCAACTGTGTTTTATTTTCAGCAAACTTCACATGCATAAATGTGTGTATGAACATAAGCTTTAATAACTGAGATATAAACTGAACATGTTCCACAGATATGTCCCTGAACAAAGGGTGGGGGTGGGGTCAAAATCAAAAGTAACAGTCAGTATCTGGTGTGGCCACCAGCTGTATTAAGTACTGCAGTGCATCTCCTCCTCATGGACTGCACTAGATTTGCCAGTCCTTGCTGTGAGATGTTACCCCACTCTTCCACCAAGGCACCTGAAGGTTCCCGGACATTTCTGGGAGGAATGGCCCTAGCCCTCACCCTCCGATCCAACCGGTCCCAGGTGTGCTCAATGGGATTGAGATCCGGGCTCTTCGCTGACCATGACAGAACACTGACATTCCTGTCTTGCAGGAAATCACGCACAGAACGAGCAGTATGGCTGGAGGCATTGTCATGCTGGAGGGTCATGTCAGGATGAGCCTGCAGGAAGGGAACCTGAGGGAGGAGGATGTCTTCCCTGTAACGCACAGCGTTGAGATTGCCTGCAATGACAACAAGCTCAGTCCGATGATGCTGTGACACACCGCCCCAGACCATGATGGACCCTCCACCTCCAAATCGATCCCGCTCCAGAGTACAGGCCTCGGTGTCACACTCATTCCTTCGACGATAAATGCGAATCCGACCATCCCCCCCCCCCCCCGGTGAGACAAAATCACGACTCGTCAGTGTCTTGTCCAGGGGTGGTGGGTTTATGCCCATGGGCGACGTTGTTGCTGGTGAGGACCTAGCTTACAACAGGCCTACAAGCCCTCAGTCCAGCCTCTCTGTCTGAGCACTGATGGAGGGATTGTGCGTTCCTGGTCTAACTCGGGCAGTTGTTGCCATCCTGTACCTGTGTGATGTTCCGATGTACCGATCCTGTGCAAGTGTTGTTACACGTTTGCGAGGACAATCAGCTGTCCGTCCTGTCTCCCTGTAGCGCTGTTTTAGGCGTCTCACAGTACGGACATTGCAATTTATTGCCCTGGCCACATCTGCAGCACGTTCACGCAGATGAGCAGGGACCCTGAGCATCTTTCTTTTGGTGTTTTTCAGAGTCAGTAGAAAGGCCTATTTAGTGTCCTACGTTTTCATAACTGTGACCTTAATTGCCTACTGTCTGTAAGCTGTTAGTGTCTTAACGGTTCCACAGGTACATGTTCATTAATTGTTTATGGATCATTGAACAAGCATGGGAAACAGTGTTTAAACCCTTTACAATAAAGATATGTGAAGTTATTTAGATTTTTACGAATGATTTATCAAAGACAGTCCTGAAAAAGAGAAGTTTCTTTTTTTTTGCTGAGTGCAAATGAGAAACAGATCAATTCTGGATCTGACCATTGACCTATTACACCAGGTGTATTCCTTTTTAAGTTTGTATTAAAGAAAAGCCATTGATCGATCACCTAATTTAGCAGTAATCTGACTGATGTCACCAATCTAGGTCTCTGAGCTATTCTAGGGGAATATCTATCGAAAGACCAAATCAGAGAGATAGGTTGGAGTAAGCCCATGTAATGCTTTGTAGGTTAGCAGTAAAACCTTGAAATCAGCCATTGCCTTAACAGGAAGCCAGTGTAGGGAGGCTAGCATTGGAGTAATATGATCACATTTTTTGGTTCTAGTCGGGATTCTAGCAGGTTGGACTGGTGTGCTTCACTAAATAGATGGCATCATCAGGGAGGAAAATCGTAGATATATTGAAGCAACATCTCAAGACATCAGTCAGGAGGTTAATGCTTGGTCGCAAATGGGTCTTCCAAATGAACAATGACCCCAAGCATACTTCCAAAGTTGTGGAAAAATGGCTTAAGGACAATAAAGTCAAGGTATTGGGAGTGTACATCACGAAGCCCTGACCTCAATCCTATAGAAAATTTGTGGGCAGAACTGAAAAAGCGTGGGCGAGCAAGGAGTCCTACAAACCTGACTCAGTTACACCATCTCTGTCAGAAGGAATGGGACAAAATTCACCCAACTTATTGTGGGAGGCTACCCGAAACGTTTGACCCAATTTAAACTATTTTAAAGGCAGTGCTACCAAATACTAATTGAGATTATGTAAACTTCTGACCCACTGGGAATGTGATGAAAGAAATAATTCTCTCTACTATTATTCTGACATTTCACATTCTTAAAATAAAATGATCCTAACTGACCTAAGACAGAATTTTTACTAGGATTAAATGTCAGGAATTGTGAAACTGCGTTTAAATGTATTTGGCTTAGGTGTATGTAAACTTCAGACTTCAACTGTAGGTAGCCCTCCTGTCAGGTAGCTCGCAAAATATTTTTTTTTTATGAATCTATCAATGTTTTATAGGCTCCTCATTACGAGACTAAGCCCATTTGCCAACTATAAAACCAGTATATATAATATGTATTTATATATGTTTTTCCAGGCTAGCTTGATACTTTTTTCTGACATGCCGAAAATGCAGCCTTGTGATTATATTTGACACATCACAGCCACCAGAGTTTGACATGCGACTACAGTTTGCATTGAATTGTGGGTCATATCAACCCCGCAAGTGACCAAACTTGTTCACTCGCTCCCTCGTGCTAAATTGGGGGCGAGGAGGCAACGTTAGTGAATTGGACCTCCACTTAAGATGCCAATCAAACTGCATCTGTTTTCGATGGGGATTCCCCCGAGGGAAAGCGGATAGCACAAGGGCTGAGGGGGTAAAAATTATGTGTTTGGACTACATGAAGTAAAGAACATTTTAATGTAGCCAAAGATTATAGGGTCCCATAGGAAACACTGAATAACACTTTGGTTCCTACCCTGTCAAAATAACTCCTGCCTGGCATTTTCATTCGTTGTCATGTCACACTGTATTCAAAGTGTCCACCATTATATTCTAACTATAGAATTCAAATAATCATTTTTTTCCATGATTCCAACAGTTTACTCAAGTGTTTTGATCTACATCCAAGTCAAATCGCAATTAACAGAATTTGGTAAAGGTCTAGATATCGTGCAGCCCTACGTGGCAGTGTGGCTTTAAAAATGAGTGCAGGAAATGTGGAAATTGAGAAATGTAGTTTGTTTTATACTGTTCAAATAATCAGAATGGAGAAAGACCCATTTTGAAATAACTTAATGTGTTGCCACCCTATGCAAATTTAGAACATAAAATACCGTCATACTGTCACTTTAAAAAAAATATTGGAATACCGGAATACTGGTATTTTGACAGGATTGACCAGCCCTACGTTACACCCCTACCAAATAGGTCTTGTATTTCAGGCAGAATGCTAATGGGTTTTAGCTAAGCTCAGCACTGTTGATTGCAAAATCTGTCAAAACAATTATTTTTAAGATCGATATTTACAACAGATAGCCTAGCATATGGTGGGGCCAAACAGTGCTGTCACACGCTGCATTCATTCATTCCTGATGTACATTTTGTTGGTGTAAAGTCTCACCCCAAATAGCCTCTTGCTAGTGAGCTGAGAAAAGAGAGCCCCTGAGAAAAATAGTGACCTCTAGTATGTAGGATACAGTACTTTTGTATTGTGCTCCTTTGCAACAATGTCCGTGAAGGGCTGAGTGTCAGAGGCCAGAATCCCAGGTGGCTTGGTCAGTGTGCATCTCTACAGTGTCTTTGGAACACGCTGACTGGTAAAGAGCCACTTGTTATCTGCGAAAAGCAGGCACCTCTTGCCTAAATAATAATTTATGGAAACATTCCAATCCATCAGAGCAGGACACATCTCCTGAGAAAAGACGGGTTTAAGGTTCCTTTGCGCGTGTGTGTCGTGACTCGTGTGTTTATAAAGTGGCTTGCTACTCAGGCCGTTAATGTCAGGTGAAAAGGCTGCTATGGGGGAGACGGAGAACAAGCAAACATGGACTGCGCCGCTCTCACTATTCATTACAATTATGCGAAGTTGGCTCTTTCCTAGTTCCTCTTCCCTAGTCCCTAGCTCTTCCCTAGTTCCCTAAATCCCTTTTTTTAAAGTGCTGAAGTCTCATTTGGGAAATAATTACAATCCGTGAATAATTATTACTGTAGTGTAAAAATTCTTGATTGGTATATTCAATGATTGTCCTTTTTTCCCTTTAAGTTGTATTCTTGACAGATACATAGTCTAAGAATCATGGCGCCCCACAAACCAGTTTAGAGGTTGTCCTTACAATAACATGCGTAGCCACTTGAATATATACAGGACTAATCCTTTATTTACATTTGAC
This sequence comes from Oncorhynchus clarkii lewisi, assembly GCF_045791955.1. NCBI lineage: Eukaryota > Metazoa > Chordata > Actinopteri > Salmoniformes > Salmonidae > Oncorhynchus > Oncorhynchus clarkii. The sequence continues at coordinate 24,049,564 of NC_092155.1, read as the reverse complement.
AAACATGATCAAACTGCCCTTATTTTGGTCTTAACAAGGTGGCTGTAACTAACAAATGCAGAGATAAAAATCGAAACGATGATGCACATAATGGAGTGCGGTTTTTCGTGTTAGTCATGTTAAGTAGCAATTTAATCTTACTCATTTGCTAATAGTCATCATGAAAATACATAGGAAAACTAAACAAAATAGACATCTTGATTAAGGCGACGTCAGAGCTTATAGTTTCATGGAACATACAGAAGGTAACGTCCTACTGCAGACATAATCATTCCAGCGTTTTTCTTCTCCATAGTTCATATGCATACAGTTCTCATTTCCCATGGCGTTATCAGGCTGTACATTGCTCCAGTCGCGGTAGTAGAACCTGGACCCATCACTCCACAGCCAAAGGCGCTCCTGGGTAGCGTCCTGTCCGCCGATCCAGACTCTTGGGAAGTCGTGTGTCTGTGTGTCTGTCTGCGGATCATCTCCTGAATGAAGTGGTTCTCTTCTGTGCTGTGGATGGATGCCAGGTTGGCCCCCTGAAACACGCAGTACTGCTCCGACTCGGCCCATGTCCGTTCGGTGCGGATGTATGTGAAACAGCGGTGCCCATGTTTGAACCAGCCTGTGGAGCATACGCTACTGCTTTCTGTCTTCACCTGCTCATCCTCCAGAGACATGGACTGCTCTACACCAAGCTCCTCTGATGGCTTGAGAGAGAGAGACCCTGTTTCTCAAACACCTCGAGAGGTGGGTTCTGTTCAAAGTAGTTTCCCTCAACACCCATGTCCTCCATAGGAGGAACATGTTCGGCGTCAATCTTCTGTAAGATTTCAAAAGTAGGGAGCTCTGGGTTTGCCTCTAGTGAACGCTCAAGAGGAAGAAGTTGGGCCTCCATTAAGGGCGTTGTGTTGCTGAGCTCCCAAGACGGCACAGACAAGTAGGAGGATGGTCAACTTTGCCATGGCACTAGTCTCCTATTAGAGGATCCTGTTCATCTGGAGAAAGATATGCACCTTTAATACAGTACAGGCCACAAAGTGAATTCCTAACAATGGTTAACTAGTCAAATCAAAATCAAATGTATTTATATAGCCCTTCGTACATCAGCTGATATCTCAAAGTGCTGTACAGAAACCCAGCCTAAAACCCCAAACAGCAAGCAATGCAGGTGTAGAAGCACGGTGGCTAGGAAAAACTCCCTAGAAAGGCCAAAACCTAGGAAGAAACCTAGAGAGGAACCAGGCTATGTGGGGTGGCCAGTCCTCTTCTGGCTGTGCCGGGTGGAGATTATAACAAAACATGGTCAAGATGTTCAAATGTTCATAAATGACCAGCATGGTCGAATAATAATAAGGCAGAACAGTTGAAACTGGAGCAGCAGCACAGTCAGGTGGACTGGGGACAGCAAGGACTCATCATGTCAGGTATTCCTGGGGCATGGTCCTAGGGCTCAGGTCCTCCGAGAGAGAGAAAGAGAGAAGGAGAGAATTAGAGAACGCACACCTAGATTCACACAGGACACCGAATAGGACAGGAGAAGTACTCCAGATATAACAAACTGACCCTAGCCCCCCGACACATAAACTACTACTGCTACTAACTACTACTACTACTACTAACTAGTGTTGCTGATATAATAATTTTTACGAGTGATTATTGTAGCAATTGATCAAAGTACAAAAAAACAGGCAAATATCTGTTTCCTTATTGAGAAATGCCACCACGTGAGTGCAGGGATTTATTGTAAACAAGAAACGTGCCGAGTTAGTCTTTTATGGTCATCTCTCTTTCCTTGTCATGGCATGTTTCTTGATACCATCCATGTTTTTTTAATTTTTTTACAAAGTTATAGGCAGTCGACTGCATTAGGAATTCACACACATCAGTTTAATGTTTTTTTTTAACCTGACCTCGACATTGGCTTCCTTGTTCTGGGCTTTGTTGTCTTAGGATTTTCCCCATGGTATATCATATTACTTGATATGGTCAAGAGGTCATAGTATCACATTTCTTGTGCTTGTGAGTGGTAGTGTATGAGTAAAAGCCGGACAATTCATGATGCTCAAGAAGTGAAGTGTTCTGTTTTAAAATGGCACAATGTATACTTTTATTGGCAAATTAATGACTTTTGTTGTAAAAAAAGACAGGGCCAGCTCAGTTGGTGTACTAAATCCAATGCCTAGCGGGCTCAAAACCTCTTTACATTAAATGCCGCATGGGATTTTATTAAGGAGGCAATTTGCTATGCCCCTTTTGCTATTTTTGGCTGCTGTTTTTGATGGAGGACCAGATTATAGCCCTGGTGTGTGTGATATGCAGTGTGCTTCTGCTGTCTGGCCCTGCCGTGGTTACCCAATGACTTGTTGTCATGAAACCACAGGGCTTCTGACCACAATGACATTGTGGTACTGGGCAAGTTTGCACGTACACACTCAGTACAGGCATTTCTAGATAAAGGATTATTAAAGCCAAGCATCTGTTGATCAAACATACATTGCATCAGTTCCGTTGTGCACACTTGTTGGGACAGTAAGTTGACACATTTTTAAGTGAGACGATTTAGAATGATAATCTCTTCCTCAAGGATGTGTGAAGTTCACCTCCACGTTCAGGGGATGCACATGGTATTCCAAACTACTGGAAGCTATCTAGGAAAGTAGGAGAGGGTCAGGAAATTCTAAGTATACGACTGTCCTCTTCTTGGAGACAACTCTGGTAACTTTCTATGAACCACATATGAATTGTGTATTATGAATGTACTTATAGTCCATTCTATCACCCATCATGGTTTAAAATTGATCTATTGTTGTCATGAAACCACTATGTAATGGCCTGAATCAAAGTTTATGTGCGCCGAATACAACAGTTTATTATTTTACAAGGGAAGTCAGTTAAGAATAAATTCTTATTTTCAATTACGGCCTAGGAACAGGGGCAGAACGACAGATTTGTACCTTGTTAGCTCGGGGGTTCGATCTTGCAGACGACACAAGAGTAGGCCTGATCAACCTTTCGGTTGCTAGTCCAACACACTAACCACTAGGTTACGCTGCCGCCCAGTGAAATGCTTACTTACAGGCTCTAACCAAGAGTGCAAAAAGGGTTTTAGGTGAGCAATAGGAAATTAAAGACTTAAAAACAACAGTAAAAAGACAGTGAAAAATAACAGTAGCGAGGCTATATATGGTAGCAAGGCTATAAAAGTAGTCAGACTGAGGTAGTATGCACATGTAGATATGGTTAAAGTGACTATGATGGACAGAGAGTAAAAGAGGGTCTGGGGGGGGGCACTCAATGCAAATAGTCCGGGTAACCATTTGATTAACCGTTGAAGCCTTTTTGTCCTGGACTTGGCACTCCGGTACCGCTACCGAACAGTCTATGGCTGGGGTCTTTGACAATTTTTAGGGCCTTCCTCAGAGGCCTTCCTTTTAGGGCCTTCCTCAGAGGTCTTCCTTTTAGGGCCTTCCTCAGAGGTCCTGGATGGCAGGCAGCTTAGCCCCAGTGATGTACTGGGCCGTACGCACCACCCTCTGTAGTGCCTTGCGGTCAGAGGCCGAGCAATTGCCGTACCAGGCAGTGATGCAACCATGCTCTCGATGTTGCAGCTGTAGAAACTTTTGCGGATCTGAGGACCCATGCCAAATCTTTTTAGTTTCCTTTGGGGGAATAGGCTTTGTCGTGCCCTCTTCACGACCGTCTTGGTGTGTTTGGACCATGATAGTTTGTTGATGTGGACACCAAGGAACTTGAAGCTCTCAACCTGCTCCACTACAGTCCCGTCGATGAGAATGGGGGCATGCTCGGTCCTCCTTTTCCTGTAGTCCACAATCATCTCCTTTGTCTTGGTTATGTTGAGGGATAGGTTGTTATTCTGGCACCACCCGGTCAGGTCTCTGACCTCCCTATAGGCTCTCTCGTCGTTGTCGGTGATCAGGCCTACTGTTGTGTCGTCTGCAAACTTAATGATGGTGTTGGAGTCGTGCCTGGCCATGCAGTCGTGGGTGAACAGGGAGTACAGGAGGGGACTGAGCATGCACCCCTGGGGGGCTCCAGTGTTGAGCAGATGTGTTGCTACCTACCCTCACCACCTGGGGGTGGCCCGTCAGGAAGGCCAGGATCCAGTTGCAGAGGAAGGTGTTTAGTACCAGAATCCTTAGCTTAGTGATGAGCTTTGAGGGTACTATGGTGTTGAACACTGAGCTGTAGTCAATTTAATAGCATTCTCACATAAGTGTTCCTTTTTGTCCAGGTGGGAAAGGGCAGTGTGGAGTGCAATAGAGATTGCATCATCTGTTGGGGCGGTATGCAAATTAGGTGGGTCTAGGGTTTCTGGGATAATGGTGTTGATGTGAGCCATTACCAGCCTTTCAAAGCACTTCATGGCTACGGACGTGAGTGCTACGGGTCTGTAGTCATTTAGGCAGGTTGCCTTTGTTCTTGGGCACAGTGAATATGGTGGTCTGCTTGAAACATGTTGGTATTACAATCAGGGACAGGTTGAAAATGTCAGGGTAGACACTTGCCAGTTGGTCAGTACATGCTTGGAGTACACGTCCTGGTAATCCCTCTGGCCAGGCGGCCTTGTATGTTGACCTGTTTAAAGATTACTCACGTCGGCTACAGCGAGCGTGATCACAGTCGTCCGGAACAGCTGATGCTCTCATGCATGCCTCAGTGCAGCTTGCATAGAAGTGATTTAGCTCGTCTGGTAGGCCTGTGTCACTGGGCAGCTCGCTGCTGTGCATCCCTTTGTAGTCTAATAGTTTGCAAGCCCTGCTACATCCAACGAGTGTCGGCGCTGGTGTAGTACGATTCAATCTTATCCCTGTTTTGACGCTTTGTCTTTTTGATGGTTCGTCGCAGGGCATAGCACGATTTCTTGTAAGCTTCCGGGTTAGTCCCGCACCTTAAAAGCGGCAGCTTTCCTTTAGCTCAGTGCGAATGTTGCGTGTAATCCATGGCTTCTGGTTGGTGTATGTACGTACGGTCACTGTGGGGACGACGTCCTCGATGCACTTATTGATAAAGCCAGTGACTAATGTGGTGAACCCCTCAATGCCATCGCAAAACAGTCCTGTAGTTTAGCATCTGCTTCATCTGACCACTTTTTTTTTATAGACCGAGTCACTTATTTTTTGCCTGTAAGCAGAAATCACAATGATATAGTTGTGGTTGGATTTACCAAATGGAGGGTGTGGGAGAGTTTTGTACGCGTCTCTGTGTGTGGCGTACAGGTGATCTATAATATTTTTCCCTCTGGTTGCACATTTAACATGTTGATAGAAATTTGTTAGAACTGATTTAAGTTTCCCTGCATTAAAGTCTCTGGCCACTAGGAGCGCCACCTCTGGGTGAGTTGTTTGCTTATTTCCTTATACAGCTGACTGAGTGCGGTCTTAGTGCCAGCATCTGTCTGTGGTGGTAAATAAACAGCCACGAAGAGTATAGCTATAAACTCTCTAGGCAATTAGTGTGGCCTGCAATTTATCACAAACTCCAGGTGAGCAAAATCTATAGACTTCCTTAGATTTTGTGCACCAGCGGTTGTTTACAAATATGCACAGACCACCCCCCCTCGTCTTACGACGGCTGTTCTACGGCTGTTCTATCTTGCCGGTGCAGCGCATATCCCGCTAGCTGACTATCCATGTCATCATTCAGCCACGATTCCGTCTAACATAGAATATTACATTTTTTTATGTCTTGTTGGTAGGATATTCGTGATCGTACCTCATCTAATTTATTGTCCAATGATTGCACGTTGGCGGGTAATATTGACGGTAACAGCAGCTTTACCACTCGCCTCCTGCTGGTCCTCACGAGGCATCCCGCTCTGTGTCCTCTACCTGTGTTTCCTCCTCTTGCAAATAATGGGGATGTTGGCCCTGTCATGTGATTGGAGAATGTTCTGTGCTTCCTGCTTGTTGAAGAAAAAACTTTGTCTAATCCGAGGTGAGTGATCGCCGTCCTGATATCCAGGAGCTATTTTTTGTCGTAAGATATGGTTGCAGAAACATTATGTACAAAATAAGTTACAAATAACGTGAAAAAACCCCACATAATAGCACAATTGGTTGGGCGCCCGTAAAGATGCGGCCATTTCTTCCGGTACCATTAACACACTATTAACACAAATAATGCTTCACAAACCTAGGAAGTGTTCATATGAAGTGATATGGGTCATGGAGTTTTGAGCACCTGAGCCAAGTCCTGGTCTAATGTCATCAAGCCTTTGCTGTTTGAACAGCAACCTCCTTAGCGCTCAGTAATGGCCTCCCTAATAAGTTCTAGCATTATCCTCACATGGCTTTATGGAGATTCAGAGCTGGGGCGTAGACAAGCATATTGTTTTGAATGTGTGTGTGTGTTCCATCATCGTTAAGTGTGGGATTGTGGTATGTTTATATGCTTTTTAACGTACCCTCACAGCAGGGAAAGCCAGGGGAAGGGGTTCTTTTTAAGGGGGACTTGGCTGGATTTCCTAATAGTATTCATTTAATATGTTGAATATTTAGTTTGGATATGGTGTCAGCCCATGACATCTAAGACCATTGAATTTGGTTAACTATCTTGTGAAATACAGTGCGAGTGATTCAATTACTTGTTTAGGTAGTATTGGCAGCCAGTCAGTCATCCATTGTAACACGAGACAAAAAAGTGAAGTGAAGTAAAGCACAGCCTATAGGCCTATTGATTTTGTGAATATGTTAAGGCATTCCCTTCTGACTGGAGATCAATATGCATATGTAATCAAGGAACAATGAGGTTGCAACTCTCAGCCATCCATCGACAAACTCTGCTATATTTCACCCAAACCAACATAGCACACGGCAGGCTTAGCGCCCACACAGCAGTGAAAGTATAGGAATTAGGCAATACATTTTGGTTTTCAGTCAACGGGGTGAGGCTAAATCATAAACATTATTGAATAATCCTGTATAGAATATATTTTTTTATAGTATTCATTAAATAGTGTTCTAAACAGGTTAATCAATGCTTTGCTTTTGAAGACCATTTTCTGTAGTGACCAAGTTTATCTTTGGCTCGAACACACTTTTCCTTCCTCATTTCATTCTGCTCCACATGTTTGACTGTCTCGGGAGTGTAACTCAATCAAGCATAGCAGAACTACCAGTTCCACCCAGAGTGTGTCATTCATTACACACGACCAATAACCCCCATGCGTGTTTTGGCATTCCTCAGGGCTCTGTATACAATCCAATTAAATTCAGCTTAGGGAGGATAAACTGTGCCACCTTGTTTGTCACTTTCAGTTAACTTCTTGCTCCTACTTGAGACGCAGACGTCTCAAGTAGGCACCTGGAAATGCAAATGCGCTACGCTAAATGTACTCGTTAAACTGTGGGACCTGTTCCCTTATGTAGAAAATTTTTATTTTGACTGCATATTATACCATCTCTTGGAGACTCATCGGAGCACTTGCTCCAGGTATGGTGTGTGTGCGTTGTCCTGCTGGGTTGAAGTGGAGGTATTTCCAGGTCTGTTTAGTCAGACACCCCCTCTGTCTTTATAGCTACATTATCTGCTTTAAAGATATCATGAGAAGTAATTAAAAGCTAGTCTCGCAATCCCATCTATCACTGCTGCTCAGTAATTAACACTGCATTTAGATGTTAAAAAAAAAAAACATTCCATTTGAGGGGCTTATAAATTATACCATAACTTGCATAAGAGGACAGGAATTAGCCACATTTTACGTAGGCCTATTCCAAACGGATAATTATAAATTCCTGTCTGTAATATGAAGTATTGTTCAGATTTGATAATATCTTTGTTAGAAAGTGCAAGGTTGTACTGTGTCAGTGACATTTAATTGAGCATCTGGCCTCCGCTTTTATCGCATTTCTGAAAACAATTTTGGTACTTGATCAACTTTTTAGTTTTAGTTTTGTACTTGATCAACATGGACGAGGAATGACCGTACCACGTAACGACGTGCTGTACGTGTTCCACAGCAGTGAGGGACAAGCATGTCAGCCCCAACCAAGAGGACCCAGTGGCGGAAGGAACTGCAGAACCTCCGCAGGGAACTCAACTGCTGCCTGGTCCAACGCATCATCGCCTGCTACAGGGAACTCCACTTGAGTGGGTTGATAATGTAGCTTAGCCGCTAGCTATGCTAACAATGGTTGTTAAACGTGTGACGTCACGTTGCCCTGAGACTTGAAGACTCAGGATTGAAACGATTGGTGGTTTGCTATATAGTGTATTGGATACAATGATCAGCTTTGTAGTAGTGTCAGAGAACATGTTATCCGATCAGAGCAGGACGTTGATTTGTATACAGAAGCGCTGGGTCTTGATCATGGTATCTGCTGTTGCATGTCATTGTGGTGAAGTGATGCAATGTCAGATACATGTGGTTTGTCAGGACACCTGTGCAAGACCGCATCTCAAAGCTTTTTTCTCTCGCCCTCTTAACACCTGCTTTTTTTCTTGCAAATAAGCTAATCAGTTTCAAGCCTTGTCATATTCTTGAAAGCTTCACTTCACTTCACGGTAAACGTTATTTGTTTAAATATATCCATGTACTCTGACTAATGTGTCATTTGTTAAATGTGAAAATGGTGAAACGATAATATTATACCAATTATACTGAACAATAATATAAATGCAACATGTAACGTATTGGTTTCATGAGTTGAAATGAAAGATCCCAGATATTTCCAAACGCAAAAGCTTATTTCTCTCAAGTTTTGGGCACAAGTGTGTTTACATCCCTGTGGCATATCAAGAAGCTAATTTAAACAGCAGAGCACAGGTCCACCTTGTGTTGAGGTCTTTAAAAAGCCACTCTAAAATGTTCAGTTTTGCCACAACACAATACTACAGACGTCTCTCATTTTGAGGGAGCTTGCAATTGGCATTCTGACTGTAGGAATGTCCACCAGAACTGCTGCCAGAGAATTGAATTTTCATTTCTCTACCATAAGCAGTCTGTTTCGATTTGGAGGTACATCCAACCGGCCTCACAACTGCGGACCACATGCATGGCGAAGTGTGGGCGAGCGGTTTGCTGGTGTCAACGTTGTGAAAACAGTGCCACATGGTGGCAGTGGGATTATGGTATGGGCAGGCATAAACTACGGACGACAAACACAACTGCATTTTGTCAATGCCAATTTGAATGCACAGAGATTCTGAGGCCCATTTAAAAATATATATTTTTTATAAATGTTAAGCTATCTGTGACTGACAGATCCCTAATGAATTTATTTTAAATCAGATTTCCTCATGAACTGTAACTCAGTAAAATCAATGAAATTGTTGCATTGTAGAACATGAGTAACACTTACTAGCAGGTTGATTTCCCCTGTCAACATAAAGCTTACCTTTTTTTCAGAATGTCTTTGTTTTGGTGATAGCGTCACTAGTACTTCAGGGACTCCAGCTGTGTAATGAGCGTATGGTGTTGCACTTTGTGGTTTGATGACAGCCGATGATATATACCCATGAATGTCCTGATCATTTTCCCACATTTAAAAATTGATGTGCAGGAAAGAGCTGGTTCCTAATTAGAGATGTTTTTTTTTAAATGATCAAGTTGCACCGGTGAGTAAAAAAAATTCATCCCTGATATTTTGGGCAGAAATGTTTTGTCTAATGATTTGGTCTGTCTACTGTTAATTTGTAATCGATCACAAGTCCCAGAAATAGCCTTTACCTTGTTCACTGATTCATATCAGGCCGTCTCGCTGTATGTGGGGCAAAAAACATCTCCTGCTTCCAAGACTATTAAAACACTAATGTGATATCGATCAGCCCTGTCCTCACCTTTGTAGGAACGGCACAATTTATGGTGTAGTCAGAATGACAAATGATCTGCGCTCATCGCACCATATGCTGAAGCTGACATCGGTAGATAAATGTATTTTCAGTGTAACGGCAGTGTTATTGATTACTCAGTGGACTGTATATGTACATTGGTCATACAGCATTATGGAATAGCATTTGCTATAGGAGAGCTCCCTCCAATTGGACCAGAAGACATTGGCCATAAACTGATAGATGGTAGAGATACAGTATATGTCTTCAGAGTCAGTATTCCGGGCACAAATTAGGCCTGGTCTTGGACTATGGAATAAAAATCATTGTCAATGGAGAATTTTCAATGAAATAACTTTTTGGACCAGGCTTAATTTGTGTCCAGAAAACTGGCCTTAAAAGTAAACATTTGGTATTTCTATATTCTGTCAATATACAATACAGCCCTGTATGGAAATATGGCTTGGACGTTATCTGCACAAATATAATTTTAAGTTGGCAGGGGTATATTTTAGTCTAGAAATCATCTTCCAAGGAAATATCCTCAAAAGAGATCAAGCAGGACCAGTGGGAATTATTATCATGTAGATTTAACCATTGGGTGGAAAAAGTAATGAAGTAGTCTTGGCTAGCCAACTCAATTTGTCCTAAAGGGTTTGTCTTTCAGTTTGGATTATTCGGAGATTTACCTTTTTCTTAGATTTCCATGAAAATGCTTACTTACAAGCCCTTAACCAACAATGCAGTTTTAAGAGTTCTGAAAATATTTACTAAATAAAGTGGGAAAATAAACACGATTTATTAAAGGTTAAAACAATAAAATAACAATAATGAAGCTATATACAGGGGGTTCTGGTGCTGAGTTAATGTCCTGGATGTACAGGTTAGTTGAGTTGATTTATACATGTAGGTAGGGATGAAGTGACTGCATAGATAAAGAAACAGCGAGTAGCAGCAGTGTAAAAACAAATGGGTTAGGGTGTTAATGCAAATATTCCGGGTGGCCATTTGATTAATTGTTCAGCAGTCTTATGGCTTGGGGGTAGAAGCTGTTAAGGAGCCTTTCGGATCTAAACTTGGCGCTCCGGTACTGCTTGCCGTGCGGTAGCAGAGACAATAGTCTGTGGCTTGGGTGACTAGGTAGGAAAAGACAGTGTGGAGTGCGATTTGAGATTGCGTCATCTGTGGATCTGTTGGGAGGGTATGTGAATTGGAGTGGGTCTAGGGTTTCCGGGATAATGGCGTTGTGAGCCATGACCAGCCATTCAAAGCACGTCATTGCTACTGATGTGAGTGCTACTGGTCGGTAGTCATTTAGGCGGGTTACCTTCACTTTCTTGGGCACAGAGACTATGGTGGTCTGCTTGAAACGTGTAGGTATTGCAGGCTCGGTCAGGGAGAGGTTGAAAATGTCAGAGAAGACACTTGTTAGCTGGTCCGCGCATGCGCTGAGTACACGTCCTGGTAATCGGTCTGGTCTCACGGCCTTGTGAATGTTGACCTGTTTAAAGGTCTTGCTCACATCAGCTACCGAGAGCGTCGTCCGGAACAGCTGGTGCTCTCATGCATGCTTCAGTGTTGCTTGCCTCGACTCGAGCATAAAAGGCATTTAGCCCCTCAGGTAGGCTCGCGTCACTGGGCAGCTCACGGCTGGGTTTCCCTTTGTAGTCTGTAATAGTTTGCAAGCCCTGCCACATCCGACAAGCATCAGAGCCGTTGGATTAGCAGTAGGATTATATCTTAGTCCTGTATTGAAGCTTTATCTGTTTGATGGTTCGTCTGAGGGCATAGAGGGATTTCTAATTAGTGTCCCGCTCCTTGAAAGCAGCAGCTCTAGCCTTTAGCTCAATGCAGATGTTGCCTGTAATCCATGGCTTCTGGTTGGGATATGTACGTATGGTCACTGTGGGGACGTCATTGTTGATGCACTTATTGATGAAGCCTGTGACTGAGGTGGTATACTCCTCAATGCCATTGGATGAATCCCGAAACATATTCCAGTCTGTGCTAGCAAAACAATCCTGTAGCGTAGCATCCGCATCATCTGAGTCACTGGTACTTCCTGCTTTAGTTTTTGCTTGTAAGCAGGAATCTGGAGGATCAGAAAATAATTATATTTTCCAAATGAAGGGCGAGCTTAGTACGCGTCTGTTTGTGTGGAGTAAAGGTGGTCTGGAGTTTTTTTCCCCAAAACATACAACGCTATGCACAAGGACTACTTTTAACAATTTCCCCTGAACATTTATTTATTTGTCAGAGTTCATAGCTGTATGGTTATTTAAACTTGTTTGACATATATATTTTACCCCCTTTTTCTCCCCATATTTGTGATGTCCAATTGGTTGTCTCATTGCTGCAACGTTCCAACAGACTCAGGAGAGCCATGTGTCCTCCGAAACATGACTTTCCAAGCCGCCGTGCTTCTTGACACTCCGCTCGCTTAATCTGGAAGCCAGCCGCACAAATGTGTCGGAGGAAACACCGTCCAACTGACGACAGAAGTTAACGCGCTTTCTCCCGGCCCTCCACGAGTCGCTAGGGCACAATGAGACAAGGAAATCCTCCCCCTCGTCCAAACCCTCCCTTAATGCAGACAACCCTGGGCCAATTGTGCGCTGCCCCATGGAGCTCCCGGTCACGGCTGGCTGTGACAGCCTGGGATCGAACCAATACTGTAGTGGCGCCTTCGACCGCTGCGCTACTCGGGAGGCTGAGTCTCAGCATCATTATTACAGTGAAATTGCACAGCTGCATCTGCCAAGTTACCTCTTAAAGCATAACCTTTTAGCAAGGGACACGTGCTATATCACTCATGAATGACATTTTGCATTCAAATTATATTTCAGTCAGGACACAAGCATACAGAAGTCACTGTCACTTAACCCTAGGACTGATGAAAACACATTTTTATTTACCCTTTGTATTTCCAGCTGCCTGCTGACCTCGTGCCACTAATATGTATGCATGTCATATCACTGTTCTCTTCATTTGCAAATTTTTTTCTCCAAATGGAGTTTGTCTCAGTGTGGCAGGTGCAGTGTGTAGATGACTCCATCATTAGGATCCCATTGTAACACCTCCAATTGAGTTGTTAGTGTCTGTCTGTCTTTGAATATAAATGTGTGTTTGTCTGCCTTCAGTTGTTATGGAGCACTCTACCTTGTAATCAGTGTGCTACGGCACCCAGCTGAGGCCATGCCAGTGTCAGGTGTTCCTGTCAGTTGTCTCGCCCCACCAAGACAGAGCATTTGTTTGTGCTCTCCATCCCTCCTTCCTCCTGCATTTTGTCTCAAAGCGTATTACCCCAGTCTGAGAACAGACTGCTTCTTCATTACTTAGATAATCACACTACAGTCCTGCCAGGTGCCAAAAGGCCCGTCAGGACCAAGGAGCAGTTGCTGGCAAATGAGCAAGCTTGCTAAAATCGGGCATAAATAAATACTCATGCCCTGAGTCAGAGCTAGAGGGCTAGTCAATAAAGGGCTAGTCAATATAGCTTTGAGAGGGCCGCCCACCATGATGGGTTGTAAATACTGTGATTTAGGCTACTTTGGATTTGTCAAATGTGTTGAGGTTATTGGATTTAATTGAATGGCAGGCCTTTTGTCCATATAGGCCTACCTAGTTTTGATATTTGTAGTTGACTGATATTTTATTAAAGTATTATTTTGACAATTGTGTCAGAATCCTCTGTGCTTCAGTGATGTTGTCCACAAAACAGGACGACTCAACTATGCATAAGCAAGCATAATATTACATTTGGACGATAGAGGGGGCAAGAGCACAAGATATGTATCATTACCAGTGTTTTTGTCCTGTATACAATACCAATTGTAAGTGAATTAATACCAACTAATAATGTGGATATCTTCAGTTTATAGTGCACAATGCAAACAGTTTTACTGTTTTTAATTGCTCTTAGAATTCTGAGTTAATGAGGTTCCGTAATTAATTGTTTCCTTATTGATCTTCTGTACTAGCTGCTCATGTATTTGATTTTTTGGGAAAAAGTATTTTGGAAATTGGCCAACTTGATTTTGGTGATCTAGCCCGAAAAAAAATATGATTCATATATTTTACATCTTAGAGATCTCATACTTGTCACCTGAAGATGGAAACAACCCATAAAATATAAGAAATCCCCTACAAGTGCCTGGGAATGGTATCGGTTATACTGTACTTTGTTACATATTGTATAATTATGAAGCCTATAGGCCATCTCCTATATGATATTTCCAAACTCAATATACATAGTAAGGCAGGGTTAGGCTCTTGAAACGTGTTGGATTTCTACAATATTCATCATGATTTCTGCTTTAACCACAACTTGTCTTTACCTCTACAAGTGCTGTTTGATTTGATCATCCTCAGATGTTTCAAAGTGTCATATTGCAGGCGTATGTGTCGAAGATGAAATTGGACGCCACGTGTATCCATAGGTTGTGCAGGTAAAATAACTTGTCATTAACAGCTACTGTTGTTGAATGTGTAGCACCATTTACTTGCTGTCGCTCGCTTGATCTCGGCCATGGTCTACACCATGTGTTAGCAGCAGGGTGCTAATATTCAGGTCAAATTGGCAATTTTGTGTGTGATAATTGTACGATTATTCGATCTGGAATATCTTTCAGTTGGAACATCAGTTTGAATATATAGTAGCTTAGGCCTTTTATTGTAGCTCTATGGATTTGAATAAGATTAGACAACTATCCAAGCTGGCTAATAGGTTGTCAGTAGCATGCTTTATGTTGCAATACTACCAATTTTCTACACTTGAATCTCTATCTAGGAAATTAGCGTACATGCTAAAGTCACTCTAGGCTGAGTAGATATTTGCTAGAGTTGGCAAGTATCCTCATTGTCATGCAGTCTTTTGATTGTTTTGTTCCCAGACACACTTGATGCCATAAACTGTCTGTTTTCTGCTGAAGTTTGGCCGCACTTGAATAATAAAATAATGCTGGCATAAATATGGATATATTGTGGCACATCACTGTCATTAGTGGCCAGTCGTGAAATGAAGCTAATTAGTATTAATTTGATGAGATGGCACTCGAGTGAGCTCAAGCACTCGCAAATTGTTCCATTTTTCAGCCTCAACAATGCGTGTGCTCAAAAGAAGTCATTAGTATGGAATACCATCATAGTTTTGGTGAATGCTGGGATATTGACTCACTTGTTATGCTCAGTTGGCTCGAAGATCCATGAAATTCCTTAAATGCCACATGAAAACACACAAAGAATTCCACTTAATTTAAGTTGTCTTTATAATTACGAATTAAATTAAGAATCACAGAACAAAAAACACAACCACTCCAGGTTTTCCACCTTAAATTAGTGAAAGCGCTGCTCCAACTAAACTTCTATGCTTTTCCCCCTCACAGGGGGCACCAATGCTCTCCACGGCTCTGCCTATCCCTCCATCAGATGCAGAGTCCCTCACCATGAGATTATATGTCAGGGTCGTATCCTCCAATTCCCCTGGGTAGCAAGGCAAGCACTCGGAAACAGTTTCTTGTTACATGAGCATGAAAAGGAAGCATTTTCTCAATTTGATTTTTTTGTTTAGCTATTCTTTGGTGAACTCATTCGGTCTGACTTGCACTGTTATTGAGTTTATTGCTGGAGGAAAAGTGCAGTCGCAGAATGAGATGTAGGCCTAGCGGTTTTGATGTAGTGCTGAGTGATGCTGCTGAAATGGCCTCTTCACCTTGAGGATTAATGCCAGTCAACCCCTCTTATCATTATTTTTTTATTAAGTACTAGTGAATATGTTTCAGACTTGTAAGCATTTCAGTTTATTACTGCCAATGGAGTTGTTAGTGGACAGACCATGTACAGACAAGACAGGTGAGTTTCTAATGTATTACATCAAATACAGTTTTTCCCCTATGGATCAGTTACTGTCGTTGAGTACATACTGTATCACGCTTCATTGGTTTAAAGACTTGTTTTTGTCCTTCCCACTTTGCCAGAGTGGGGGTCCTCTGTGTCGGCCTTGATGGATTAAAGTGAGACTTGCAGCAGCAGAGTTACTGTTTGGGGAAAGGGGAGGAAGAGTAATTGCCCAAAAAGTGCCTGCGTGTCCCTTGCCCCTTTCCTTTTTCATCTTGTTGATTCATATTTTGTAATGTGCCACTTGCGAAGCTGGGAAGCACACAGTGGGGTTGCCTCTACATCACCTCGGACCATTGTCACATGGCTAGAAATTGCTAGAGAGGAGAAAACACTTGCCACATGTGCCTAAAGACTTAGGTTTCAAATCAATTTTACCATTATCATGCTGATGGCTGGACAATTTTTTTTGAGTCTTTACTTTTGATAGATTTTATTTCAGTCATCATTATTCACCTGGCCTGCAGTGAATATTAGTCATGACCCCTTTACTTTTTCCATCTGTGTTGATTTAAATGAAAAGGCCACACTCGCTTTCTTACTTGATCAGGCGAACTAAGAGCTGTTTTAGCAGTTAGCACCATTCATAATGGCAACGTTGAGAATGGCGGCCCAAAAGGCCCCTATGATGACATTGGGTGACACAATTAGTGTTATTATTCAATGATGTGAGTAGTTGTTGTGCAAAAACGCCAAAAAAACGCACACTTGAGTATTAGTTACAAATGTTTCATCCATAATGAGACTCAGTCTTTTACCCCACTTGGCTGCAGCCTGTCTCAACAGAACCCTACCCTGTGTGATGGTAAACAGGATTAGCAGCTAAATGTGGCTAACAGCCAGTGCTTCATCCAGAATGGTCGACCCCTGCTAACGAAGCCCTCTGCAAAACGGCTCAAAGTTACCCAGTGATATACAATAGGACTCGTAACTGTCATGGGATACGTCAACTGAGATGCCACGCGAGCACGTGACACTCGTTGGTTTGCCCCGCCGTGCTAGTCTGTCCTTTCTGTAGGTGGTGTTCATTCTATACCTCTACATCATTAAAGCTGCATCTGTAACCACATACATTGTTTTCCATTCATTCTCTGTAGCAGTGTATTTTGCTATGTAGGTTCAGTGGACTGTCTGACAATTACCTATATCAAATATGAAAACTACTGAAATTTGCTATTGGTACTCAGTAGTATCTCAGTAGTTTTCATATTTGATATAGGTCATTCTCAGGCTGTTCCAAGGGCTGCCACAAACTCAAATCTACTGAGAATTAATCCAAGATATGCAACATTCCGTCAGCCTTTTAGAGAGTGGAGGCAGTTTAATTTCACTTTCAAATGAAAACCTTCCTTCAAAGTGGTTTTTCATTGTTCTTTAAATGCATCTCTGCCATTAGCAAATATTTTCTCTGTCATCAATCAGCTGTTACTGTATTTCCAAGATGGCCGCCGTAGATATGTATCGCTCTCTATAAACGAGCATACTTCAGCTGTGTTTGTATTCCAGAGGTCACTTAATCTTCCCAGCGTGAAGTAGTTCCTATTCGTTGTGTTCTGATTGTGACATCATGTTGTAAACATTTTCCCAAGTCAATAATTGCATGCACGTCTGTGTGGATGGCTGAGTTTGTGCAGATGTTTCACACCCCACCCGCCTTGATTTAACCAGCTAAATAGCATTATTAGCTGTAAATTGGTCGATGGCTTGTTCTCAAAGGTGTGCAGTTTTAACTTGTTTGTATAGCTAACTATCAAACAAATATATGCATTGTCAATCGAAAACGTTGTGCCCAAGTCTTTGCAATCTCAAAAAATCGCAGCACTCAGAGTCAATATCCTAGCCACCATTTGATTGGCAGATGTGTGAAGCAAATACGTGTACTATCAACAGAAGTTTTGAAGTCGAGGGAGAGTGTGCGAAACATCCGCACAAGCTCAGCCATCCACATCAAGAGATGCGCATGTAGTTATTGAACTGGGAACATTTTCACGCTGGGAGAAATTTTGCAGCATGATATCACAATCAGAACGACTGAACTATTTCACGCTGGGAATATTTTTACATGACAGCCTGGCTGTGCTAAAAATAGCCACTGTGATTGATACTAGGAACAGTGAAAGTCTGCTCCCGTGGCCAGAAGTGACATTATATGCATCTGTAGCTAGGTTCCATTCCAATTGGCAACAGATTTTCATGCGACTACTAAAATGTGCATGTCGAATGTTTTTTCGTTTTTTACGTTTATAAAATTGTCCCGACACTTTCCAGCACCATTTTTTTTACGCCATGACTTTACTCTGTGGATGGAAACATGCTTTGTCTGCTTTTACACCTGTCCCGGTGCCAATGTATTGCCTCTGTCAAATGACAGCGGTGCGTTGCCGCAGCTGAGCGAGTGAGATAAGCAACAGAAGGTGTTTAGAGATGGCCTTGGAGTTCCACATAAGCACATTATTGCACACACAAAGTTCTCATGATTTGAACTGTATTTTTGTTGTTATATTTGAGTCCTTTCTATACACTACATTTAAACCAGGGAACCCAGTATTTTTAGTGTTCCTTTAAAACTATGTAATTGTATTGGCTGGTATATGTTTACACTGTACACATGGTTACTTGCATTCATTTGGAATGCAGCTTAATGCCAATCGGAATCTGATAGATGCCTACATCAGTACACGGATTGTAATGTCATGCAGCCGACTGTATGTTAGGCTTCTCCATGTCCCAACCTTTCACCACATGGCATGTGAATGCCCAGACAGGTGGTTTTATCAACCTGCCATTGGCGAAGGTGGCTTGGATCAAAAAGCTGTCACTATGAAGATGACATGGGATACACCATTCTCAATGTCAACAGTGAAGAGATGACCCCGGGATGCTGGCCAGTGTCTGTGTTGTTTTGCCCATCTTAATATTGTATTTTTATTGGCCAGTCTGAGATATGGCTTTTTCTTTGCAACTCTGCCTAGAAGGCCAGCATCCCGGAGGCTCCACTTCACTGTTCATGTTGAGGCTGGTGTTTTGCGGGTACTATTAAATGAAGCTGCCAGTTGAGGACTTGTCTGTTTCTCAAAGTAGACACTCTAATGTACTTGTCCTTTTGCTCAGTTGTGCACCAGGGACTCCCACTCTTTCTATTCTGGTTAGAGACAGTTTACGCTGTTCTGTGAAGGGAATAGAACACAGCATTGTACAAGATCTTCAGTTTCTTGGCAATTTCTAACATGGAGTAGCCTTAATTTATAAGAACAAGAATAGACTGACGAGTTTCAGAAGGAAGTGCTTAGTTTCTGGCCATTTTGAGCCTGTAATCGAACCCACAAATGCTGATGCTCCAGATACTCAACTAGTCTAAAAGAAGGCCAGATTTATTGCTTCTTTAATCAGAACAACAGTTACATCTGTGCTAACATAATTGCAAAAGGGTTTTCTAATGATCAATTAGCTAATCCAAGTTTATGGAACACATTAGTGATGGTTGCTCATAATGGGCCTCTGTACGCCTGTGTAGATATCCATCACAAATCTGCCGTTTCCAGCTACTGTAGTCATTTACAACATTAACAATGTCTACACTGTATTTCTGATCAAATGTAGGTTATTTTAATGGCAAAAAAATGTTCTTTACTTTCAAGAAGGACATTTCTAAATGACCCCAAACTTTTGAACGGTAGTGGATATAGATATATTTCAACTGAGAATGTTCCGGAGAATTACCTGTAACTGGAGGTACACTTCCAGTTCATAATTAAGCCACAAAAGGTTGAACCTCTGCAATAGGTTGCAATCAGGGAAAATGTTGCTTAATGGACATTTTACAGCATGACAAATCTCTAATGGAAGGAGTGGTCCTGAATTAAACATGTTGACTTTCCATTGCTAATGTAGTCCCAGATGCACTTGTATTTTCAAGTTTTTATCGTCTCATTTTTCACTTTCAAACTCTCTTCACATCTCTCTCTCTCTCCTCTCCTGGAGGACTTGATCCCTAGGACCATACCTCAGGATTACCTAGCCTGATGACTCCTGGCTGTCGCAGTCTACCTGGTCATGCTGCTGATCAAGTTTCTGCTGACCCTGACCTGTTCACCGGATGTGCTACCTTATCCCGGACCTGTTCTTTCGATCTCTCTCACACTCTCACTCACTATTAATATACACTGCTCAAAAAAATAAAGGGAACACTAAAATAACACATCCTAGATCTGAATGAATGAAATATTCTTAATAAATACTTTTTTCTTTACATAGTTGAATGTGCTGACAACAAAATCACACAAAAAATATCAACGGAAATCAAATTTATCAACCCATGGAGGTCTGGATTTGGAGTCACACTCAAAATTAAAGTGGAAAACCACACTACCACGATCCAACTTTGATGTAATGTCCTTAAAACAAGTCAAAATGAGACTCAGTAGTGTGTGGGGCCTCCACGTGCCTGCATGACCTCCCTACAACGCCTGGGCATGCTCCTGATGAGGTGGCGGATGGTCTCCTGAGGGATCTCCTCCCAGACCTGGACTAAGCATCCGCCAACTCCTGGACAGTCTGTGGTGCAACGTGGTGTTGGTGGATGGAGCGAGACATGATGTCCCAGATGTGCTCAATTGGATTCAGGTCTGGGGAACGGGCGGGCCAGTCCATAGCATCAATGCCTTCCTCTTGCAGGAACTGCTGACACACTCCAGCCACATGAGGTCTAGCATTGTCTTGCATTAGGAGGAACCCAGGGCCAACCGCACCAGCATATGGTCTCACAAGGGGTCTGAGGATCTCATCTCGGTACCTAATGGCAGTCAGGCTACCTCTGGCGAGCACATGGAGGGCTGTGCGGCCCCCCAAAGAAATGCCACCCCACACCATGACTGACCCACCGCCAAACCGGTCATGCTGGAGGATGTTGCAGGCAGCAGAACGTTCTCCACGGCTTCTCCAGACTGTCACGTCTGTCACATGTGCTCAGTGTGAACCTGCTTTCATCTGTGAAGAGCACAGGGCACCAGTGGCGAATTTGTCAATCTTGGTGTTATCTGGCAAATGCCAAACGTAGTGCACGGTGTTGGGCTGTAAGCACAACCCCCACCTGTGGAAGTCTGTTTCTGACCGTTTGAACAGACACATGCACATTTGTGGCCTGCTGGAGGTCATTTTGAAGGGCTCTGACAGTGCTCCTCCTGCTTCTCCTTGCACAAAGGCGGAGGTAGCGGTCCTGCTGCTGGCCTCCTCCACGTCTCCTGATGTACTGGCCTGTCTCCTGGTAGCGCCTCCATGCTCTGGACACTACGCTGACAGACACAGCAAACCTTCTTGCCACAGCTCGCATTGATGTGCCATCCTGGATGAGCTGCACTACCTGAGCCACTTGTGTGGGTTGTAGACTCCGTCTCATGCTACCACTAGAGTGAAAGCACCGGAAGCATTCAAAAGTGATCAAAACATCAGCCAGGAAGCATAGGAACTGAGAAGTGGTCTGTGGTCACCACCTGCAGAACCACTCTTTTATTGGGGGTGTCTTGCTAATTGCCTATAATTTCCACCTGTTGTCTGCCATTTGCACAACAGCATGTGAAATGTATTGTCAATCAGTGTTGCTTCCTAAGTGGACAGTTTGATTTCACAGAAGTATGATTGACTTGGAGTTACATTGTGTTGTTTAAGTGTTCCCTTTATTTTTTTTGAGCAGTGTATTTAGTTTTACTTACATACAGTTGAAGTCGGAAGTTTACTTACATTTTAGCCAAATATATTTAAACTCAATTGTTCACAATTCCTGACATTTAATCCTAGTAAAAATCCCTGTCTTAGGTCAGTTAGAATCACCACTTTATTTTAAGAATGTGAAATGTCAGAATAATAGTAGAGTGATCAATTTCGGCTTTTATTTTTTTCATCACATTCCCAGTGGGTCAGAAATGTACATAATCGCAATTAGTATTTGGTAGCATTGTCTTTTTAAATTGTTTAACTTGGGTCAAACGTTTTGGGTAGTCTTCCACAAGCTTCCCACAATACGTTGGGAGAATTTTGGCCCATTCCTCCTGACAGAGCTGGTGTAACTGAGTAGGGATTGTAGGCCTCCTTGTTCCCACACGCCTTTTCAGTTCTGCCCACAAATTTTCTATAGGATTGAGGTCAGGGCTTTGTGATGTCCACTCCAATACCTTGACTTTGTTGTCCTTAAACCGAAAGCGTCTCCTTCCTGAGCGGTATGGCGGCTTCTTGGTCCCATGGTGTTTATACAGAGGAACATGGTACCTTCAGGCGTTAGGCTAATTAACATCATTTTCCAATCAGAAGCTTCTAAAGCCATGACTTTTTTTTTTGAATTTTCCAAGCTGTTTAAAGGCACAGTCAACTTAGTGTATGTAAACTTCTGACCCACTGGAATTGTGATACAGTGAAATAATCTGTGTGTAAACAATTGTTTGAAAAATGTCATGCGCAAAGTAGATGTCCTAACCGACTTGCCAAAACTATAGTTAACAAGAAATTTGTGGAGTGGTTGAAAAACGACTTTTAATGACTCCAACCTAAGTGTATGTAAACTTTCGACTTCAACTGTATATCTCTGCTGTCTCTACCTGCTGTCTCTACCTCTGAATGCTCGGCTATGAAATGCAAACTGACATTTAGTCCTTAGATGTTTGTATTTGATTCTGCTCATCATATTTTTAACATCTTAAAGAACGATCTTGCCTTAAATGCCCATGTACTGTTATAATCTCCACCCAGCACAGCCAGAAGAGGACAGGCCACCCATTGGAGCATGGTTCCTGTCTAGGTTTCTTCTTAGGTGACTGACTTTCTAAGGAGTTTTTTCTAGCCACTGTGCCTCTGCATTGCTTGCTCTTTGGGGTTTTAGGCTGGGTTTCTGTAGAAGCACTTTGTGATATCTGCTGATGTTAAAAAAAGGGCTTTATAAATACATTTGATAGTGATTGAGTAGAGAGGGGGAAGACATTTACTGTATACCCCCTCCCTCTGCAAATACATTTGGCATTTGAACATTAGCTTGACTTCTCAATGTGGTGCTAGCGGCAAATGTAACTTTTTGTCAATACAGAGATGAGATGAAGTAGCCTATCTTTTCATAGCAGCAGAGCAGAACTCATTTACAGCCTGTTATTAAACCACCTATAGCCTGAATGCAACTTCTGCACCATTGCTTTAAAAGCCTAATTGGATTTTATTGCCCCATAGCAACTCTAAATAGATTCACACTGACCCATTGACAGTTTGTTTAGTACCCAGATCATGTCTTTGTAACGTCCCAGTTTAAGTACACTTTCTGACTTTGCCCTCCAAGTCCTCCACACAGCTCTCTGATTGTAGCCCCCCTTAATGTCTGACGGCTTGATATTTAATCCTTCATATTTGTTTGGCGCCAGGTGCCACCGCCATGAATAATTGAGGCAATGTCACCTTTGTTTACACTTTGATTACGAGACCCTCGTCTTTATCACTTGGGCTAATGGAAGAGATGGCAGCCATCTCACCCAGTCTGAATGGAAATGTAATATTAATGAGAGTGAAGGTCTACGAGGTGCATAGGCCACGTTCATCAGGGCACAACGCAACGCTCTAGGTTGTTGATAGAAATGTATTGTGTGGAACAGAATGTGTAGACATGCATCTGAAATGTAGAGTAATTAATCATGTCAGTTCTACATAGATATTTTTATCTTCAAGTCCAGTATGTTGCGCCCTCCTGAACAAGACCCTTGTATAGTGTCAGTGATTTTTAGGGAACCGGCTTATCCAAAGCTTACAATAGGAGACCATGTTAGAAGGCCTGTCACTACCAGCAATGCAGATGACCGAGAGGGACTTCTGTGAGAGTGAAGTGGAGGTAGAGCAAGAGCGGGGGAGATTGGGGGAGGAGAGCTGGAGATGAGAGGGAAAGTGGTTGTGTTTAAGGGATAGAAATGGAGAAGCGATGGGGAGATGAGGAATACAGGGAGACAGACGGTGGTGGGAAAAAGATACTTGTAAAAGAAAGGGCAAGGTTGGGATGATGGAAAGCGGGAAAAATATTTAGAGAGAGAGGGGCAGGGAGACTTGGTAAAAAGATGGATCGAGTGAAAGATTGCTGGACTGGGAGAGAAAGGTATAGAATGAGAGGGATTAACAGATGTAGAGAGTCAAGGTGGCAATAAAGGGTAGGCAGAGAGGGTAAGGCAGTGGGTTTTGGGGCGAGATGGAGGGTGGCGTTGAGAGAGGGTAAAAAGCTGTGCTAACTTATGAGGTTAGCTTGCTCTCACCGAGCTCGACAATCCACAGCATGATTGGATTTTAAAAAATCTGCTTTCGAAAACATCTGCTCAATTCATTGCTAACCATGTGCCAGGGAATTTTAATTGACCTGGGTTATGCGGTTCTTGCCAAAGAGCATTTTCCCTCCCCGTCAGTCTTGTCATAGCTTCCAAGAAAAAGCCAACCACATAACCTTTGTGTGATAATGAAGGCCCCCCAGGAGGGCTGCAAAAGAGAGATGGATGGATGCTTATTAGTCCCTTGGTGAATTAACTCAGTCTCTGACATGGTCACCCCAGAACTAGGTTGGTAAATTCTTCACCCACACAGCACCAGTGATCCCTTCCCCTAGCTATCTCACTTCCCAACTACACATTAAGGTCAGCCTCGGTGTGGTGGAGTAGAAATGGAACATCTCATTTGCAAAATGCTTGAAGACAAAATGGGAGTACCATCCCTGAGGAGTACCATCTCTCCACTGGCTTTTTGTGTGTGGATTCAGTCTTCAAGGCGACTCCGACGAATTGGATAGAATATAGGCCGGAGAACTACAGTCCTTTTAGAGTTCAACTAAAGAAATGAGGTCATGGAAAGAAAGAAAATGCTTCAGCTGGCCCGCAGACCTTTTTAGCGTGGTACAATATACGCTCTGTTATGACAGAACTCCATCCGAACACTAACACTTTCTTTGCCAACATATTCTTCATAAGCGCTCGCAGTGTGTTTACTTGAACCTCTTGAACCAGCAAAAGGATAACACCTTAGTTTATAAAGGAGTAGGGTGTATGATAAGGCACATTTTAGAGACTCAAAGCAAAAAACGAAACAATCGAATGTTAAACGTTCATTGTACCAGCAAGAAACTTGTGCCTCGTTATGAAAAGGGGTCTCCTTTGATGAAATTCTAATATCATGAATACTACCAGAGTCCTATTGGCCAAACACAATGCCAGATATGCGTGATCAATGTGGCTGTGCACATGGTCAGAGACTTTTCCAGCAACCCCTGGTCAAGGGAGTAGTGTATTTGTAAACTGGGAGGACATTAGTTGCTACATTTTTTATTTTTTATTTCTTTCACCTTTATTAAACCAGGTAGGCTAGTTGAGAACAAGTTCTCATTTGCAACTGCGACCTGGCCAAGATAAAGCATAGCAGTGTGAACAGACAACAACAGAGTTACACATGGAGTAAACAATAAACAAACAAAAAAAATCTATATACATTGTGTGCAAAAGGCATGATGAGGTAGGCAATAAATAGGCCATAGGAGTGAATAATTACAATTTAGCAGATTAACACTGGAGTGATAAATTATCAGATGAACATGTGCAGGTAGAGATACTGGTGTGCAGAAAAGTAAATAAAATAAAAACAATACATAATCCCCTGAGTAATGCTTTCCTCCATGCTTTAATGGCAATCTACTTTCACTGATGAATTTCAAACACAATGGCTTCACATTCAGTCGTTGCATTGCTAATGATCATTGTGCTGTACTGCTAGTTGGTTGTAGTAATTTGTCCGATTCCCATGGCTGTATCAAATATTCATTCAGTAAATAGCTTTTGTACGTGGACCCATGTCTCAACTTAATTGCTTTATCATAGTTGGCAAACTGTAGACTTTAAGGTAATAACTGGTTTGGCATGAACTGCTGAAGGTTGTGTGAAATGCAGAGTAAATGAGTGTTTATCAGCCAGTAGCCATTTCATTTCAAATGCTAATTTACTTTGTTTCCCTCGTGACACTTTGGCATCACCGCATTCGGCACTTAGATGTCATAAAACGCAAATCGCATCCAATAAAAAAATTGAATCAGACCGCGTCGGAGGCAATGTGTCGAAGATGGCTGCAGGTTGTGGCGCGTGTCCGTTTATTGTAATTAGTGTGATTCCTTCACTTGTCAGGTGTGAGTAGCATCTATATAGCCCCTGATAGCTTGACTAGAGCTGCTTAACAATGCATTTAATAAATCCTGATGGCGCTTCCCCAGACCTCGAGAATGGAATGGACAAATCTTCCACGGTAACTGGCTTAGTCATTAACCTGTCTAGGACTTTGCCAACAGCCAATGAAATTGCAGGACGCCAAATACAAAATCAACAGACATCTCATAAATCAAATTTCTCATACATACAAGTATTAGGCACCATTTTAAAGATAAAATTCTTGTTAATCCAGCCACAGTGTCTTGTTTCAAAAATGCTTTACAGCGAAAGCTCCACAAACGATTGTTAGGTCACCACCAACTCACAGGAGAAACCCAGCCATTTTTCCAGCCAAAGAGAGGAGTCACAAAAAGCACAAATAGAGATAAAATGAATCACAAACCTTAGATGACACTCATAGGACTTAATGTTACACAATAAATGTTTGTTTTGTTCGGTAAAGTTCATATTTATATCCAAGATTCTTATTTTACGTTGGTGTGTTATGTTCAGTAGTTCCAAAACATGCAGTGATTTTGCAGTGAGCCACATTAATTCACAGAAATACTCATTATAAATGTTGATGAAAATACATGTTATATATGGAAATATAGATAAACTTCTCCTTATTTTCTTTGGGATAGGGGGCAGCATTTTCACTTTTGGATGAATAGCGTGCACAGAGTAAACTGCCTCCTACTCAGTCCCAGATGCTAATATATGCATATTATTAGTAATGTATAGAAAACACTCTGAAGTTTCTAAAACTGTTTGAATGATGTCTGTGAGTATAACAGAACTCATATGGCAGGCAAAAACCTGAGGAAAAATCCAAACAATAAGTGGGAAATCTGAGGTTTGTAGTTTTTGAACCCTATCGAATTCACAGTGGGATATGGGTTATTTTGCACTTCCTAACACACATGGTCATGTAGTACAGCGCCAGTAGCTGGACAATAGACTTGCCTAGGAGGGTAGAGGGAGAATTCTATCATCAAATGAATTTCTTGGTTAGGTTGGCTGTATCACAACCGGCCATGATTGGTTGCAATTTCAGTTTAATCCACCAGAAAAGGCTATATAAATAGTACAACAAAAAGTGTTATTATTATGCATCACAGCCGACCGTGATTGGGAGTCGGATAGGGTGGCGCACAATTGGCCTAGCGTTTCTCTTCCTCTAAAAAAACAAAAATGTTTTGGCCTTTATTCAGAAAACAAATCGCTCACTTTCCTATTTTTTGAAAACAAAATAACCTTCAAAATATTATATATTATCAAGTTGATGGCAGAGTCATATAGCCCGGCACCTACATAAAGCTGAGTGACTCACTCATTCATGGCTTTGGAACAAAATAAATAAGCACCAACATTCTCTGTGATAGTCTTTAATAAAGAAATGTTTTGGTTATCCTGACCCCTGGACACCATCTACAGTATTGTAATAGCCAGTCACCTCTCTGTATTTTGACACTTTGTTGATGGGGACTCCAGAGTGGATGGGAGCTCCCGCAGTACAAAATGCGTTGCAGATGCAAGTTCGATACCCGTGCCGGGAGAACCGTGACGTGGCTTTTGGTATTAATTTAGAAACCTCTATATGTCATTATTGGCGGAGAGTCACGTCAAATTGTTCAATATACTGTAGGCGACATGAGTCTCACAAGCGTTGAGTAATGTGCTGTTAAGTGGTGTAGGTTTTATTAATTTAAAGAGCAGATTGAAGTTAGAAGCAATAGTATTTTGAAGCAATAGCCTACAACTATTTTAGCACTGTTTCACACTGCTCTGAGACAAGAATGAAGACTGGTCTTGATAAATCAATGACATTTTATTTTCACTGAATCTCCGTTTGGGTATTGGTTAGACTACAATTATGGTGTAGCAATGTTATGCCTTTAGCGTAACCTTTTTTTCACTAGGCAAGTCAGTTAAGAACAAATTCTTATTTACAAGGACACCCTACTCCTTCCTCCCTGCCGGGGAATTGAACCCTGGTCTCCCGCAGATTCTTTAGCTGAATAGCCCAGTACTGTAGCCTACTCTCGTCGGTCACGTTGTACAGCACCATATTTTCTATTCCATCCTTATTTATTTAAAAAGCATATTGAAGTTAGAAGCAATAAGTGTTTCAGCATTGTTTTGCGCTGTTATGAAACAAGCATGGGGACTGATCTTGATAAATCAATTACATTTTTATTTTCATTGAATCTCCGTTTGGGTATCTCTGTTTTACAATACAATTAGGGTGTGGAAATGTTATGCCCCTATATTATTTTTAAATCCTCGTAGTACTGTAGCCTACTCCTGACCATCGTGTTGTACAGCGCCATATTTTCCACTCCACCCTAACGGAAATCCTGAGGATTTCGTTTTTCATGTTTCTTTGAATAGAAACACCATAATATGAATCAATTTAAGCTACATTTCTAAAAATCTATCCCATATCCCATATACCCATATACTATGTCTTTACAAAAAAGGTTTTAAATTCTCTAGTAATGCCAATATTGAAGACTATCAAATGCTTCTCAAAGATGCCCTCTGGAGGTCAAAATAGCACTAACTTGCATTAAATGGTAAAAATGGCTGACAATTAAATAACGTGCCATAGAATTCTGCAGCAGCTCGCTGCAGTATGATGCAACTTTAAAAGGAGGAACCAGTATACATTCACACACAAAACACACACTGCTGCTACTCTGTTTATTATCTATCCTGATTGCCAAGTCACTTTTACCCCTACCTACATGTACATTTTACCTCAACTACCCTGTATCCCTGCACATTGACTAGTTACCAGTACTCCTTGTATATAGTCTCATTATTTTGTTATTGTGTTAATAGTTCGTCTTGAACACATTTTCCATACTTTTTAAATCTGCATTGTTGGTAAGCAAGTAAACATTTCACTGTTGTATTTAAAAAAATAAATTTAAAAAAAGCACAGGGTAGACAGGCCAACTGGGCTAAAAATGGCCCAGCCCATCTGGCATTTGCCTGAAATGCCAGTCCGCCCCTGCTTGAAACTTGACTATGTCAAACACAAACTAACACATCTTCCGGTCTCAGGCAAGGTTCTCATCACATAAGCATGGACCACCAAACCATGTGAGTAACCTTGCTGGATCTTGTAGACTTGTAGTAGTGTAGTACATGGGGATTTGTGAAACTCACTCATCAGCCTGAATTGTTGCCCCATTCGTATTTGAAGGCCTTTTTTAGTCTTCAGGAGGTCGGTCACCTGTTTGAGGCAGAAGTCCTGAGTTCATGTCTCCATATGAGCTGAATCCTTTGCAATTTTGCCACTGGACTCGGCTCTACAGTTGTGCTGGTTTAACCGCTGGGGTCGCTGTGAAGTGAGTTAAGGGAGTTAATGTAGAAGTTGGGGATCTATGAATCTCACTCGTGAGCCTGAAGTAGCGCTTCTTGTGCAAATGAAGGCTTTTTTTAATAGCATGATGGTTGAGAAGCTTCAGGCGGGCGGTGACCTGTGTTTGCGAAGCAGATGTCCTGAGTTCGAGTCTCTGTATGAGCTGAATCAGGGGGAAGAGGTACTCATAAAGCAAGCAGCATGTTGTCCTTCACCTAAAAATTCCTGAACTTATCCCTACAGGCTTTAGCTAAGTGGCCTAACAGTCTTGTGACATGCAGGCGACCTGGTTTGAACCCAATCAGTCACAAGAGCAAGATTAAATGGGGAGTGGAAGGGCTATGATGTGGCATTTCAACTATATTCTTATGGGGAAAATTATGAATTATTTTGGACATTCCCTTCTAAACGCAGCCTGTGATCATCAGAGGGGAACAGAAAGCGCGTCCATGCCCCAGTCTTAGCTTTAAGGAATTATATAATAGCAATAGCCAAAGAGGTTCAAAAACTAGAGCCAAATTCATAAGAAAATACATTCAACATGCCACATGGTTTTCAGAAACTGCCAGAATCGTCCTTTTACCACAGAGCGCGTTTAATTATTTTCTCTGATTTTGTGATTCAACTGAATTTGAAAACTGGATCTGAATGCATTTGATAAATGGAATATACACTCAGCAAAAAATAAACGTGCTCTCACTGTCAACTGTTTATTTTCAGCAAACTTAACATGTGTAAATATTTGTAAGAACATAAGATTCAACAACAGACATGAACTGAACAAGTTCAACAGACATGTGAATAACAGAAATGTAATAATGTGTCCCTGAACAAAGGGGGGGTCAAAATCAAAAGTAACAGTCGGTATCTGGTGTGGCCACCAGCTGCATTAAGTACTGCACTGCATCTCCTCCTCATGGACTGTACCAGATTTGCCAGTTCTTGCTGTGAGGTGTTACCCCAGTCTTCCACCAAGGCACCTGCAAGTTCCCGGATATTTATGGGGGGAATGGCAATAGCCCTAGCCCTCACCCTCCAATCCAACAGGTCCCAGACGTGCTCAATGGGATTGAGAGCCGGATCTCTTCACTGGTCTGCCACTGCGAGGATGATCAGCTGTCCGTCCTGTCTCCCTGTAGCTCTGTTTTAGGTGTCTCACTGTACAGACATTGCAATTTATTGCCCTGGCCACATCTGCAGTCCTCATGCCTCCTTGCAGCCTGCCTAAAGCACGTTCATGCAGATGAGCAGGGACCCTGGGCATCTTTCTTTTGGTGTTTTTCAGTCAGTAGAAAGGCCACTTTAGTGTCCTAAGTTTTCATAACTGTGGCCTTAATTGCCTACCGTCTGTCTGTAAGCTGTTAGTGTCTTAAAGACTGTTCCACAGATTGACAGTTCATTAATTGTTTATGGTTCATTGAACATGCATGGGAAACAGTGTTTAAACCCTTTACAATGAAGATCTGTGAAGTTATTTGGATTTTTACGAATTATCTATTAAAGACAGAGTCCTGATAAAGGGATGTTTCTTTTTTTGCTGAGTGTATGAAACATTGATCATTAACTTGAGACAATGCATGCATTATCCACCATACTGAAACAATATAGACATGTTGAATTTGAATATTCAATTAAATATACATTTTATTTTAAAACGGAATGCAATATTCATTGAATTCAGTTTCAAATCATGAAATACAAGTTCAATTTATGAATTCAATGATTCACTTTGCGCATTAAACATAAAAATATATTAAATTCAATATCCTAATCCAAAATTAAAATACACAATTAAAATACAATCTGCTTGCACTGAAATCGCTACATACCATGGGTCGCCCGTCAAAAGATATTGTGGTTAGCTCAAATCAAATCAAATCAAATTTATTTATATAGCCCTTCATACATCAGCTGATATCTCAAAGTGCTGTACAGAAACCCAGCCTAAAACCCCAAACAGCAAGCAATGCAGGTGTAGAAGCACGGTGGCTAGGAAAAACTCCCTAGAAAGGCCAAAACCTAGGAAGAAACCTAGAGAGGAACCAGGCTATGTGGGGTGGCCAGTCCTCTTCTGGCTGTGCCGGGTGGAGATTATAACAGAACATGGCCAAGATGTTCAAATGTTCATAAATGACCAGCATGGTTGAATAATAATAAGGCAGAACAGTTGAAACTGGAGCAGCAGCACAGTCAGGTGGACTGGGGACAGCAAGGAGTCATCATGTCAGGTATTCCTGGGGCATGGTCCTAGGGCTCAGGTCCTCCGAGAGAGAGAAAGAAAGAGAGAATTAGAGAGAGCATATGTGGGATGGCCAGTCCTCTTCTGGCTGTGCCGGGTGGAGATTATAACAGAACATGGCCAAGATGTTCAAATGTTCATAAATGACCAGCATGGTCGAATAATAATAAGGCAGAACAGTTGAAACTGGAGCAGCAGCACAGCCAGGTGGACTGGGGACAGCAAGGAGTCATCATGTCAGGTAGTCCTGGGGCATGGTCCTAGGGCTCAGGTCCTCCGAGAGAGAGAAAGAGAGAAGGAGAGAATTAGAGAACGCACACCTAGATTCACACAGGACACCGAATAGGACAGGAGAAGTACTCCAGATATAACAAACTGACCCTAGCCCCCCGACACATAAACTACTAATGCAGCATAAATACTGGAGGCTGAGACAGGAGGGGTCAGGAGACACTATGGCCCATTCTGAGGACACCCCCGGACAGGGCCAAACAGGAAGGATATAACCCCACCCACTTTGCCAAAGCACAGCCCCCACACCACTAGAGGGATATCTTCAACCACCAACTTACCAACAACCCAGGGGGGGGGGGGTGTACCTCAAACCCCCATCAACTCAGTCTATTATCTCCCATGCCATGCCATCAATTTTAAAAATCATCCCTTTTCAGTGGTATTATTTATAAAATAAGGTGGGTGCTTACAATTGACCCAAGACACCTTCTGAGAGTGTGGTCAGAGCCAGGGATCAGCCATTAGGGTTAAGTGCCTTGCTCAAGTGCACAGGCAAGATTTTCACCTAGTCGGCTTGATTTGAACCAGTAACCTTTTGGTTAATGGCCCAATGTTTCTAAACGCTAGGCTACCTGCTGTCCCATGGATAGTCTAGGTACTGTGAGGCCTAGTATTTGATTGATCATTCATTTTTCGCCTGACTAACATGGTCGGCTGGAGCTTTCAGGTATGAAATGAGATGGCTGAAACCAACTGTGAAATGAGGCTAGTGTTCCATAGGTCATTCTGTGCATACGAAGCAGGCAGGCCTATTTTAGGAATGTCTGCAAGTGCGGTCGTCGTCTGAGGATTCTGACCTCTCTGCTCTCGCCGGCGCGTGACCGACGTATATTGTTTTAGGATAGAGAAGCACGGGGACCACGTAGAAAAGTGTTTGAACAAATTGTTGACATCCTTGTGTCAAAACCTAAAGCTGTGGATTATATTCACACTAGAGGTTGACCGATTATGATTTTTCAACACCGATACCGATTATTGGAGGA
This sequence comes from Oncorhynchus clarkii lewisi, assembly GCF_045791955.1. Taxonomy (NCBI): domain Eukaryota; kingdom Metazoa; phylum Chordata; class Actinopteri; order Salmoniformes; family Salmonidae; genus Oncorhynchus; species Oncorhynchus clarkii. Next base: position 24,016,813 of record NC_092155.1, on the reverse strand, counting down.
CCAAAAAAAGCCAATACCGATTAATCGATGGTTTTTGAAATTAATTTGTAATAATGACAATTACAACCATACTGAATGAACACTTATTTTAACTTAATATAATACATCAATAAAATCAATTTAGCCTCAAATAAATAATGAAACATGTTCAATTTGGTTTAAATAAAGCAAAAACAAAGTGTTGGAGAAGAAAGTAAAAGTGCAATATGTGCCATGTAAAAAAGCTAACGTTTTAGTTCCTTGCACACAACATGAGAACATATAAAAGCTGGTGGTTCCTTTTAACATGAGACTTCAATATTCCAAGGTAAAATGTTTTAGGTTGTAGTTAATATAGTATTTATAGGACTATTTCTCTCTACCATTTTGTATTTCATATACATTTGACTATTGGATGTTCTTATAGGCACTTTAGTATTGCCAGTATAACAGTATAGCTTCTGTCCCTCTCCTCGACCCTCTCCTCGCCTCTACCTGGGCTCGAACCAGGAACATATCGACAACAGCCACCCTCAAAGCAATGTTACCCATCGCTCCACAAAATCCCCGGCCCTTGCAGAGCAAGGGGTACAACTACTCCAAGTCTCAGAGCGAATGACGTTTGAAACGCTATTAGTGCGCAACCCGCTAACTAGCTAGCCATTTCACATCGGTTACACCAGCCTAATCTCAGGAGTTGATAGGCTTGAAGTCATAAACAGCATCATGCTTGAAGCACAGCAAAGAGCTGCTGGCAAAACGCACAAAAGTGCTGTTTGAATGAATGCTTACGAGCCTGCTGCTGCCTACCACCGCTCAGTCAGACTGCTCTATCAAATATCAAATCATAGACTTAATTATAACATAATAACACACAGAAATACGAGCCTTTGGTCATTAATATGGTAGAATCCAGAAACTATAATTTAGAAAACAAAACGTTTATTTCAGTGAAATACGGAACCGTTCTGTATTTTATCTAAGTCTAAATATTGCTGTTACATTGCACAACCATCAATGTTGTGTCATAATTACGTAAAATTCTGGCAAATTAGTTCGCAATGAGCCAGGCGGCCCAAACTGTTGCATATACCCTGACTTTGTTGCAAGAGAAGTGACACAATTTACCTAGTTAAAATAAATTCATGATAGCAGGCAATATTAACTAAATATGCATGTTTAAAAATAAATTATTGTGTATTGATTTTAAGAAAGGCATTGATGTTTATGGTTAGGTACACGTTGAAACAACGATCGTCTTTTTTTCGCGAATGCGCACCGCACCGATTATATGCAACGCAAGACATGCTAGATAAACTAGTAATATCATCAACCATGTGTAGTTAACTAGTAATTATGATTGATTGTTTTTAATAAGATAAGTTTAATGCTAGCTAGGAGCTTGGCTTCTTACTGCATTCGCGTAACAGGCAGGCTCCTCGTGGAGTGCAATGAGAGGCAGGTGGTTAGAGCGTTGGATGAGTTAACTGTAAGGTTGCGAGATTGAATCCCCGAGCTGACAAGGTAAAAATCTGTCGTCCTGCCCCTGAACAAGGCAGTTAACCCACCGTTCCTAGGCCGTCATTGAAAATAAGAATGTGTTCTTAACTGACTTGCCTAGTTAAATAAAGGTGTTTAAAATAATAAGCTAATGGCAGTTCTTCCTGGACTCAGCCCTTATCCAAGGTATATTGGCCATATACCACAATCCCAGAGGTGCCTTATTGCCATTATACTTGCATTTTTGCCTCATACCCATGGTATATTGTCTGATATACCACAGCTTTCAGCCAAATCAGAATCCAGGAGCCAAACTACCCGGATTATAATATGCCATAATGAATGACAACTTTTCCATGTCTAATATAGTACATTTAGCACCACTGATCAAATGTAGAGTACATTACCACCACTAGTACCATACAAGGCTTCAGAGTATTGTTTTCCTAAGGCTAATCAATCAATGTGCCATGTCAGCTCATTGTTTACTTTGTTTTCTTGTAAAATAAAATAGACAAAACACATTGGAGTCCAGACATGGACACACATTAACGTCAGCTTGAAACTCATAAAAACAAGCTCGCTCTAACGGCTGTTCTACCCGCTCAAGAATCCACGTCACAGGCTCCCAGTCAGTACCTGAAGTTATGAAGCCCTACTCAGGCATGTTCAATAGAGTCATTTCAATCAGCAAGGTCTGAAAAGGTACATGGACAGACATTACGAAGGAAGGTGTACTGTATTTTACTCTAAAACTGCACCGTTTAAGGAGAATTTGGGTTGATAATCTGTGCAGCTCTGTCACCCAGCCCCTGGATTCCAATTCCAGCCGTGTTTCATAAAAAAAAAATAGCGTCCCTTTAAAAGTCTACAACCAATTCCCTCGCAGTTGTGATTCAATGCTGTTATGCTGGGGTATTTTAAGGACAGTCCATTGTGACGACGCTTCAAGCTGCATGAGGACAATGGAGTTCTCTGGCCTATATCTGACAATACAGAGTGAGATAGTGATTCCCTTTAGACAAGCTTGAGCCAATTTGAAACAAAATAACACCAACTAGTGTACACAACAATATTTTTCAACTGTAGTGTTCTAGAAACTGCAATCGCTCATCTTTGATCAGACGAGCAAGTAACGGTTTTCACAGATCAGTAAATTAGCATCTCCTGTTCAACGAAATACAAAATGTATATGACACATGACCATCACATTCCAAGCCCGTACATGTACCATCAGCTCCCTCAAGACCAGGCATGTTTGCCTTAATGGAAATTACCATGACTACAACAGTGCTGATAACTCACATCATTACAGGAGCTAGTGTGGAACGTGCCGCCTTGGAAGCCCTGATGATGTCATGGGATGTTTGCAGTGAGGCTCGATTATGTATTAGGCAGCTTCTGTTCTGGTACTAGTATTCCAAATAGGAGTATGTCAGAAAAAAACCTTTTGAAAAACATCTCCTTTCGGACTTTTTAATTCTGTTAAGATACACAATGCTGCAATTACTGAATGACTTTGTATAAATTAGGCTAATACGGTATTGTCTCTTGCCAAGGCCCGCTCATCACTTTCAGTCCACCAGCAGCAAACGTTGAGCAGACCCCCAGACACTATCTCCTCCCTTATGCCCTTGAACCTATTGAAGGGGATTGGTGTCTGAAGCACGGCCTCGTTTCAACCCTCTTCAGCAGAGATAGGAAACAAGAACCACATGGGCTATAAACCTGGTGAGGTCTGTTGCTGAAATATACACATCCTGACCTAGTAGGCACCTGTAACCTGACAGACTGACTCCACATGTTCTGCCATGAGGTAGAGGAGAGAGAAAACGTGAGGGTGGGGTAGTAGAGAGGGTGTGAAGGAATCAAAATCGAAATTGTATGCGCCGAATACAAGTGAAATGCTTACTTCCGAGCCCCTAACCAACAACGGAGTTAAAAAAATTAAAAAAATCTTATTCTTATCTGTAACAAGTAATTAAAGAGCAGCAGTAAAATAACAATAGCGAGACTATCTACAGAGGGGTACCGGTACAGAGTCAAGGTGCGGGGGCACTGATTTAGTCGAGGTAATATGTTCATGAAGGTAGAGTTATTCAAGTGACTATGCATAGATGATAACAGAGTAGCAGCGGTGAAGAGGAGGGGAGGGGAGGAGGGGGGGGGGGGGGGGGGGTAGCCATTTTATTAGATGTTCAGGAGTCTTATGGCTTGGGGGAAGAAGCTGTTTAGAAACCTCTTGGACCTAGACTAGGCGCTCCGGTACCGCTTGCCGTGCGGTAGTAGAGAGAACAGTCTATGACTAGGGTGGCTGGAGTCTGACAGCTGGCATAGGTGTCCTGGAAGGCAGGCAGCTTAGCCCCAGTGATGTACTGGGCCGTTCGCACTACCCTCTGAAGTCCCTTGCGGTCGGAGGCTGAGCAATTGCCGTACCAGGCAGTGCTGCAACCAGATGGTCTCGATGGTGCAGCTGTAGAACCTTTTGAGGATCTCAGGACCCATGCAAAACCTTTTCAGTCTCCTGAGGGGGAATAGGTTCTGTCATGCCCTCTTTACGACTGTCTTGGAGAGGAGAGAGAACTACTAACAAAGCAAAGAGAAAAAATACATTTCCAATGCGTTACCTCTCTTCAACCAAAACAAACCTTCAACAACTTTCCATAACAGTTTGAATGAGTTTTCTTTTTTGTTTGATGTTTTATACAGGTGGAACAGGAACTTTGACATTTAGCCTTCTGGCAATGGGGACAATGTGAGGTGACCGCCATTCTCTGATATGTTGACAGGTGTATTGATGCTGAAAACAATGGAAGGCAGCACCTGGGGAGAGATTGTGACCATCGCCACTGAGGCAAAGCGTTGATTTCACTCTTTGAAAACTGATAGAATGCCGTTTCAATTTTATTTTTTTAATAATCTGAAAGGTATTCTGTAAAAATTCTAATCAAAGAAACTTGTGAGTGTAATAAAAGCAATGAACTAACCATTTAGGAACAGTGACACAGATTCAAAACATGACAAGTCAATTATAAGGATCCATTTCTTGATATTCAAGTCAATCAGGTGAAGGGAAGGACATTATTTAACATTAGCAAAGGTGTCATTGTATAATTAGATGATTAATGTCAAACTGAGGGTCAATAACAAGTTCAACTCATTCCAATTTTCCATGGCGCACACACACCCACAACAAATGTGAATGCATCTGAAAGATACTGCATTGAAAAGGCTAACGCATGTCGACCTTGACTACAACTCCAATTTCACACTTGCTTTATACAGGAGAAAATCCACAGAGACATGAGGCTGAACAAATACCGCTTTGCAGTGGATTTGAAAAGTATGAGGAGAAACTACTGGAAACAATAGTGATAGACTGCGATGATGTAGTCATTTTCAGATTATACAGTGCGTCTGGGCTCTGTGCTCAGAAACGCCTACTGAGAGCACAATTTCATCAGCCTCAAACAGCGAAAGGAAATATGATGTTTCGTCGCCAAATGTGCACAGTGACATGAAATGGGAAATCCTTGCTGTGGAAAATGACACTTAATCGCAGACAAGTTCATGACAAGTGCCTCTGCAGAAAAGAGTTGAGCCATGCAAGACTTATTTAAACATCCCAAAATACTATGAGTTCTTTTTAAATGTTCATTCACAACTGGAAAAAATTAATAAATAAAAATCACAGAACACTAACGTAATATGGTGAAATTGCACAAGTAACTACACTAATCAAAAATAAACATGACGTGTAAAGTGCATCTACCCCACCACTCAGCATCCTACATAAGTACTGTAGTTCCCGGCTGCGCCCTCACACAAATGATAGTTTGAAATGCAGCAATTAAGATTGTAATTTTAACTACAACGTGCACATACTGTAGGCTGTAGTTCATTTAACAGAATAGCCTGAAATTGTTATTTTTTTTATTTTAGATTTAGTCACGAGGCAACGTAGGCCTAGTGTTTTATCTTTGTTGTTTTTTAGTATGTTCTCATTCGGGTTCAGTGTGGACCGAACCGAGGTCCCTGTACTGAACAGTTCAATACAAATGCATGTACCGCTACACCCCCATCAGCTAACATTTTTTAAATTGGTAGGTTAGTCTAGCCGGCTATCTGAAATTGTAATAATCATGGTTGAATTACCGACTAGGGGCCCCCCCATTTGATTTTGTTAGACACTCAGATACTGTGTCATATTAAAAAAGTTAAAACTTCTTAGCTGTAAAACATATATTTTTTAAAACTCTGTCAAGGTGGCCCGCTAAATAGTTTTGCTTACAAGGTGGGGGGGACCCACAACTAAATTTTGCTTAGGGCCCCCAACAATCTAGGACCGGCTCTGACTGCATGTGTCGGTATGATGTGGGTACGCAGACCTGCGGGCCAATGCGGCCCTTCATGATGATGGAGGTAGGGGCCATAAAGTTGCCCATTTCTGACCTAGGCCTACTGATATAAAAATTTGATACATATATCTATCTATATATATTATGCCGCAGAGCAGATAAACACTCTGCAGTTCTCTCATGTCACCTTGGTCCGAGTCCTCTCTCTCTCTCTCTCTGAGTGAACTCAAAAGCCAGGGCATGGATATACACAGAGCCAATCCTTAAACCACCTGCAGCTTTTTCTCATTCGCAAACCATTCAAAGCCCTGGAAAACTGACACATTTCTGAGAAGAGATCAGCAACAACTTTCATACAAAGTAAACAACTCTGGTCACCTCATGCAGTATCTTTCATTTGAATCAAAGTGCACAGGTCAGTCGTGTGGCTCAGTTGGAAGAATAAGGTGCTTGAAACAGAAATGTGATACAGAAAAAGTAATACTGAAATAGTATAGAATCAACTATAAACATCAGTGGCTCTTAACTGTATAAAGCCACAGTAAACGTGAGCATGAACATCATTCCTTCAAAAGACAGCCCAAGGCTATAAAGCCTGCTATGGTAACCTTTGAGGATAATAGACCATACTGATGTGGTCATTAAGGCAGAGGACAGATCAATATTTGAGTGCATGGAAAAAGACCCAACAATGGCCTTTTCTAAGAGGGACTGTTACTAGCATGGGCTATCAATGATAAACACCCCCAAAAACCATGGTAAGTAATGACATTTCTGCTCTTAGCTTAGTGGAACGAGACCGCATTCTCTGAATTAGCGAAGTAAAGAGGATTCAACGATCAGGTTGGGCTCAGCTCAATGCTCAAACGACACGAAACCCATTAAGGATAGACCCACTTATCAATGTACAGTGATATCACCCACCAGCTAGGCCACACTTGGGGACGAGAGCGCTTTAAAAGGAAACATGGCTTCTTTTGTCTGAAATGCATAAGTAGAGGGCTGTTTGAAGGACAAAAAAATACAAATGTTGGCCCAAAACTAAAAGAGCATAATTTTCCATCAGTGCACTGGTTTATATTCCACTATTATGAAATGAAGTGCCAACTTTCCCAATTAAACATTGATGGAACAGAGCCAAGCCTTTGAGTTGAATTATTAACTGTAGCATGTGAAGCTGAAGCTCTCGTTTACGCTATGCTATTCTCTTTCCACATGTTTTTACATTCCTTCAAACCACAACTATAAAGTATCCGAATCCACTAACTTGGAGTGTCCACATACTTATGTATATATAGTGTACATACACACACATACACACACACACACACACAATTGGAACATATAACAATTTCTAAAGTGTTTACAGAGATACAGTTCATAAGGAAATCAGTCAAATGAAATAAATTAATTAGGCCCTAATCTATGGATTTCACATGACTGGGAATACAGATATGCATCTGTTGGTCACAGATGCAATACCTTAAAAACAGGGTAGGGGCGTGGATCAGAAAACCAGTCAGTATCTGATGTGACCACCATTTGCCTCATGCAGCATGACACATCTCCTTCGCATAGAGTTGAACCGGCTGTTGATTGGCCTGTGGAATGTTGTCCCACTCCTCTTCAATGGCTGTGTAAAGTTGCTGGATATTGGCAGGAACTGGAACACTCTGTCGTACACGTCGATCCAGGGAATCCCAAACATGCTCGATGGGTGACATTGGTGAGTATGCAGGCCATGGAAGAACTGGGACATTTCCAGCTTCCAGGAATGGTGTACAGATCCTTGCAACATGGGGCCGCGCATTACCACGCTGAAACATGAGGTGATGAAGGTGGATGAATGTTACTACAATGGGCCTCAGGATCTCGTCACGGTATCTCTGTGCATTCAAAATGCAATTGTATTTGTTGTCCACAGCTTATGCCTCCCCATACCATAACCCCACAATGGGACACTGTTCACAAAGTTGACATCATCAGCAAATCACATGAGGCAAATGGTGATCACACCAGGTAATGACTGGTTTTCTGATCCACGCCCCTACCTTTTTTGTTAAGGTATCTGTGAACAACAGATGAATATCTGTTTTTTCAGTTATGTGAAATCCATAGATTAGGGCTTAATTTATTTATTTCAATTGACCAATTTATTTATATGAACTGTAACTCGGTAACATCTTTGAAATGGTTGCATGTTGCCTTTATATTTTATCCCTTGCCATAAAGGTTGACAATTTGTAACTTTCACTTGCTTGACACACTAACATACCTTTTGGTTGGTTGCATTTCGCTTCACTCACATTAACATCTGTTAACCATGTGTATGGGACCAATAACATTTGATTTGTAGTGCATAAGTCTCTGGTTCTCCCATTAATGAGTCCCAGTCATCTTGTCATTCTTCAGCACTGTTGCAATGGCTGTGCAGGTGCCTTATTTTTCACAGAGGGAAGGGAGCTCCCATCGCACTTTGTTCATGGTGCCGGCCAGACATGTTTTCCTTGCTGGGAACTTGTTTGCCAACTACAGTCAAATTGTCCATGGTGACATTTCACCCCTTGCCAACCTAAGGTTCCACAAGCCTCATCCCTACATTCTCCGACACTCGCTTACTTGCTGCCCAGATGTGGATAGTTTCACAGATATTGAAAACCGTTCAGCATATACAATTACGCACGCTTTCACTGTGTAGCCTACTCCCAAGTATGCCAGAGTAGACTGATAAGACTGCTTTGATTCTGTGGACTGATATAGGGTACATACCATTGTATGATAATTAGAGTGGATCAATAGAATAGTCCGCCCTGTTCATTCACAATTGTCGATAACGTAATTAGCCATTGTTCACTTCCACTTGCTCATCAACTCACCCATTCTCCCTTATCGCACTTTACTTATTTCATCTACTATGTGTGTGAAATTTGTTTCAGTATAGTTTAGGTTCAGTTGAGGCAATTATCAATTTGATTATCAGCTGGACACCACTTTCAACTGTCTGAAGGATCAGTGGAGCAGGCCCTACTGTTGGATTAAGGAGGAGCAACGGAGGAAACCATTAAAAAAACATGCCCTCCTAAAACTGGTTATAGTGCCAGTTCTGTTTGTGATATTAAGATTCTAAACACTGACTGAGGAAAAGTCAAGGATGGAGGGGGGCATGACTCCCAGACAGCCCTAGCTAAATTCTTGTTTGAGGAATTGCCCTTTGCTAAGAAGCTATTGTTTCTTTGACCCTTTTCATTGAAAACAATCACAGTAAGGTACTTAATTGTTACCCAGAAATGATTTGATATTGAGATTTTAAAAAAGCTGATTGGACCTTCAAGCTCCCAACTTGTTGTAATTCACGCCTTTTTTTTTGTCCAATTCTAAAACCAAAATAACATTGACGAGAACAAAATGTTACACTTGGGTACACTTTAAAAGGTGTCCCGTCTTTATACTGTAGGTGTTAAAGTCACAAGGCCATAAAACCCTGTGACAAACATGCCTTTCCAACCAATAAACGGTTTCCAGCAGATTTCATCAAAAGGGTAACAATCACGGCACCATTACACTCGGAGCAGATCGTTCAACATCACCTGAGGTATCATTCATTATGGCGTGGCTTTAACCCCCTACACTCCATAACCCCTGGGGCGTGCTGCTATGGGTAAGGGAAAAATAAAATCTAAATTAAAAATTTTCAGAGACCGAAACAATAAAAAGAGCACATCAAACTGTCTTGGAAGGAGAGCTGTTGGACTACGGTGGCTCAGAAGGTAACAAAAGTAACGCTGAGCTCAAGGCAGAACGGTGTCATCAGTGATAGTTGGAATTTAATGCACCGAGCCTTTTCAGAAATGAGCCAGGCCTAGTATTCTCCTAGTGCGCTAAACTGCTATGACATCAGTGTGCTAATGTTAGCTCTCCTGCTCCCTTAGGGCATTGAGGAGAAGGCATATGGTGTGCATCCTTGTGCTAATTTGAATTTGGGATGGTTCTGTATCCACTCAAGGATTTGACAGTATGTTGACCTATAACTAGGCAATACTGAACCATACGGATGATCATTTGAATTATCATCAGAATCGCCTAGCTCCTTTGCAAATGGTTATTCTATCACAGAATATTAATACAATCCTCAATAGTACAAAACTTGCTGATTGGGTACTTAAAATTTACCAAAAAACTTGCAGTCAATAAATCCCCTTATCCTTGTGGGAACCGGGTATATCTGTGTCATTATGCTTCGGACATCCTGACGAGTTCTCTAACGCAGCACCTGCAGGAGCCATTCTGCAAGATTAAGAGTTAACTAAGTGCAGACTCTGCTTTCTTTGTCCATTTGCAAAGCCCAATGCTGCAAAGAGGCTGTAATGAACAACTCTTACCTTAGACAACTTTTCCAGACTCAAAACAAAAGAAGGACAGTTCTTGGCATGGCTCCAGCATCCACTACGGAGATAAATGCTTTTTGTCCTGCCTCTCCTTTCTAATTGTTTTTGTCTCGGGAAAAAGCAGTCTTGGCTATTCTTTGTGGGATTGTTGGTCTTTTCGTCTGTTAATGTCCATTGACTCTTCTCTCGTGTGAATCATTGTTGTTTTCCCTGTAGTGTCTTTAATGGGGGCCTTCACCTCTGACAGGGTATCATCATTTCCGCTCTCTACCTTCTTCCATTTAGCCCACTGATTATGGGCAAGGTCGCCTGCTCCGGCCAATCAAATTGGAGCCTTGTGTTCAAATGTAGAGATCGCACAGAAGGCAGGAAACCATATAATGCACGGCCATATGTGGGTGTGGTAAATCTGTGGGCATTAAAGTATAGCGTGAAGCGCCTGACACTGGAAACGTAAGAAGGGCACTTATGTTTCCAATGTGGATTAATGTGTAGATACTACTTGCTTAGAGGTGACTCAAGTGAGTAAGCGCTGATAGAATCTACAATGACTCATGCCACATGGTTAAGAATGAAGGAATAATGCATTATCATATCAACCTCAGTGGTGAACAATGACTCACTACTGGAGGCAGGTAAGCCTACCGGTTAGCGCGTTTGGCCAGTAACCGAAATGCCGCTGGTTTCGAATACCCAAGCTGACAAAGTAAAAACATTTTGATATGTCCTAGAGCAAGGCACTTAATCATAATTTGCTCCGGGGCAGTGTACTACTATGCCTGACCCTGTAAAGCAACACATTTCACTGCACCTATCTGGTGTGTGTGACAATGCAACAATTATTATGATTACCATTGTAGACATTATCTGTAACACGAGACACTTCTTAACCACTGCATTCTTAAGCAGGGAGGAGTGCCATCAAAGCAGATGTCTCAAATGTGCTCTACATGCTGAGCTACAGCTGCCTAAAAACATCCCAAAGGCCAAAACTCGCTTCAGTTACTGTCCACCGAGCAGTCAGCCTGCCAAATTACACAGAGGTACAGACAGAGGAGAAGCAAAAGTTAAGTCTAGAGCCAGTCAAAGTGTTTACGGAACAAAATCAGAAATCCAAATGTGTCTGAAATATTTTGAAGAGACTGATCATTTCTCATATGAACCCATCTCTTCTAGACCTTGTTATAGTGTAGGGAGCTGCAAAAGGAAAAACAAAAAACCTGAAAGGTCTCAGAGACAGTCGGAATAATGACATCACTGGTGACGACTGTCTCCTAGTCTGCTGGGTCCGACTGACAAATGAGTTAAGGAGCAGTCGGAGGGTCCAGGTGTAAGAGACACGGAGGGTGAAAGAGAAGTGAAGGAGAGAAAGACAAATGGAGAGCAATGAAGACCTCAGAGATGAGGAAAATAATGACGACCATTCCTCCTATCTATCACTCTTTGATGGAGTGAGAGCTCGTCATTTTGCCTGAGCAAAAACTAAAACTTCCATAGAGTCTGAAGCCCCCCCCCCATCTCCTTCCCCTACAATCCCTCAGGCCAGCAACATCTTTAAATATGATGCCCCTCTACGCTCATATTGTACACCATCCATCTCACTCTATGTGGGAGGAAGTAGACATTAGGTAAGGCAGGGTAAGGAAGGTAGCCTTGTGGTTAGAGCGCTGGGTCAGTAACAGAAAGGTTGCTAGATCAAATCCCTGAAGTGCCAAGGGGAAAAAAAACTGTTGTTCCGCCCCTGAACAAGGCAACTCTTCCTAGGCCTTCTTTGTAAATGAGAATTTGTTCTTAACTGACTTGCCTAGGCAGTGGCTTTCAGGGAGAGTACCTTGGTAATGGACCTGCTGGACCAATTATATTCCATGGACATACTCTGTATTCAAAAACTATTTCACAAGGAACCAGTTAAACATTGAATTTATCTGTAATAGGCCTAAATCATGTCATGTTCAGAGAGTAAGCCTGAACTGCCTGAGTCAGTGTCCTAAATCTGGATCTAAACTAAACAGAACATCCAGTACAGTACAAGGTCACTTTTGGTTTCCTGACAAATAGTGCCACAGAGGCTAACCCTAAGAGAGGGTGATTATTTTCCACTGAGAGGATATATATATATATGGGGGATAAATCAGAGTAAGGAAAGCAATTTTTATATTTAACTAGACAAGTCAGTTAAGAACAAATTCTTATTTTTAATGGTCTAGGAAGAGTGGCCTTGTTCAGGGGCAGAACAACAGTTTTTTTTTTACCTTGTCAGCTCGGGGATTTGATCTTGCAACCAGTCGGTTACTAGACCAACGCTCTAACCACTAGGCCACGCTGCTGCCCCAGATTTACTGTAGTACAACTGTTTCTACTATGGTGGGTTACAGGATGCTGCACTACACCGCAAATTACTGAACAGATACCACACCAATGGTGTCCAGGTGGAGACTAGATGAGACAATTAACTGTCAAAACTGAACAAGTATGATTGACTTCAGGTGGCTAGTTTAGCCAACATTAAACCTTCCCATCGGTAGCACAATATAAATGCCCATTGAATATGTAGTATAAATATACCACCAATGCTTTTCCCAAGTCTTGTGACCAATCTTACATTTGCTTGAGTCATTTTGCAGTTGCTCTTATTCAAAGCGATTTTCAATAAGTGCGTTCAACTATGGGAGGGGTGAAACAACCACATGGGGCTTTCAAGTGAGATGTCAATAAGCGTTCCAATCCACAGTGCTTAATTGAGCATTACATTTTTAGACAAATGTGGAGTATTCATTTTCATACCCTCGAAGTGCAATGTCATCTCATGAGATGTGCTTTTTTGGAGGTCCTTTGTGTGGGAATGTCTAATAATCAAATGTATTTATAAAGACCTTCTTACATCAGCTGATCTATCAAAGTGCTGTACAGAAACCCAGCCTAAAACCCCAAACGGCAAGCAATGCAGATGTAGAAGCAGTGTGGGATATTGAATTAGTACAACTGAAAGGAGAGATTGCTGTCACCTCTTGTGACCTCTCTAAGAGACCCATTTCAGTATTCAGAAAACACATTCTACCAATGTTGATTCATTACTTAAACAGCCTAAAAATTCCAATAAAACGATCCAGGTTGAAGTTCACTTTCCTTTTTTTGTCTTACAATATCATGAATTTGGCAAAAAAAAAAGTTGTGGGTTATAGTGCAGTATTTGTTTAGTTTCATAGCACAAAAGTTTGTTCTCACAATATTTCTCACACTGGCTTTAGACAACGAGGGAGCAGGCCTTCCCTGGAAAGTGCAGGGGGGTTGCCGAGCAACATGTGCCTCAGAGGGAGTCAACGTCTGCATTACGTGACAAATTCCTATGAATTTGTGAATCTATTCAGAGTGAACAGCTAGCGTGACAGCTAACATGGCTTTGAAAAATGAAAAAAATATGATTGCCATTAATTGGGAGATGCATCTAACAAAATAAATATACTGAACAAAAATCAACCCGCAACAATTTGAAATATTTTACTGAATTACTGTTCATAAGGAAATCAGTCCATCTAAATATACACTAAAGAAAAATAGAAATGCAACATGTGACGTTTTGGTCCCATGTTTCATGAGCTGAAATAAAAGATGCCAGAAAATGTCCATATTGCTGGATTATCTTGGCAAGGAGAAATACTCACTAACAGGGATGCAAACTCATTTGTGTAACACATTTAAGAGAACCTTTGTACGTACGGAACATTTATGGGATCTTTTATTTCTCCCTCTCTAACGAAGCATCAGCTGTCAGAACAGTTTACCGATCACTGTACCTGTACACAGCCAATCTGTAAATAGCACACCCAACTACCTCATCCCCATATTGTTATTTATCTTCTTGCTCTTTTGCACCCCAGTATCTCTACTTGCACATCATCATCTGCACATCTATCACTCCAGTGTTAATGCTAAATTGTAATTATTTCACGTCTATGGCCTATTTTATTGCCTTACCTCCCTAATCTTCTACATTTGCACACACTGTAAATAGATTTTTCTATTGTGTTATTGACAGTACGTTTAACTCTGTTGTTTTTGTCGCACTGCTTTGCTTCATCTTGGCAAGGTCGCAGTTGTAAATGAGAACCTGTTCTCAACTGGCCTACCTAGTTAAATAAAGGTGGAAAAAAATAAATAAATATATATATATATATATATATAATGAAACATTGGACCAAAACTACATGTTGCTTTATATTTTAGTCCATTGTACATTATGGCATTCACAAATTAAACTGAATTTTTAATACAAATGTCTGTACTTTTTTGACAAAATTCTCACTAAACCTTGAGGTACATTTGGACATGCCAATTGAATTATCTTAATTGTGCAATGAATAAATGCAGAGTAGGTCTCGTAAAACATTGAGATATTTGTTCCTCAGAAATTGGCCACACACACACACACACACACACACACACACACACACACCTCCAAACTATTCTATATTAAAATCACTGCTGACAGTCACCATTTAACGAAAGTTTGAATCTGATACCGCCCAGAGCCCCCATCGATTACAGTGGCCTATGATAGAAACGGTAGATACATTTAATTCTTAATTTGACTCCAACACACATGCTGCGTACACATTTTAAGAATCTAGCAAAACGAACTGCTTTCTTGGCAACCATGCGTTTTTTCGTTGCGGCCCGTTGTCCAGCCCTTTGTCCACTGATCTTCACGGATGGTTGTCGGCATGGTTGTATGCGCTGCAAAAACACATTCACGTTTTTAGTATACAATAATTTTTATTTATTACATTTTTATTGAACCTTTATTCCATTATCGATGTTATTATGGATGTTATTGTGACTTTCACACCTACAGTACCCGGGCTATAAAGAGTCTATTGTCCTGTCCGACTTCTGTGCGCAGCTCTGCGGTCCATGCCGTTATTTCAGTGGATACAGCTGGAGAACTGCAAGGCAATCCCATTGTGTGCCAATCGGGAGCCATAACCAATATGGCTAATAACAGGTTTAATAATATATCTGTGAGAATATCCAAGGGGCTTTTATGTAATAATAATAATAATCACTTTGTTTATATATATATATATATATATTTTGTTTTCAAATAACGTAAAATTAGCGAGGAAGAAGGCCATTATTGAACATGGGGTGAGACATTGTCACAAATTTGTAAATAAAGCCATTTTTTTTATTTTGAATTATTTATGTTTTTAGAGGAGGAGAAACCAAAAATCTACAGTCATCTCATGGATCTCCCAGTCAAGGCCGATACGGGTATTGAATCACATCTGTAGCAACACAGCTTGCACTGCTGTCCGCTGCCTCACTAAGGCGCTGTACAACGTGACTGGTCGGGAGTAGGCTACAGTACTACAGAGACACAGTAGCTCCTTGGGATCCAAAAGCATAATCAGTGCTCCAACTTCCCCTTGCGCTTGTCTGGAGCAATGAAGTAGTGACGCAGGGTACCGTACTAAACCACAAATTACCTCTAAGTCCGCAGCATAATCGCCAAACTTTTAGTGGAGCAACCACTGTATGTAGTCTGTGTTAGTGTCAGTGTAGTATGTGTGAGTCTGTGGGTAGAGTCCAGTGAGTACATAGAGCCGGTGCAAGAGAGCCAATGCAAATAGTCAGGGTAGCCATTTGATTAATTGTTCAGCAGTCTTATGTCTTGGGTGTAGAAGCTGTTCAGGAGCTTTTTTGGCCTTGGCCTCAGTGATGTACTAGGTCGTAAACACTACCCTCTGTAGCGCCTTTTGGTCAGATGCCAAGCAGTTGCCATACCAAGCATTTAGTCAAGATGCTCTCACTGGTGCAGCTGTACAACTTTTTGATGATCTGAGAGTCCATGCCAAATATTTTCAGCCTCCTGAGGAGGAAGAGGTGTTTTTGTGCCATCTTCACCACTGTTTGGACCATGATTGGTCCTTAGTGATGTGGACACTGAGAAACTTGAAGCTCTCGACCTGCTCCATTACAGCCCTGTCGATGCGAATGTGTGGAGTGCTCTGCCCTCCGTTTCCTGTATTCCACAATCGCCACCTCTGCTGCACTCTCATTAAATGGGGTGCACAGATCCTTCCGCTTCGATCTGTCACATTCTTGTTGTGCAGATGGCCTGATTTTTAACCCAATCAGTTATAAGCACAAAAGCTTATTTCTCTAAAATGTTGTGCACAAATGTTTACATCCATGTTAGTGAGCATTTCTCCTTTGCCAAGATAATCCATCCACCTGACCAGTGTGGCATATCAAGAAGCTGACCAGTGTGGCACCTGATTATACAGGTGCACCTTGTGCTGGGGGACAATTAAAGGCACTTTTAAAATGTGCAGCTTTGGTACACAACACAATGCCACAGATGTGTCATCTGAGCTGTTGCCAGAAAATGTAATGTTAATTTCTCTACCATAAGCTGTCTCCAATGTCGTCTTAGCGAATGTGGCAGTACGTCCAACCGGCCTCATCCGGCTTCTTCACCTGTGGGATCACCTGGGGAGGGGGGTGCTGAGGAATTCATCTGTAATAAAACTCATTGATTTGCTGGACCTGGCAAACTTTTGAAATTGTTGCATGTTGAGTTTTATATTTTTGTTCAGTATTAGTGGGCTAACAGTCTTGTGACATGCAGGAGACCTAGTTCGAACCCAGTCAGTCACAAGAGCAAGATTAAATAGGGAGTAGAAAGGCAATCCATAAAAGGGCTGCGACGGAGCTGTTCAACATTTTTATGGTGGCTAAATATCGGCTTTTATGACTCCCTTCTAACGAGGCCTGTGATCATCATAGACTGGGAACAGAAGGCAAATTCTTGCTAGAGTCTTAGCTTTCAGGGATGGGGACATAATAGCGCATAGCCAAAACGGTTCAAATGCTAGAGCCAAATTAATTGGAAGAAAATAAATAAAATACATTCAACATGCCACATTGGCTTCAGAAACTACCAGAAGCTTTTCTGTTTACCACAGTGAGAATTTGATTATCTGTTCACTAACTTTCATACCTGGCAAACTACCAGGATGTTGTCTGGTTTTGAATCTGAATTTGGGGAACGGTGTTTTTGAAAACTGAATCTGAATGCATTTGAGAAGTTGGATATATGAAACTTTGATCAACTTTAAATTATAGTTTGCAAATTTGATAGACAATGTTTTAAATATCTACACTATTGAAACTGAATATATAAATATTGAACTGAAAGATTATTTCAAAACAAAATACAATATTCATTCAGTTCAGTTTCAAATCGGGCGGGATGTAGCCTAGTGGTTAGAGTGTTGGGCCAGTAACCGGAAGGTTGCTAGATCGAATCCCCGAGCTGACAAGGTAAAAATCTGTCGTTCTCCCACTGTTCCTAGGCTGTCATTGTAAATAAGAATTTGTTCATAACTGACTTGCCTAGGTAAATAAAGAAATACATAAAAAAAAAAAACCTGTTCAATCTTACCTCTTGCTTTCTCTCCTGGGAAACTGATTCCATTGCATTATCACTGTCAGTAATGGTCTATAGAGCAGCGTGATGTGACAGGCCCGTAATCTGCGGTCATTGCTCATTCATTGAGTTAGACACTTTCCCCTTACTACTTTCCCCTTGTTTCCTTCTCTCCTCCTTTTGCTCTATCTCTCCTCCTCCCTAGGGCCAAACAGGCCCCTCCCCATTTGGTAACAGTCATCGAGGGCAAAACATTCTCAGATGGTGCTGAGTAGAGTAAGCAGCTGGCGTAGTAGGGGAGCGAGAGGTGGAGAGCCACTGTACAGGGAAGAAATGAGAAGGGTGGAGAGAGAATAGCCTCTTCTGTAAAATAAGCTTCAATGAGAGAGAGCGAAAGCGAGGGAGGGTCACTGTACAGAGAAAAAGAGGGAGTGCAAGTGATGCAGAGCAGCACCGTGGGGACCCTGAGGTAAACTGCCGGTGAGGAAATATTAATGACCCTTACAGCGCTCACTGTGCAGCGTCCCACTGGTGATCGGAGCCTAAGCGCCGGAGAAGCCCTGAGAAAGGTGTCACATTAAGAGCAGCCCTGGGGTGCTCTCCACAAAGCGCTCCCGCCACCAACACAACCACTCTCACACTTAGATCAGGGGCACGCCGGGGAACGTAGCCACACAGTGGACTGGAGGACAGAAGAGGAGAGCCCGGAGAGCGGAACAAGAAGGATTACACTCCGAAGAAGAGTCCATTCCCCTCGCGACCCCTGACCCCCTGTGCCAACATGAGCAGCTGCAGGAAGAGGTGCAAGAGGGAGATGTTTAAGTTCGCTCAGTACCTGTATAGACTTGTCACGGGCACGCTTCATGCAGGTAAAGTTTCTGAAGGGCTTTGTGCCATCCCTTGTCTGCTACTGTGTTTTGTGTGTACAGTAACTCTCTTGCTTTCAGTCCTGCTGAGATGGGCTGTAGCCTAACATTTGTTATCTTGGAAGTTAAGTTGTCGTACTTTTCAAGCTTCTCCTAAACGTGTTCATTTATGGTCACTTACTTTACGGTGCAAAGCAGAGCACAGCTTCCACAGAAGCATAAAACTTCCACACAGAGCAAGCACACTTTAATGCTTGCCGTGCCTTGTGGTGTCTAGCTCATGTATATGGTCATGACAAGTTGGAGTACAGTGAAAAATACTGGAGTTGGAGTGTGCTTTATTACATGCGCCATGTCATTGTGTGTGTGTGTGTGTGTGTGTGTGTGTGTGTGTGTCAGAGCGAGAGATTGGTAAGGAGGAGTGTGGGAGGGACTGAAAAAAGTCACCACCATCTCCACCTTGGACAGGTGCCTGAATATATGTCACTGATCGCTAGTAGTGTACAACCCTTCCAGCATGCCTGAGCTACAGTACACAAAATGTGACGTAGTCACTGAGAACCATTTACACAGCTTCATCAAAGAAGCCCATAATGTGTTGTATTTTATGGTTTTGTCATAGATCAATCTGAGAATCATTATGGCTGACAATCCAACAGTCCAACAATCATACCTGGCCACAATTGATTTATAGAATACTGCATTTTACTTAAACATAAAATATACTGCATATTAAAGGTTATAAACTAATCAGTTTCCTGAACATTTACTCATAAGGCTGTTGGTTCCAGTGTATTCATGGACAAAGTGTGTTCTTTGTCATCGAAAGTGACAAAGTATCAATCAGTTGGCAAAGTTACCTTGGTCAGCGTGTTGCTTGCTCCTCAGCGAACCTCTTGACAGGTCAATTATACAGCCATACTGCATCAGAAAAAAATATATCTAAAATAATTTCTATAGTCACTGCCTTGTTTGCATGATTTAGGTGTCATTGTAAAACTCATCCCAAGTATGCCTATATTAACAGATGTATTGTAACTTCTGCACCAGCTTAACTCCCACGTCTGAGCTTTGGCGATGGGACTGGTAATGAACAAATGTAGATTGAACAAGATTACATATTAGATTACGTTCAATACAGAACAAAGGTCACTTATAGTAGCAGGTGGGGAGAACATGTTCTATAGATACTGTATGCATGCAGTATTTATATAACTCACATGTATACATTATTCATTTAATCAGTGTTTGCTTATCCTTCTCGCTCTCATTCAGATGATGTTCATGTATAATGAAGACACTGGCGTTTGTCATCACCAGAGTACATTGTCATCTCTGTGTGGTCTCCTTAGGCTAGTAGACATCATGTCCCTGTCTTGTTAGTACATTCATTTGGCTGTCTAGCAGAAGGGCTGGTTGATTATCTCACTATGTGTATGAGGTGGCCCGAAGCCTCAGGTGCTAAATGAAAATGCTAATGACTGGCAGAGGCAATTGTGCACCTTATGAAGTGGTATGTGGGACTGAATGTACTTCATGAATAGCTGCTCCATACTCATTGCATATGGACATTAATTAGTGCACGCATGCCTATAATGCGGTCGTTGCCACAAAGTCAAAAACCCTGCCTATTTCTACAATTTCTCTTCTTAAAATATTTAACCTAACCACACTGCTAACCTTATGCCTAAACTTAAATTAAGATCAATAAACATTTGTTTTCATGAAGTTAACGATTATAGACAATTTTGACTTTGTGGCTGTGGTAACTAGTGGACACCCCTGTAATACATGTACAGTGCATTTTTCCCCTCATCAATCTACACTCACTACCCCATAATGATAAAGCAAAAACAGTTTTTTGGTTGTTTTTTTTGCACATGTATTCAAAATTGAAAACTGATCATTTATATAAGTATTCTGTAAATTACTCAGTACTTTGTTGAAACACCTTTGGCAGCGATGACAGCCTTGTGTCTTCTCAGGTATGACACTGGAAGCTTGGCACACCTGTATTTGGGGAGTTTCTCCCATTCTTCTCTGCAGATTCTCTCAAGCTCTGTCAGATTGGATGAAAAGTGTCGCTGCACAGCTATGTTCTGGTCTCTCCAGAGATGTTAGGGTTCAAGTCCGGGCTCTGGCTGGGCCACTCAAGGACATTCAGAGACTTGTCCCGAAGCCACTCCTACGTTGTCTGGGCTCAGGGTTGTTGTCCTGTTGGAAGGTGAACCTTCACCCCAGTCTGAGCTCTGGAGCAGGTTTTCATCAAGGATCTCTCTACTTTGCTCTGTTCATTTTTCCCTCAATCCTGACTACTCTCCCTGTCCCTGCTGCTGATAAACATCCCCACAGCATGATGCTGTCACCATCATGCTTCACCTTAGGGATGATATTGGCAAGGTGATGAGTGGTGTCAGGTTTCCTCCAGATGTGACGCTTGGCATTCAGGCCGAAGAGTTAATCTTGGTTTCATCAAACCAGAGAATCTTGCTTCTCATGGTCTGAGTGTCCTTTAGGTGCCTTTTGGCAAACTCCTAGCGGGTTGTCATATGCCTTTTACTGAGGAGTGGCTTCTGTCTAACCATAAAGGCCTGATTGGTGGAGTGCTGGAAGTTTCTACCATCTCCACAGAGGAACTCTGGAGCTCTGTCAGAGTGACCATTGGGTTCTTGGTCACCTCCCTGATCAAGGCCCTTCTCCCTGATTGCTCAGTTTGGCCAGAGGTTAGCTCTAGGAAGAGTCTTGGTGGTTCCAAACTATTTCAATTTAAGTATGTTGGAGGCCACTGTGTTCTTGAGGATCTTCAATGCTGCAGAAATGTTTTGGTACCCTTCCCCAGATCTGTGCCTCAACACAATCCGGTCTCTGTGCTTTACAGACAATTCCTTCGACCTCATGGCTTGGTTTTGCTCTGACATGCACTGGGACCTCCTGTAGACAGGTGTGTGCCTCTCCAAATCATGTCCAATCAATTGAATTTACCACAGGTGGACTCCAAGTTGTAGAAACATCTCAAGGATGATCAATGGAAAAAGGATGCACCCAAGCTCAATTTCGAGACTCATAGCAAAGGGTTTGAGTACATTTCTATAAACCTGTTCACTTTGTCATTATGGGTGTTGTGTGTAGATTGAGGAGGAAAACATGTTATTTAATCCATTTAAGAATAAGGCTGTAATTTAACAATGTGGGAAGGGGTCTGAATACTTTTCGAATGCACTGTATTCACAGCATTGGGGAAGTTAGCGGTTCAGTACCTGACTGGATTTAGTTGGATATGATATCTGGTTGTAGACATGGTCAACATTTTAAACAACAACAGTCCACAGGCTCGTCCTTGGTGGTTTTTGGTAGATGTGTAATGATGGATGTCCTCCACCAATGGGCAGCCTTGCAGTGAGATGTCACGATTGCTCCACCATTCTGGCAGAGTGTAGGAGGGTCTTTTCCACTCAATTACACCAATCGTTGATGTGATCACCATTGGTGGTACGGAGCAAGGAGAGTACCATCTCTCCACCAAATGAGATGTTGGTTTCCATACCTACAGGAGATTGTCGTTCTCCCTTGGTTCATCAGAACATGTTTATGCATTTGTTCATTGAAACATAGATATTGTTTTTTCAAAGTAGCATTATTCTGGCCTTTCGTTTTACAAATTGGGGGATAATATAGGCCCAAATGAAGTACATTTTTGTCAGTCATTTGTGTCTGGAAACTTCAGAGGCTGACTTATTCCAAGTCTGCGGATGCACCAGACTAACATGCTTTTTATAAAAGGAAAGCTGAATCTACTTAGTATATTTTGCTTAGGTATAGTCTTTTCTGGCAGTTCTCTGTTTGACAGCTAAAGCCTAACATATTAATTATTAATAACAATGGATAAATGGAGAAGCTATAATTCCCATTGGAGGAAGCCCAATTCTTGTAAGCTCGCTGAATTAGGAAAACCAAAATATTATAGGCCACTTAAAGCCAGTTGAGCTGTTCTAAGTGTGCGTTGTCTCTTTCTCTAAACCTCCGATACCCGTTGGTGGCATCAAATTTAGATTCTGACACAGCAAAGTGTTCACAATTAAATACAGTGTGTAAGTTTTGATCAATACTAGTATGGATGTGTAAGAAGCCTAATGGTTTGATATGGAGGTGTTGCACTTTTGCTGTGGTGCTTTTATCTGAAACGACAAAATCCACATAATGCAACGTGGCCGTCTCTGCCAGTTATTTGGTGTAGAGCGGTTGCCACTAAACTAGGCTTATGTCCCCCATCTCTAATCAGTTATTTAATATAGTCTAGCCCTACTCAATTTGATATATTTGAGCCTTTTCTTATGGGAGAATGAGAAGATGCTCTTCGAGAGTGACTTAATGTGTTGTAAACCACCAATGCTACTGCTCATTTGTATTTGGTCTTGAAACATATGCTGAAGGGTGTAACTGCCAATGGTCAATGAATATGATGCAATGCAACAAGAAGAGCAGTCATACCTGTGATGTAGATAAAACCCACATGATTATATCAACCATTAATAATTCAACCATTAGAGCCAGAATAGCATTTCCACCTCAGTTAACCAATTGTTGAAAAATCTGCACCGGCCAATTATTTTATAGAACCTGACGTGATTCATATGGTTTTTTTGACCAGAGCGATGGCCGCATCACTGTTATGATCTAGTAGGAGAATGATTGATTCTGCAAATTTCTGGACCATAAGATTTTAATTGAGATTTTCATTGTTCTAGAATTGGTTCCACGGACATTGAAGACTTTACTTACAAAGCACAGTTCATGCATGCTCTTTCTGTTACAAACAGTCACTAAGATTGTGTCTTTATGCATAGGCCTACAGTGCAGTTTGTGTGACTTAATATGTTGCACCGGACTGTATATAAATTTGGTTATTTTACTGCCAACTATCATATGAATGTGACGCTCCGGTTTATTTGTGTGGATGAGGAGCAATTATTATGTCCAGCGCATAAGGTTATGACGAGTACAATGGCTAGAGTCAGGCCTCCGGTTGAATTTGTATTCATGGCACACATTCTATGATAACACTTTCACAGAGCAGATCCTTAAATGTTTCAGCAGTGGTCTGCCTCTGAGAGTAAAGGGGTGGGGGGGGGGCAAATCAAAATTGTACAGGTTCTTAAGCCATAAAACAAAACATTCCTATCAGCACTCAATACATTAAAAACCGCAACGATTTATCTGAGCACTGAGGGAAACACATTTCCCTTTTATGTAGTCATTTTCACTGATTGAGAGGGAGGAAGAAAGAGGGACTATTCACTGAAGTATTAATCAAGTGTATTAGAAGTTTTAAACCAGTACGTACGTATTACGTGTTTACGCCTAAGCGGCCTAATTTCCGAGTCAATCCTTGCTTGTCAATATCCCCCCAGACTTTGCGCAAAGACTCTGCACAAGTGTTCCTCTTCTTTTCTATGCCGCCGTTGCCCCTGCCTGCGCTACAGACAGCGTGCGGTAAATCTGCCATTTGCTCCAAGTCAGAGATCAGACATTTTCCATTTTATTTTTTCCCTCTCCGGTCGGATGGCCCCCTTAGCATTCAGATTTCACCCGGAGGCGGCTCCTGTAATACATCATTTTCAGCCGGACAGGCTCAGATACCTGGTGCTCATTCTGGAACATTACCTCCTATTTCCCTCCTGTTTTGTTTGTTTTTGAATCACTTATCTGGGGAAAGTTCCCATACAACGGACTGCAACAACTTCTCTCCCTCCCTGTCAAAGTAGAGGTGTACAGGCTTCTAGATTCTCTTGGAAGCGGTTCAGTGGTCCCTCATTGATTTAAGTAATTTAATTTAGCTTGTCAACTAAATTACTTTGAATTCTGTCGAGACTAATATTTTCCCGTCCTTCCTTATTGAGAAATGTTGTACCGTCGGGGCTGAATTCTGTCGATTCAGCAGAAGATGTGTTCATGGGAAGTTGCTTGTAGGGAGGGATTTGCATAAACATTGCAAGTGTTTGGATCCAGCCCTAAGTTTAGGACATTACTGAGACCCACTCGTCGTCTCATGTCTGTTACAAAGTAGGGTCTGTTTGGAGGTTGTTTGTGTTTGAGTGTGCATCAGTGTGTGTTTAGATATGAGCAAAGATCTGCATTCACGGGACCGTCACCATTTTCCTAGTATGTTTATTTTTTTGTCTTTGTGTGGATGTGCCCTCAAGCGTGTCTGTAACTGGAGCATGCACATGTGACTGAGCTTGCGAAGGCTTTCCCTGCCCCGTGATGACCAGTTGTACTTCTTTCCCTCGCTTTATGTTCCACCTGTCCTCTGGAGACTGCGCTCTCAAAGCCCGTAGTCCCGGACCAAACACTGAATATTTAATACCAAATTGCAGATTGCGTTGGCATGTTGTTGGCCCTCACAGTACATAGTCTACCTGTTCTGTAACCAGAGAAGGCTCACTGTTGAACTCTGTGCGCTAAGTGAAACCCAAATCAACCCCTAGTCTTTACCAGCTAGGCACTGTAGATCTGAACCAATTGTATACGTCTAAGCAATGTGGCTAAAATTCCACCCAGCCTATCGGAAGGAAAAGCGAAGCAATGACAATATTGATTGAACCGATACACACCTTTCAGACCTTTTTGTTGTATACAGTCCATGCAGCCCAACTCCACATTTCATTTAGATACAACAATGACAGATGGTTGACGAACGTTTCATAATGTTGCCTTTCACCTCCAGTGAACTGATATGGCATCTGCTTGAGAATCTGAGACACACCCTTTTACCAATATTCGAGTTGTGTGCAGAGAATCAAGATCTGATGTGACTCATTACTTTGCAAATTTGCTAATTATTTCCGATAGAGCTACTCTTCTCAAGATAAGTGTTGGTCCATGTTTTATAGTGAAAACGTACTAAAGTCTCGACAGATTAAGACTAGTCGTTCTCTTACAGGGGAACCGGCCCATTAAGTCTCTCTAGGATATTCTGTTGCTTGCAGCATGCTTATGTTTGTCTCATAATGATACAGCAATGACTCTGCAATTGTCTTTCTTGAATTTGCAGTCCATGGAGCCGGCATGGCTCATCAAAGACATTCTGAAGCCAAAATATCACAAAGCAGCTACACAGTACAAGCAGCATCATAATTAGATTTAATTTAGACTGAAAATGTTCAGACAACCCCCCCCCCCCTCCTAGCTGCAGACGGAGCCAAGAAAGTAAAGTAGGACAATTGAATTACCTCTATCAGAGGCGAGAGCTATTTATTCTACCTCTGTGACCGAACGTCCCCAAACCCCCTTCAGCTGATCTTAGAGATCAAAGGCATTTAGTTTAATTCATCCTTCATTTAGACAGGTAACCAGGCCCAGTTGACATGACACCAGGTGACATAAGCCAAGGAATGTCTGACAAGGGCATTAGTAATGTCTTATCAAGCTGCTACACATAATTGAACAAAAATGGCTAAAACTCAAGACGGTATCCATCTCAGTAGCATGTTGGCCCATGTCCAATGAATATTGACCTTTCATCGCGACCCCTTTCCCACAGTTCACTGCCTTTTTAGCACGGACCAGGAAGAGGTCAGCTCTCTTACCACGTCTGATTCACTGGCCCCTTGTCCCCAGAGGTACCGCTGCTTTGTTGCCGTCAGACTGGCATGGCTTCCTGGACCGAAGTTGGCACTGCTTGCCTGCGGACACAATGCGAGGGATAGTCCACAGTCCAAACAACTCATCCCTCGGGCTGGGATGGATGTAGTAAAGTAATCCAGCTCACTCTTATCTTAAAGAGAGGATGGAGAGGATGGGCATGATCAATTTGTCTTTCATTTGGCTACTCGGTTGTCTTCCGCCAGGTTTCTAAGCCAAAAAATAATTATGCTGGTTAAAAGAAGAAAAAAAAGATTTGTCTTCAGCAATCCTCCACCCCGTTATAAACCAGAAGTTAAGGGAACCAGCTGTTATTCTGACTTTGATTATGTGTGTGTTTGGCTCCAACTTCTCCGAAAAACCCTCACGAGTGCGTTATGATGTGAGCACATAGCTCACATACACACTAGTGGATATGGATGGCTCAGCCTTCTAGTAGTCGCTGTAGAGCTAGAACCCCCATCGGTGAGTAGCCTGTTATTAATTGGACTTACAATGAGTAATTAGATAATGATGAGCTTGTCAAATGAATGTCACCCTCAGGGTTGAGAGAAGTGATTACAGCACCCCGTCTCCAGGGACGAGAGCTGGAGTTATTGTGTGTACGCCCCCACACCCCTGGTCTACCACAGTTTAGAAACTGGGTGGTTCATGCCCTTAATGCTGATTGGCTGTCAGAGCGTATACCACGGGTATGACAAAACATTTTATTTGTACTGCTCTAATTACGTTGGTAACCAGTTTATAATAGCAATAAGGCACCTCAGGGGTTTGTGGTATATGGCCAATATACCACGGCTAAGGGCTGTATCCAGGCACTTCGCGTTGCATCGTGCATAAGAACAGCCCTTAGCCATGGTATATTGGCCATATACCACACCCCCCCCCGGACCTTATTGCTTAATTCTAGTTACTCCTTTGTTAATGTGTAAATATTTAATTCACTGTATACATGCACTGTACAAATTAGTATGATCTGTGTTGTATGTCGGCAGCATTTAAGATTTAGTTATTTATATGAAACAAGTTTGATCAAGTAAGAACTTTTGAATGACCGACACCCTAGGGTTGACTTTTGATTTGTTTTAGATTCATAAATTGTTCACAAACTGGAGAATTGATGTTTACATGTTGGATGTTCTGGTGCAGCTCGGGCAGTTTATGGTGTTGATTGAGGACGTAGTAGCCGAGGAATGGAACTTTTTCTTACTGTGTTTTGTATTGATTTGCTGTTTTCGTATTTGATTGTTGTATTACTGTGATCAGAGCACCCTTGGGAATGAGCCCCTGATCACGATGGGTTTTCCCCGAATAAATAAAATATTTTCATTAAAGGAAACATGGCAAAAGTCAGTGACATTTACATTTGCTTAGGTTGTTTTTTAGTAGTCTGTGCTCGTGGCGACCGCAATACAATCAGAGAATTCACCAGTCCCTCTGGATACCGAGAAGCCATTGTTTTTCTGCGATGTACATTGGTCTACTGCTCCTAGTGATACTCGCCTGCAGTCCATTCCAATCTAGCCCCTATAGAAAATGTAATCAGTTTTACCATTTGCACTAATGTTTGTAAATGAGAGTCCCTTTCACTAGAAAGAATGGCCAGGGTATTTTTAGCAGCAGCGTTGGAGGGCATGGTCGAGCGCTGAGCTCTGTGTATTGGATCCCTCTGTACTTTTGATGCCTCCTGGGGACCCACAGACCACAGATGCCTGGGTAGCGCTGCTGCTGCAGGAGTGGAGACAAATTGAAAACCTGCAGCGATATGGCCGTGCTTCATTATTAGATAATGATGTGAAGAAGAGGCAGGGCCGTCGGACCGGAGCCCAAGGACATTGAACAGCCAACAAAGGCTTTGCCCTTTTAGATCAACACAGGGATCTTAATTTGTTTGGTGTTGATTTGTGTTATTGGCTCCTCATGTTTTATCACGTCAGCGACTTATTCCAATACCTCAGCACCTTTTTGTGTTTTGGTGTTCCCTCAAGTCATCATTACTGTTGGAAACTTAGATTTAAATTTAGATGACTAAATTCTCCAACCCCCTTCTCCCCCGCCCTGTTGCTTGCACACTTAATCCATCTTGTTCTCTATCATCTTTCTCTTTCCCTCCCCCTCTGTCAACCCTGCTTATTTTCACTCTTCCTTTCTCTCTACTTCTCTTTCTCTCCCCCAGTTCTCACTCCTCTTTTTCTGGTCTTCTGACGCCTTCTCTCAATCTCATGTACCTTTTCCCTCCCACTCTTTCGTCAGTGTTTTACGTTAGCGTCGGCTGTCTGCTAATCATTTTCAGCCGGTTACATTTTCCACCTCATATTTAACTAGGCTACTTTTCAACTAAAAGTTTATATTTTGCGGGCCTCCCGAGTGGCGCAGTGGTCTAAAACATTTAATAATAATAGGGATGCAGGATATCAGTAAGCATATCGGAATCGGACGTTATTAGTTAAAAATGTCGACATCGGCATCGGCCCGATGTCTAGTTTAATGCAGATGTGCAAAACCAATGTCAAAGCTGACTTGCATTCCTATATAATGTAGGTAGATGACGTAATGAAGCCACTAAAAATACAACCTAGCATTCATAACCTGGCCCACAATGTCTGCTGTGTGGATCTATTTTGACGTTTCAAAGGAAGATAACAATACATTGTATGCAACGTTTGTGCTGCTATTATTTCCCGAGGGGAGAAAGTGAAATAGTTCCTTATCACAAACCTAATTAAGAATTTGAAAGTGCATCACCCCCAGACGTTGGACTACTTTAATTTTTTTCTGCTTTTGTTCTAAGTGCACACTTCCAACAACTAAACAAGTTCAAGTCGAGCAGTCATTTGAAAGAGTAAGAACATTTCTGCAAAATTTTTAGCTCAAGGACGAAATCCATTAACGGCAAGATAATGGAATTCATTGCCCTTGACAATCAACCGTTCTCTGTCGTGGATGATGTTGGCTTTTGCCGACTGGTCGAGCACCTCGAGCCTCGGTACACACTACTGGTTGAGAATGAAAAGACTGAACAAGTGAACAACGAAACAGCACAGCAAGTAAGTGAAAGAAATAGGTTTTGATTATGTTTTGCTGGTAATAGGGACATATGTAAATTCCAACAAAACTTTTTTGTGTGTGTGTGTTTTAACTATTTAACTGTACTAGAATGCTTAAAAGGCTGCTAAATATTTTAGTTTTTTTGTTAAGGGAAGTATTGGATATCGGTATCGGCCAAAAATGTAATATCGGTGCAACCATAAATAATAATTTTCTAGTGCGGTGAAACCTCTCCCGCTAGAATGAATGATATGCATTTTCTAGCGATCTATTGCTAGGATAGGTGGCTGTCAGTCACAAAGTGAGCGATGGCAGGGAAACACAGCAGAGGAAGGCGATGTGAGGTTTCACTGTTGCCGAAATCTGTCCAAAATGAGCCCAATGTGTTTCTATGGGATTTTTATGCACCTACGCTTGTCGCCTGCCTTCCCGCCTTTGGGACAACAACTCCCATTAATAGGTTGGAGACATGAACATCTAGTCAATATAGATTTCTGGTTGCTGAATTTGCACGTCCCATGTATAAAAGTGGTAACGATGAGTCAAAATCCACGACTTCGACTAATTATTGTTTTTTGACACCATTTTATTTTGCGATTTTTTTTTTGTTGTGCTTTGATTGACATCTGAAATGTAAAGTGTTGACTAGTTTATAAAAGGTGTCAAACTGACTGAATAAAGTCAATATCCTATAAACCAATCATGCAACGTGGTTGTCCATATCGCAAAGGGACAACTAAACCAAAGGATCTCCTAGGATGTTGGGGTTTGCCAGACAGTGACTCTAAAGTGAGTGACTCTTGTCAGTCATTGTAGCCGACTGAATCACATAGGTGAGAGTTGTTCATTTGGATCACTAATCCAGACAGTAAAACTGAGTTCAACAATATAATTTTTTTATTGACCTTAGTCAGCAATCAACTACTGTAAATGTATTGAAAATGTAATTTGCCCAAGTTTATCTTAACCTTTCTGATCTCCCCATCCCGGATCCGGGATCGTGAATACAGACTCAAGCTCATTACCATAACGCAACGTTAACTATTCATGGAAATCGCAAATGAAATTAAATGAAATAAATATGCCATCTCTCAAGCTTAGCCTTTTGTAAACAACACTGTCATCTCAGATTTCCAAAATATGCTTCTCAACCATAGGAAAACAATCATTTGTGTAAAAGTAGCTAGCTAGCGTAGCATTTAGCGTTAGAATTAGCGTTAGCATCCAGCACGCAACATTTCAACAAAAACATAAAAGCCTTCAAGTAAAATCATTTACCTTTGAAGAACTTCAGATGTTTTCAATGAGGAGACTCTCAGTTAGATAGCAAATGCTCAGTTTTTCCAAAAAGATTCTTTGTGCATTAGAAATAGCTCCGTTTTGTACATCACATTTGGCTACCAAAAAAACCCGAAAATTCAGTCCTCAAAACGCGAACTTTTTTCCAAATTAACTCCATAATATCGACTGAAAACATGGCAAACGTTGTTTAGAATCAATCCTCAAGGTGTTTTTCACATATCTCTTCGATGATATATCGTTAGTGGAAGCATGGTTTCTCCTCTCAATCAAATGGAAAAATACTTGCACCTGGCTTTGCGCACCAATTTCGACGCAGGACACCAGGCGGACACTTGGAAAATGTAGTCTCTTATGGTCAATCTTCCAATGATATGCCTACAAATACGTCACAATGCTGCCGACATCTTGGGGAAACGGCAGAAGGTCTAAGCTTTTTCCTGTCGCATTCACAGCCATATAAGGAGACATTAGAAAACAGAGCTTCAGAAATTCTGCTCATTTCCTGTTTGACGTTTCATCTTGGTTTCGCCTGTAGAATGAGTTCTGGGGCACTTACAGACAAAATCTTTGCAGATTCTGAAACTTCAGAGTGTTTTCTTTCCAAAACGGTCAAGAATATGCATAGTCGAGCATCTTTTCGTGACAAAATATCGCTCTTAAAATGGGAACGTTTTTTATCCAAAAATGAAATAGCGCCCCTAGAGATGCAACAGGTTTTAAGACATGAACGGAATGCATCAGTGAACTTTCTGAAGAGGCAACGAGAATGCCCCTGCCTCTGTGTGTGATGCGCACGTCTACCACTTTGTGTAGCTGTTAGCGATAATGCTAATGAAAACGGTCCTCTGGTAGATAGTCTTTCCCAAAAACATTAAATTAAGGTTAACTTTAAAGTAGCCTATGCTTACCTTGCAGAATGATAATATGATTATTTTTATCAATCCAGTGGGTATTTGTTTTGCAAACTCTACCATCACGTGTGCTACAAAAGCACAGCTAAACAGCCTCTTGCTAGGTGCTCACTTTAATTAAAGGGTAACTACACCTCAATCTACATTTCACAGATGTTTCCCGGACCTCAAAAGTGGTCTGCTGATGTGGTTTAATGTTCTCTGACTTAGAAAATAGTCCTGAATCGTGTATGCCTAGACAATATCCAAAACAACTAACAATACATTGAATTCATACATTTTCAGTCATTCAAATTGTAATTTTTCCAATCTGGGAGGTAAACTCTTTAAATTATTAAATCATTTTGCGGTATATTTCAGATGGAATCGAGGTATTAAAATGTACCAGAGGCCATCCACAATAGATGTCCTTGGAAACCTGGCTGGCTACTGTTTCTGTTTGGCTGGCTACTCTATGTACTTGTGGAAACCACTTTTTTGGGCTCTCTAAGTTCCACCTCTGTCCTTCTCTCTCTGTCAATCTTGTCAGTAGCTAGGTTTCCATCTAATTCCCAACATATTTTCATGTGAATATCTAAAATCCACAAATATGAGCATTTTCCCTCCAGTGGTGTTTCCACCAAACGGACTTGGCAGAAACACCACCGCTGAAAAATCGGTGAGTGACGACAGTGCACACACACAATGTAAGTTTTCGCTCAAGTTTTAATGTACCGGAAAAAAATAGAAACACAAACTTTCGATCGCATTTTCAACCCTATTGATAGTTTTGTCACAAACTGTTGCGTTAAATGGCAAATATGTCTACTCTGGTCTTGGCACGTGTTCTAGCCAACAGCTCGCAGGTAGTGTGGGTAGGTAGTCTACAGGATGAGATTATTATGGATAGCACCAGTCTCAACATCAACAGTGAAGAGGTGACTCCGGGATGCTGGCTTTCTAGGCAGAGTTGCAAAGGAAAAGCCATATCTGACTGACCAATAAAAAGAAAAGATTAAGCTCTGCCTAGATGTCCTGCATCCCGGAGTCGCCTCTTCACTGTTGACGTTGAGACTGGTGTTTTGCTGGTACTATTTAATGAAGCTGCCAGTTGAGGACTTGTGAGGTGTCTGTTTCTCAAACTAGACATACTAATGTACTTGTCCTCTTGCTCAGTTGTGCACCGGGGCCTCCCACTCCTTTTTCTATTCTGGTTAGAGACTGTTTGTGCTGATCTGTGAAGGGAGTATTACACAGTGTTGTACAAGATTTTCTTGGTAGTTTCTCGCATGGAATAGCCTTCATTTCTCAGAACAAGAATAGACTGAATAGTTTCAGAAGAAAGTTATTGGTTTCTGGCCATTTTGAGCCTCTAATCCAACCCACAAATGCTGAGGTTCCAGATACTCAACTAGTCTAAAGAAGGCAGTGGTATTGCTTCTTTAATGAGCACAACAGGTTTCAGCTGTGCTAACATAGATGCAAAAGGGTTTTCAAGTGATAAATGTCTATACTGTATTTCTGATCAATTTGATGTTATTTTAATGGACAAAAAAATAGCTTTTCTTTCAAAAACAAGGACATTTCTAAGTGACCCCAAACTTTTGAACGGTAGTATATATTTTTATTCAAGTTTTACAGAATGTACATCAAGGTACAGTGCCTTGCGAAAGTATTCGGCCCCCTTGAACTTTGCGACCTTTTGCCACATTTCAGGCTTCAAACATAATTTTTTTTGTGTGAAGAATCAACAACAAATGGGACACAATCATGAAGTGGAACAACATTTATTGGATATTTCAAAGTTTTTTAATAAATCAAAAACTGAAAAATTAGGCGTGCAAAATCATTCAGCCCCTTTACTTTCAGTGCAGCAAACTCTTTCCAGAAGTTCAGTGAGGATCTCTGAATGATCCAATCCACCTGTGTGTAATCAAGTCTCCGTATAAATGCACCTGCACTGTGATAGTCTCAGAGGTCCGTTAAAAGCGCAGAGAGCATCATGAAGAACAAGGAACACACCAGGCAGGTCCGAGATACTGTTGTGAAGAAGTTTAAAGCCGGATTTGGATACAAAAAGATTTCCCAAGCTTTAAACATCCCAAGGAGCACTGTGCAAGCGATAATATTGAAATGGAAGGAGTATCAGACCACTGCAAATCTACCAAGACCTGGCCGTCCCTCTAAACTTTCAGCTCATACAAGGAGAAGACTGATCAGAGATGCAGCCAAGAGGCCCATGATCACTCTGGATGAACTGCAGAGATCTACAGCTGAGGTGGGAGACTCTGTCCATAGGACAACAATCAGTCGTATATTGCACAAATCTGGCCTTTATGGAAGAGTGGCAAGAAGAAAGACATTTCTTAAAGATATCCATAAAAAGTGTCGTTTAAAGTTTGCCACAAGCCACCTGGGAAACACACCAAACATGTGGAAGAAGGTGCTCTGGTCAGATGAAACCAAAATTGAACTTTTTGGCAACAATGCAAAACGTTATGTTTGGCGTAAAAGCAACACAGCTGAACACACCATCCCCACTGTCAAACATGGTGGTGGCAGCATCATGGTTTGGGCCTGCTTTTCTTCAGCAGGGACAGGGAAGATGGTTAAAATTGATGGGAAGAAAGATGGAGCCAATTACAGGACCATTCTGGAAGAAAACCTGATGGAGTCTGCAAAAGACCTGAGACTGGGACGGAGATTTGTCTTCCAACAAGACAATGATCCAAAACATAAAGCAAAATCTACAATGGAATGGTTCAATAATAAACATATCCAGGTGTTAGAATGGCCAAGTCAAAGTCCAGACCTGAATCCAATCGAGAATCTGTGGAAAGAACTGAAAACTGCTGTTCACAAATGCTCTCCATCCAACCTCACTGAGCTCGAGCTGTTTTGCAAGGAGGAATGGGAAAAAATTTCAGTCTCTCGATGTGCAAAACTGATAGAGACATACCCCAAGCGACTTACAGCTGTAATCGCAGCAAAAGGTGGCGCTACAAAGTATTAACTTAAGGGGGCTGAATAATTTTGCACGCCCAATTGTTCAGTTTTTGATTTGTTAAAAAAGTTTGAAATATCCAAGAAATGTCGTTCCACTTCATGATTGTGTCCCACTTGTTGTTGATTCTTCACAAAAAAATACAGTTTTATATCTTTATGTTTGAAGCCTGAAATGTGGCAAAAGGTCGCAAAGTTCAAGGGGGCCGAATACTTTCGCAAGGCACTGTAATTACAAAGATTTTACCGTATTCCAACCACCCACCTTCCCTCCATACAACACATCCACCCAACCCCCCTAGTCCCTTCCCTACCTCAGTCCACCTTCCTCGATTCCCTCCCTCCCAACCCTCTCCCAACCACCCACCCTGATCACCCCGTATAGGCAACCTATCCCACACCCTGCCTCAATTCGGTCCTAGAAAACACATTCTACAGAGTATATAATGATCAGTAAACCTTAGACAAACTTGCTTGGGCTGGATAGCATTATATTGATGACTGTACCTATCATGTAATGACTACTGGTAATGCCTTAAACTTTAAAGCATCTCATCAGAGGTGAGCCTCTGCAAGCCATTAAAGTGTAATATAAATGGTTGCCATTTTCTAACAAATGTATCGTTGGAACCCCTAAGAATACTTTATTTTCTCAAGCTTTAGGATGAACATTACATTGTTGAGCCATTGAAGTAGAGGGGGGCTGAGCAGACTTCCACTGGAGAAGTCTAATAAGGATGTAAAAACAACAATATGGGCATGGTTTGGGGTCCAAGGAGAATAAGTCTTCCGGAATACCGAAAACCGCTATCAAGGGACAAGGCTGCAGGTTAATTTCATGCACCTTAGATAATGTTTTAAAAGTAAAATCCCAGTAATTTAGTAGTTTAGAGCATAGAATTAACATATGACTATCACACTCAACATTTACATTTGGATATATGCCAATCTGGATTTGGAAAAATGATGCACCCTATGTGAAACCTTGATTGTATGAGACTAAGACGAACACAAGATGTAGTGGAGCACACTCTATCAATCGCCTCATCCCACCACTCCTGTGTAAATTCCCAAGCAGATTTCATTTTGTTGGTGGAGTGTTTGTCCAATGACAAAATACACAGATCTGAGAAATGACTGCTTTCTGTTGAGGTAATAGAGTCAATTGCCACACCAGGGTTGGCAAAAGGGTGGAGCAGGGAAGCCAGAGAATTGGGAGGGGACCCAATGCCTAATTTGAAGGTAACGGAAAAAGTGAAATGGAGGCAAAGAGTATTTTAGAGGCCAGGTTGGGAAAACTAGAAAAAATTATATTTACATATAAATAAGTCTTTGAAGGACTTAATACCTTTGCTTGTCCAGTAAGACAAAGCATTATCTATTAGAGAAGCGGGGAATAAGTGATTCTTATCAATAGGACTCATAGTAGATGCAGTGGTACTCCCATTCAATTCTGTCAAATGCCTTCTCTGTCTCTAGGGAGATGACAACCTCAGGGGAGTTGGAGAATTGTTTAGAATAAATCATGTTAAACACCGTCCGAATGTTTAAAAATTGAATATCTGTCCTTTTTATAAAGCCGGTTTGTTCCTGTGATATGATTCCAGCTAAGACTACTTCCAGACGCCTCGCTATCACCTTCACCAGCACCTTTACATCCACATTAAGGAGACTTCGGGGCCTAAATGAAGAACAGGAAGTGTGGTCTTTACCCTTAAGGAGAAGCGCATTTGACGCCTGTGTTAGGGTAGGTGGCATCAAGCCATGTTCAAGGGATTCATTATACATAGATAAAAGTGAAGGGGCTAACTTGGTATAGAATTTCTTGAAGACCTCAGCTGGAAACCCATCAGGCCCTGGAGCCTTACTGCTCTGCATCGACTTGATAGACTGAATATCTTCAAGGCTGAGAGGGAAATCAAGGTCATCTGCAGTTTCAGCCTCAACTGTGGGAGTCTCCAGTTCACCCAAAAATGTAGTCATATTGGCAGTATCTGATGGAAATTCAGGCGAATAGAAGGATTTGCAGGTGTCATGGATCTCCGTAGGGTCAGAATTCAATCTATGAGAGGAATCTTTAATTTGGGGAATCAGATGGGTAGCAGCACTGCGTTTTAATTGGTGTGCGAGCAGACGACTTGCCCTGTCACCATGTTCATAGTAGTTACCACGTGAATGCAATAGTAAACGTTCTGCATCTGAAGTGGAGAAGAGATTTAATTCAGATTGTAAGTTCAAGCGTTGCTTATATAGCTCTGGAGATTGAATTAGTCAGTTCTTCTAGTTTAGCTTTCCGAGTTTTGTTTAAATGAGAATAATAAGAAATAATTTATCCTCTAAGATAGGCCTTAAGTGATTCCCATAAGCGAGAACGAGAGGTTGAGTTTGTCTGATTTGAAATAAGAAAATTATCAATGGAAGTGGAGAAAACATCACAGAAGTCTGCAATCAGGCAGGAGAAGAGAATTGAATCTCCAGAGAGGAGTACGAGTTTGTCCTGATTAGGACTATGGCTAGGGCTAAAGGTCCATGGTCAGAAATTACACCGGGTAAATATTCAGAAGAGGTGACATTTTGGAAGTAATAAAGAAATAGTCAAGATGAGAGAAAGAATGGTGTACACGTGAAAATAAAGAATTCTCTCTTGCCTGGGGATTCTGAAATCTCCAGGGATCTGTATACCCGTTCTGAACCATACAATCTGAGAAGGTCTTTGACATAACAGAAGGAGACATAGTTCTGGGGTTGAAGCGGTCTTAAGCCGGGCTAGTAACACAATTCAGATCCCCGCCAAATATCAAAAGATGGGTGTTCAGAGAAGGGATTTTCCCCAGCAACCCGTTGGCAAATTCAACATCATCAAAAATGGGAGCATATACATTGACCAATACTACAGGTGTGTGTCAAATGGTGCCCGTTATGATGAAATATCTCCCATTACTGTCTGAAATAACATTAGTAGTAGAGAAATGTATTATTTTACTAACCATAATTGCAACCCCACTGGCTTGGGAGTTAAAGTCTGGAAGGAAAACCTGACTAAACCTGGAGTTTTGTAGCCTTGAGTGATCTGAAATGCGTAAATGGGTAAATGGGTCTCGTGTAAAAAAAATATCTACTTTTAGCTTTTTCAAATGAGAGAAGATCCTAGGCCTCTTGACAGGATTGTTCATTGCCTTAGAATTCCAATATAGAAACTTTTATAAGATTAGGCCTACCTATTCCCATAATACTATTAATATAATTTGCAAAGATAACAGAGAACTGATGAAAAAAGCAACAAATAAAAAATAGGACCGAAAAAGGTCACTCCTCGTCTCCTTCTCCAGCGAATGGAGACAGCAGGTTGAAGTTTGTGCGGCTTCGGTGCATATAAACAGAAACCGTCTTGTCCTAACTCGGTGGTGAAATACATTTGAAAAAGCATTCACAAAAAGGTGATTAGGTCTACACCCCATAACTAGGTCTACACCCCATAACAGTGAAACTGAACTGTCCTGAGTCAGAGATTCTTCAATCAGTGCAAAACGTACAATGTGTCTTAAGGATGGCCAAATAAGTGTCCCACAGTATGTTACCCTGTTACCAAAAAAGAAAAGGGGCCGAGTGTCTGTACATGTACGAATGATCAATAGGGCGTAATCAAGTGGTGAAAAGACCTTCAGTAAGTATCTAAATGAAAAGGAAGAAAACAAACAAAGAAAAGCTCTGCAAAAGCTTGGAATTGTAGCCGTGCATTACTACGCTAGCCATCTAGCCAAATTAAAAGGAGCTCCCAAATGTGTAGCTTAAATGACAACCACACAAGACAGTATTAGTTTTTTTTTTTTATCAGAGTCCAATAACGTTAGTGTTTCTGCCGAGTAGAAAAGGAATGGCAACGGGAAGAAGACTTAGAGGCTTAGAGGCCTCGACTTAGAGGCTAGGCTATATGCATGCTACCTGGCAAAAGAGTAGGTCATAGATCCAAGATATGACTTAGAGGCTAGGCTATATGCATGCTACCTGGCAAAAGAGTAGGTTATAGATCCAAGATACGGCTCAGAAGTGACTGTCGAACCAATGCTGGGCGTCCTCGTGGGAGTCGAACTGTAGCTTCCCCCCGGCATGTTCAATGTGCAGACGAGCAGGGTAGCGGCGTGAGAATTTCAATTCTCATGAAGTTTGCGTTTCACATCGTGGAATTTATAGCTCTTTTTTTGGAGCCATTCGAGCTGAGGTCAGGAAAGATGAACACCTTGCGTCTGCAGAAGTGTAGCTGGTCTCCGCCCTGCCTCTGGAGGATGCACTCCTTGTCGGACGATAAACACTAGGCTTGGAGTTGTCGTCTCCGCCTGCTGGGGAGGGGCCAATATGGTGGGCTCTATCCAGCTTCGGGGGTGATGGAACGATGGCCAGACCTAGCACATACGTGAAGAATTCTGACATGAACTTAACGGAGTCCCCTCTTTCACGTTTCTCTGGTATACCAACAACACAAAGATTGCAACGGCAAGAACGGGATTCCAGGTCATCGGTCTTGTCAATCAGCTTTTGTTTTTCGGAGCTCAGATGGGTGACCGTTTCCTCCAGTGTTACTATGCGGTCGCTGTAGTCACACAGGTCATGTTCAAAGCCGTCAATTCGGCAGCCTTGTTCATCCTCAGCGGCTCAGACACCATACAGGACGGCAGAGAAGGGGGCCAGAGCAGCATCGATGGCAGTTTTGAGCTGAGTGGCAATGATAGCTGTAATTTCCTGAGACCAGAACCGTACTGAGGTTCTGAAGATCTGTGGGGAGTTTAACAGCATGAGGCTCTAACAGTTGGACTGGAGTCAGCACCATTATTACCATTCACGTTTTCCATTGCGGTTGAAACGTTAATTACAGGTCTTCAGCTCCTCAGGTTGTGTGACATTTGAATCAAAAAGGTAGTTTACAAACTCACCAATCAAATATGATATGTAAGAAAGCGGAATGCAAAGTACACATTTGGTCAAATTAACTAATCCGTAGGAGCCTCATCCACGAGCTTCATCTCCATTCACATGCTCTTATATGCTCTTCTATCTATTTGCACATAAAAACATTTTACTGACACACAAGGATCCCACCATGTTGAATTAACAAATTCTGTTTTATACATATGACTTTATTCGCATGAGAACTGTGGATGTAAACGTGGTTGGTGTTCCAGAAATGAATCCTCTTGCCCAAGACGGCTTGTGACAGGAGAGACGTTGTCCTGCCTGCACGATTAACTCCCAATTACCAGCACTGAAGTCCTCTGCCTCTTCCTGCAACAAAGGGGAATCAATACACCCTGATGGGAGAGAGAATGGAACAGAGTCCCTTGAAAACTGGAAGAACTTTAGTATAGCACTAAGGCCTTAAGATAATGGAATGTTTCATCAGAAGTTTTCTACGCTGGGTTGGGTAGGAATGGGGTTTCAGTAATGTGAACGTCGAGGCACCTTCTCATGTATAGTTATTTTATTATTTAAATGATTGATTTTTAATGTTGCATTTGTTTGGCCTGTGCTTGAGAAACACAAAAAGCAACACCCCATTACACTGATTTGAATGTAGCCATTTCCTGGAAATGCTTTCAAGTCTTAGATTTGCGCTAAATTGAATTCTGTAATGGAACGACCCTGTTCATTTAAATCCATAAAATATGAATGACGATGTCCAGGATTTCAAATAAATGGGCAATGGAGAGATGGACAGAATAGAAGAGCCCTTTTTGAGTGAGGTCCCGTGTGGCTCAGTTAGTAGAGCACGGTGCTTGCAATGCCATGCCTGGGTTGTGGGTTCAATTCCCACAGGGAACCAATACAAAAATGTATGCACTCAATACAGTAATTCGCTGTGGATAAGAGCGTCTGCTAAATGACTAAAATGTCAAATGAATGCATGCCCTGTGGAATTCCACTGACACTGCCATTGAGGCAGTGCATATTGAATGACATTTGGATGTGCCTTTCTGAGACATGCCTCTTTAATAACATCACCACTGTCATGCGTGTGACCTGGGTTCAATTCTCTTCCCATATTAACTCTGACTAACATGGAGAGCATGATCAGGAAGCTTCACTGTACATATGTGCTATTGCACCTGTGCCATCATATCTTGGAGGGTTCTGTTAGTCAGCTTTACTTCACCGTTGGTGACAGAGGTGGAATCTTCCTGTACTTACAGAGAGCTGCCTGTAGGCAATATTGAATTAGATGTAACTCTCATTTCTGGATTAATGTGTGACTGTTTGCACTAACTTTTTCTCTCCATTTTATTTAATTTGATTTATTTGTCAGGGACAAAGCCCATCAATCAACTGCCAGATTCATCTGTAGGCAGGTTGTAGGCAACATATGTAGAATCATTATCGTATGATGTTTCAAATCATACATTGTCGCTCGCATTCGTGGCCAGCCGCTGTTTGAGATGGCACAGCAGTAATTGTATGCAGAGACTATGTTATCTCAGTAGTTGTAGTTTTTTTTTCTCAGTGATCCTTGTTATGGTGTGCACTGTACTATGGGAAACATGAGGGTAAGCATAAATGTTGAAACACTGTTGTTTTGTAATTACACCCTCTGTTACCTTTGTAATTGTCTAACAGTCTAATGTTATTTTCTCTCATTTGGTGCGTCATTGAGCAAGATTCATCCCCAGCTGGCTTCAAATGCAGTCCACAAATATATATATATATATCACACACACACACACACACGGAGAGATTTATGAAGGAGGAGAATTTTTTTTAAATCAGTTTTTACGGTCCTTGGCGTGGCTGAAGGCTCATCTACACTGAACAAAAATATAAATGCAATGTGCTACCATTTCGAAGATTTTACTGAGTTACAGTTCGTATGTAGAAATCTGTCATTGTAAATCCATTCATTAGTCCCTAATCTATGGCTGTCACTTGACTGGGTTTACAGATATGTATCTGTTGGTCACAGAAACCTTAATTAAAAGGTAGGGCCGGGGGTCAGAAAACCAGTCGGTATCTGGTGTGACCACCATTTGCCTCACGCTGCGCGACACATCTCCTTCGCATAGAGTTGATCAGGCTGTTGATTGTGGCCTGTGGAATGTTGTCCCACTCCTCTTTGATGGCTGTGCGAAATTGCTGGATTTTGGTGGGAACTGGAACACGATGTCGTACACGTTGATCCAGGGCATCCCAAACATGCTCAATGTGTGACATGTCTGAGTATGCAGGCCATGGAAGAACTGAGACATTTTCAGCGTGTGTACAGATTCTTGCGACATGGGGCCATGCATTATCATGCTGAGAGATGATAATGATAACCCCAACGCCACCATGGGGTACTCTGTTCACAATTTTGACAGCAGCAAACCGCTCGCCCACACAATGCCATACAAATGAACATTAATCTGGCACAGCTCTGGTGGACATTCCTGCAGTCAACATGCCAATTGCGTACTCCCTCAAAACACAATGCCACAGATGTCTCAAGTTATGTGAAAAAACAGCAATTTTTTGAGTGGTCTTTTATTGTCCCAAGCACAAGGTGCACCTGTGTAATTATCATGCTGTTTAACCAGTTTCCTGATATGCCACACCTGTCAGGTGGATGGACTTTCTTGGCAAAGGAAAAATTCTCACTAACAGGGATGTAAACTAATTTGTTCACAAAATTGGAGAGTAATACTCTTTTTGTACATATGGATTTTTCTGAGTAATTAATTTTTTCAGCTCACAAAACATGGGACCAACACTTTACATGTTGCGTTTATATTTTTGTCCAGCGTAGTTACAGGTCAGCTTTCTATAACATCCAGCAAAATACACCCAGCCAGACCTGCTGTGCACATCTTAGTATTGCCTTCGGGTGCAGATAGAATTCCCCCTCTAGTCTAAAGGCGTCAGTGTGCTTCAGTTTGGCTGGCACCTAGATGAACCAAACGAATTTACTGGCATACTTCCTTAAAAGACCTTTGCTTGAAAAATGATGAAGAAAGCGGCGATAGTACTGTTTGTCCATTTTGAGATTCGATAGCCAGTATACACTTCCTCAAAATAGTTAGATTTCTTGAGTTATCTTAGATTAAGTCTGTCATTCATTTTGATGTTTTTGCAGAAGATATCTTAATTGCGCAATTTTACATCTAAGATGTTTGCAGTATTTTTCAAATACATTTTTTTGCCTGAAAACCACTAATCTCTACTATAATAACAGATTTTATTGAAGAATCCCTACTGTTGACCAATCACCTAACTTTGGCTTGCCTCCAGAAATAAATGTTGTGTGCCTGAACAGCTGGGAAAAACCCAAGTCCAAAACTAATAAAAACATCACAAAATGTCATATTTCACCAACTCTACCGAACTGTTTTGGCTGGGAAGCATGTGAACGAACCCCTTTAGTCACCTCGCCCTTGAGACTTTCCAATCCAATGACATTATCATGACAAAATCCACCAGCCTTGGCAAGTGTTTGAGAGAAACCCGCTGTGAATTCAAGGCAATGGATGTTCAGTCTGCCTGTTGCCATAACCTTTTAGCCTTCCTATGTTTTGCTATTGCGAATAGTGAGTAAATAGAGAAGATAGCCCTGATGCCCACAGCCCCTTTTTAATCTGATCTTGACGAGAAATATACTATCTTATCTCAATCATAACGTCTGCACCATACAGTTTTGATTATAGCCTTAAACAAATAGATTGGGAGTGTGATAAAATGTATGTTGCCAAATGTTGTACAGCATTTTATTTAATGTTTTAATTTAAGGAAGGCCGGTAGGCTATAAATATCAACAGGTCGAGGATGAAGTCCCATCTGAGAAGGTAATAGATTAACATAGGAATATTACTCTTCTTTGTTTTGGTGCATTTTCTACTCTTGGATCTGAGCAGACTCATTCTGTCCAAGTGGCACAGCTGCTCCAGAAATCGGGCTGTTTAAATTAACCTAGTTTAGGGATGTTATTTACTTCATTTGGGAGAACTGGGCCCATGTGTGGTCTGCTCTCCTTTGGGATGCTATGTGTGAGTCTATCGGGGGTGTATAGTTGTCTTTGGTATGCAATGTCTGCAGGTATAGACTGTGCAGGTTTGGGGATGTGCGTAAGTATGTGTGTGAGTGAGCATGTGTGCGTGCAGGGAGCAGTCCGACTGTGACCTTGTCTTAACCAGCAGGATGTGACGGACACTGCAACCTAATACTAGTGGTCAACGGGGGCTTAGTTACCGCTCTGACACAAGTAATCCTAGCCAGAAACCCCTTCTCTAGATCCAGACGATCCGCCACTCTCTCTCGTGGATCCTGACGTAGATCCTGTCATGGACCACGCAGTTGTGTGTGTGCGTGTGTGGTGTGTGTGTGTGTGTGTGTGTGCGTACGCACTGTAGAGCAGTTAGGAGGAAAGATTTTGGACATTGGCCTCAAGGACCCGGGAACATTTAGGAAATTCTTCTTTCCACGGACCATTGCGACTGCTTAATATTCTATTTAAATGCAAAGCAACATATTAAAAAATGTAAAGTGTTTAGGGTTGGTTTGGTCCGCTGCAATCAATGAGCTGGGCCATCCGGAGTAGGTACAGTTGAAGTCAGAAGTTTACATACACCTTAGCCAAATATATTTAAACTCAGTTTTTCACAATTCCTGACATTTAATCCTTGTAAGAATTCCTTGTCTTAGGTCAGTTAGGATCAAAACTTTATTTTAAGAAAGTGAAATGTCAGAATAATAGTAAAGAGAATGATTTCAGCTTTTATTTATTTTCATTACATTCCCAGTTTACATACACTCAATTAGTATTTGGTATGATTGCCTTTAAATTGTTTAACTTGGGTCA
The DNA here is from genome assembly GCF_045791955.1 of Oncorhynchus clarkii lewisi. NCBI lineage: Eukaryota > Metazoa > Chordata > Actinopteri > Salmoniformes > Salmonidae > Oncorhynchus > Oncorhynchus clarkii. The sequence continues at coordinate 23,972,598 of NC_092155.1, read as the reverse complement.
AACGTTTCGGGTAGCCTTCCACAAGCTTCCCACAATAAGTTAGGAGAATTTTGTCCCATTCCTCCTGACAGAGCTGGTGTAACTGAGTCAGGTTAGTAGGCCTCCTTGCTCGCACACACTTTTTCAGTTCTGCCCACAAATTTTCTATGGGATTGAGGTCAGGGTTTTATGATGGCCACTCCAATACCTTGACTTTGTTGTCCTTAAACCATTTTGCCACAACTTTGGAAGTATGCTTGGGGTCATTGTCCATTCGGGAGACCCATTTGTGACCAAGCTTTAACTTCCTGACTGATGTCTTGAGAGATTGCTTCAATATATCCACAGAATTTTCCGCTCTCATGATGATATCTATTTTGTGAAGTGCACCAGTCCCTCCTGCAGCAAAGCAAACCCACTACATCAAATCAAATCAAAATCAAATGTATTTATAAAGCCCTTCGTACATCAGCTGATATCTCAAAGTGCTGTACAGAAACCCAGCCTAAAACCCCAAACAGCAAGCAATGCAGGTGTAGAAGCACATGATGCTGCCACCCCCGTGCTTCACGGTTGGGATGGTGTTCTTCGGGCTTGCAAGCGTTCCCCTTTTTCCTCCAAACATAATGATGGTCATTAAGGCCAAACAGTTCTATTTTTGTTTCATCAGACCAGAGGACATTTCTCCATGTGAAGTTGCAAAATGTAATCTGGCTTTTTTATGGTGGTTTTGGAGCAGTGGCTTCTTCCTTGTTGAGCGGGCATTCAGTTTATGTTGATATAGGACTCGTTTTACTGTAGATATAGATACTTTTGTACCTGTTTCCTCCAGCATCTTCACAAGGTCCTTTTGCTGTTGTTTTGGGATTAATTTGCACTTTCTGCACCAAAGTACGTTCATCTCTAGGAGACAGAACGCGTCTCCTTCCTGAGCGGTATGACGGCTGCGTGGTCCCATGGTGTTTATACTTGCATACTATTGTTTGTACAGATGAACGTGGTACCTTCAAGCGTTTGGAAATTGCTCCCAAGGATGAACCAGGTCTTGGCTGATTTCTTTTGATTTTCCCATGATGTCAAGCATAGAGGCATTGCGTTTGAAGGTAGGCCTTGAAATACATCCACAGGTCCACCTCAGATGATATCAATTAGCCTATCAGAAGCTTCTATAGCCATGCCATCATTTTCTGGAATTTTCCAAGCTGTTTAAAGGCACATTAAACTTAGTGAATGTGTTACTTCTGACCCACTGGATTTGTGATACAGTGAAATAATCGGTCTGTAAACAATTGTTGGAAAAATCACTTGTCATGCGCAAAGTAGGTATCCTAACCGGCTTGCCAAAACTATAGTTTGTTAACAGGAAATTTGTGGAGTGGCTGAAAAATGAGTCCAACGTGTATGTAAACTTCCGACTTCAACTGTATCTCTTACACTACACTGTATAGCAAAAAAAAGAAATTCAGTGCGGTCTGTTACTTGATACATTTAGATTTGTACATAATACGGATAGATCACCCCCTTCTCTTATATCTACTCTAAGGTCCGTCCATCCTGTTTTTGCTTTAGTTGTCTGTGATTAAACTATGTCCTGAGGAAATGCAGTGTTTTTACACCAGAGCTCAACACAGAACATCTCATCTTGATGTGCAGCGACATGGAGCATATGATGGTGTTCCCTGTCTTCTTTTTTGTCCTCCATCCAGTGAACTAATGAATGAAATGTGGATAGAGCCTGTAATCCAGGATGGTGCAGTGTTTTTTTCTTGTTGTGTAGCTCAGGCTATTGACTAATGGCACCTGACAGGGTTGTATGTTGTTACTGCTGGAGGTGTCATACATCACCACCAGAGGCCCTTCCTTTATCAGTGGAACAGTACTACTGGAGATGCCACACACTGTAGCCTACAAAGTGGGTAAGGGAGCCAAGAGGTTTATAGGTATCTGTGTGCGTGTGTGTTTGAGATCGAGACATACTAAGCAAATGTTTTTTTTTACCCTAATGTTAAAAATGCACCTTGCAACATACAGACGAAAGCGAGCCAGACCCGGTTTGAACCAGGCCCTGTCCTCAGACCCGCTGGATCTTACAAGCCACAAATGAAACATCAACAGGGGGCAAAACATCATTATCACCCCTAGCGTTGACACACCGGAATCTATCTCCGGGGATCTGCGGGAATAAATCACTGTTGCGATCAGCGACGTTCGGCGCAGGCAGGCAATCGGTGCCCCTGCTTGACGGCTTAATAATGAGAATTACAGCCATAGATCTCCATGACAGATGCAGAACAGCATATAGAGCCCTCCAAATGGGATTTCTTTATCTCTCCTCCCTCTCCCATCCTAACTTTCAGTGCCTGCTAGCAAAGGGATGAGAGCGTCTCGCCAAAAGCCACACATGAAATAAACGTGACTGTCCCACTAGAGACACAACTGAGTGACTTTGGCATCTGGTTTTCATATTGCATGCATGTAATATTTGTATCCTAAATGTTTCTCTATGGGGGAAAATGGTGGTTGTTCTGTGTGACGTGACTGCTAATATCCGGGTTCATCCCGATTTATTGCATTTGTCAATGGAATATGCGTATCGTATTTCTGCCGAAGACCCTTCACTGTCTTGTGTCCAGAGAAACCTTACCCAGGTTAATGTCACATGTGTAGTGGAACGTTTATGTCTGTCTGCTGTGCTTCATGGACATTTTGGCGGTGAACAGATCTATTTGTATGTGTGTGCTCATTAGTATACACTGAGTAAACCAAACATTAAGGACACCTTCATAATATTAAGTTGCAACCCCTTTTTCCCTCAGAACAGCCTAAATTTGTAGGGGCAAGCACTCTACAAGGTGTCAAGCCTTCCACAGGGATGCTGGCCCATGTTGACTCCAATGCTTCCCACAGTCGTGTCAAGTTGGCTGGATGTCCTTTGGACCATTCTGGATACACACAAACTAGAAAGAAAAAAACATCAGCGTTGCAGTTCTTGACACAAACCGGTGCACCTGGCACCTACTACTGTACCCCGTTCAAAGGCATTTAAATATTTTGTCTTGCCTCTTTACCCTCTGAGTGGCACACACACACAATCTATGTCTCAATTGTCTCCAGGCTTAAAAATCCTTCTTTAGCCTGTCTCCTCCCCTTATTCTACACTGAAGTGGATTTGACATCAATAAGGGATCATAGCTTTCACCTGTTTTGTACACTGTGTATATGTGACAAAGAGAGAGGGAGTTGCTGCAGCTTCAACTCTCTTGAGTGAGCAGCATGGCGTTCGCTACTTAACGCGCTGCCATTAAAGGGGCTATTAAAAATACATTTGAACGGAGCTCCAGTCAAGGGACTTCAAACTAAGGAGAAGCTAAATGCTTTTATCAGCACTGGTGCACTTCTCATTACCCTCCCTTTCACAGTATGAGGGGGTTCTTCTGTAGTATGCTAATTATTGCAACAATACAGTTCTCTGTCCTTGAGGTTACATTTAATTTACAGTACCAGTCAAAAGTTTGGACACAACTACTCATTCCAGGGTTTTTCTTTCTTTCTTTATTTTTCTAAATTGTAGAATATTAGTGAATATGTTAAAACTATGAAATGACACAGAAGGAATCATGTAGTAACCAAAACAGTGTTAAACAAATCCAAATATATTTTATATTTGAGATTCTTCAAAATAGCCACTCTTTGTCTTGATGACAGCATTGCACATTATTGACATTCTCTGAACCAGCTTCATGAGGTACTCACCTGGAATGCATTTAAATTAACATTTGTGCCTTCTTAAAAGTTCATTTGTGGAATTTCTTTTCTCAATGAGTTTGAGACAATCAGTTGTATGGTGACAAGGTATAGGTGGTATACAGAAGACATCCCTATTTGCTAAAAGACAATCCATATTACAACAGTCCATCATTACTTTAAGTCATGGTCAGTCAATCTGGAAAATGTTAAGATCTTTGAATGTTTCTTCAAGTGCAGTCGCAAAAACCATCAAGCGCTATGATGTGACTGGCTCTTCTGAGGACCGCCACAGGAAAGGAAGACCCAGAGTTACCTTTTCTGCAGAGGATAAGTTAATGAGAATTAACTGCGCCTCAGATTGCAGCCCAAATAAAGAAACACGAGCAATGGACATTAGACCGGTGGAAATCTGTCCTTTTGGTCTGATGAGTCCAAATTTGAGATTTTTGGTTGCAACCGCTGTGTCTTTGTGAGACGCGGAGTAGGTGAACAGATGATCTCCGCATGTGTGGCTCCCACCGTGAAGCATGGAGGGGGAGGTGTGATAGTGCTTTGCTGGTGACACTGTCAGTGATTTATTTAGAATTGAAGGCACACTAAACCAGCATGGCTACCACAGCATTCTGCAGCGATACACCATCCCATCTGGTTTGCACTTAGTGGGACTATCACTTGTTTTTCAACAGGACAATGACCCAACACACCTCCATGCTGTCTATGGGCCATTTGACTGAGAAGGAGAGGGATGGAGTGCGGCATCAGATGACCTGGCCTCCACAATCACCCGACCTCAACCCAATTGAGATGGTTTGGGATGTGTTGGACCACAGAGTAAAGGAAAAGCAGCCAACAAGTGCTCAGTTTATGTTGGAACTCCTTCAAGACTGTTGGAAAAGCATTCCAGGTGAATCTGGTTGAGAGAATGCCAAGAGTGTGCAAAGCTGTCATCAAGGCAAATGGTGGCTACTTTGAAGAATCTAAAATATATTTTGGTTTAACACTTTTTTGGTTACTAGATGATTCCATATGTGTTGTTTCATAGTTTTGATGTTTTCACTATTATTCTACAATGTAAAAATAAAGAAAACCCCTTCAATGAGTAGGTGTGTCCAAACTTTTGACTGGTACTGTATGTGTGATATGTGTACCATATTTAAGAACATGTTGTCAGAGGTTAAATTTCATGACTGGATTATGTAACATACGTTTGTGCATGGTAGTATTTAATTGGTTCATGGCCATTCTCTGCATGTCAGGTTGAGATCTGCTTTAATGTACTATAGGCTACAATATCTCTATTATAACTTAATGAGGGGTGGCACGTTTATGTACGAATTCGTTTCACCAACGTGTTAGTGAGGTTGACATGGACTCTTTTTGCCTTTGGATCGTCCACTTTGCATTTCTATTTGAGTTTCCATTTAAATCTATCTCCTCCAGTATAGCTGGGAGAGGAGTTGAGACCACAGGACAATGTGTGAGTGCGTCAAACTGAGCTCCCTGACTGCAATTGAAGAATGTTCGAAAGGACAGTGCTATCAACCCCAAGGTCTTTTTATGTGAGGGTCGTAAAGTGGTAGTCAATTCCACAGGAGGTGTGGTGTGAAGTTTCAAACTAGGAGGAAAAGCATATTCCTGCAGCACATTTGATACAAACGCTGTAACCTGTAATGGTATTCCAGAGAATGTTGTTAAGATACTACGTACACAAACCTTGTTTCACCTTAATGCCTTTCCTTTGGTAATGTTTTGAAGACTGCTTCTGACTTCTGATAAGTACAACAATGGATATTTCCATGTTTTACTTTCCTGATAACTGCTGTGCAGTTAGGAACTATCATGAAATGGCTTGTCATTTATAATTCATATTAACAACCTGATTAAAATCTGAAAGTATGGCTTATTCTTCATGGTTGACTAATGAAATTAAGAGAATATACTACACCAGAGCATATCTAAACCAGGGGAAATACTGTCATTTTATTGGACCTAGATCCAATTGTCATGTTATTTTTATATATTTATTTTATTTCACCTTTATTTAACCAGGTAGGCAAGTTGAGAACAAGTTCTCATTTACAATTGTGACCTGGCCAAGATAAAGCAAAACAGTTCGACACATACAACAACACAGAGTTACACATGGAGTAAAACAAACATACAGTCAATAATACAGTAGAAAAATAAGTCTATATACAATGTGAGCTATATACAAAATGAGGTCAGATAAGGGAGGTAAAGGCAAAAAAAGGCCTTGGTGGCGAAGTAAATACAATATAGCAAGTAAAATACTGGAATGGTAGATTTGCAGTGGAAGAATGTGCAAAGTAGAAATAGAAATAATGATGTGCAAAGGAGCAAAATAAATAAATACAGTATGGGGAGAGGTAGTTGTTTGGGCTAAATTATAGATGGGCTATGTACAGGTGCAGTAATCTGTGAGCTGCTCTGACAGCTGGTGCTTAAAACTTGTGAGGGAGAAGTCTTTCCAGTTTCAGAGATTTTTGTAGTTCGTTCCAGTCATTGGCAGCCGAGAACTGGAAGGAGAGGCAGCCAAAGGAATAATTGGTTTTGGGGGTGACCAGAGAGATATACCTGCTGGAGCGAGTGCTACAAGTGGGTGCTGCTATGGTGACCAGCAAGCTGAGATAAGGGGGGACTTTACCTCCAGATGACCTGGAGCCAGTGGGTTTGGCGACGAGTATGAAGCAAAGGCCAGTCAACGACAGCGTACAGGTCGCAGTGGTGGGTAGTATATGGGGCTTTGGTGACAAAACAGATGGCACTGTGATAGACTGCATCCAATTTATTGAGTAGGGTATTGGAGGCTATTTTGTAAATTACATCGCCGAAGTCGAGGATCGGTAGGATGGTCAGTTTTACAAGGGTGTGTTTGGCAGCATGAGTGAAGGATGCTTTGTTGTGAAATAGGAAGCCAATTCTAGATTTAACTTTGGATTGGAAATGTTTGATGTGAGTCTGGAAGGAGAGTTTACAGTCTAACCAGACACCTAGGTATTTGTAGTTGTCCACATATTCTAAGTCAGAACCGTCCAGAGTAGTGATGTTGGACGGGCGAAGGAGAGTTGTATGACATTGAAGCTCATCTGGAGGATTGTTAACACAGTGTCCAAAGAAGGGCCAGAAGTATACAGAATGGTGTCGTCTTCGTAGAGGTGGGTCAGAGACTCACCAGCAGCAAGAGCGACATCATTGATGTATACAGAGAAGAGAGTCGGTCCAAGAATTGAACCCTGTGGCACCCCCATAGAGACTACCAGACGCTCGGACAACAGCCCCTCCGATTTGACACACTGAACTTATCATGACCAGCTCTGAAACCAGATTGCATAGCGGAGAAGGTATGGTGAGATTCAAATTGGTCGGTAATCTGTTTGTTGACTTGGCTTTCGAAGACCTTAGAAAGGCAGGACAGGATAGATATAGGTCTGTAGCAGTTTGGGTCAAGAGTGTCCCCCCCTTTGAAGAGGGGGATGACCGCAGCTGCTTTCCAATCTTTGGGAATTTCAGACAACACGAAAGAGAGGTTGAACAGGCTAGTAATAGGGGTTGCAACAATTTCGGCAGATCATTTTAGAAGGAAATAGCAGAACGCCATAGGATGTTTTTGTGTTGTTTAAGAGCAGTCAGGTCTGGAGAGAACCAAGGGCTATATCTGTTCCTGGTTCTAAATTTCTTGAATGGGGCATGCTTATTTAAGATGGAGAGGAAGGCATTTAAAAAAAAATAACCAGGCATCCTCTACTGACGGGATGAGATCAATATCCTTCCAGGATACCCCGGTCAGATCGATTAGAAAGGCCTGCTCGCGTTTGACAGTGATGAGTGGAGATCGTTTGACCGCTGACCCATTACGGATGCAGGCAATGAGGCAGTGATCGCTGAGATCTTGGTTGAAAACAGCAGAGGTGTATTTAGAGGGCAAGTTGGTTAGGATGATATCTATGAGGGTGCCCGTATTTAAGGATTTTGGGTGGTACCTGGTAGGTTTCTTGATAATGTGTGTGAGATTGAGGGCATCAAGCTTAGATTGTAGGATGGCTGGGGTGTTAAGCATGTTCCAGTTTTGGTCGCCTCTACATCACCAGAGGAACAGAGGAGGAGTAGGATAAGGGTACGGCTAAAAGCTATGAGAATTGGTCTTCTAGAACGTCCGGAACAGAGAGTTAAAGGAGGTTTCTGGGGGCGATAAAATAGCTTCAAGGTATAATGTACAGACAAAGGTATGGTAGGATGTGAATACAGTGGAGGTAAACCTAGGTATTGAGTGATGATGAGAGAGATATTTTCTCTAGAAACATAATTTCAGGTGATGTCATCGCATGTGTAGGTGGTGGACCTGAGAGGTTGGATAAGATATAATGAGCAGGGCTTAGAGGCTCTACAGTGAAATAAGCCAATAAACACTAACCAGAACAGCAATGGACAAGGCATATTGACATTAAGGAGAGGCATGCTTACTCGAGTGGTCATAAGTGTCCAGTGAGTAGTGAGGTTGGTTGGGTTCACCGCGATTCAGACATCTAGCCGGTAGATTAGTGGTAGATTAGTGGGGTTCCGTGTGGTAGAGGGGATCAATCCAATTGGCAAAATAGATATAGTTATAGTGACCCAAGAAACATTGTCCGATAGACCTATTCAGATAGCAGCCGATAAGACAGCTAACGATTAGCGGGCCGCAGATGGGCGTTCAGGTAATGTCGTGACGGGTTGGCCAGTTGGATAACTCCCTCGGGCAGATAACGTCGGTATTCCAGTCGTGAAGGCCTGGTGGGGCTCTGCCAGATAGGTGATTGTAGCCCAGGAGTGGCTGATGGAACTCTTCAGCTGGCTAGCTCCGGAATAATTGATGTTTGCTCTGGGATCGACGTAAGCCAATAGTCACACGGATAGCAGCTAGCTAGCTGTGAGATCCAGGTGTAAATGTCCAGAGCTTCCGGTTGAAATCCGGGGATATGGAGAGAAAAATAGGTCCGGTATGTTCTGGTCTGAGTCGCGTTGTACAAAACTGACGATAGCTTTTCGAGCTAAAGGATAGCTGATGACCACAAACCGTGGTTAGCTGAATACAAACGTTAGCCAGTAAACTGGCTAGATTCTGGTTAGCTGCTGGCTATCTTCTGACTAGCTTCTGGTTAGCTTCTGGCTAGCTTTTATTGTGGATTTCAGATTTGAGGTAAATAATACTTTTTATTTTTTATTTTAATTGGTGAGGCGGGTTGCAGGAGAGTGTTTTGAAGTTGAGTTTTTGGAAAATAAAATATATAAAAGATATGCGAAGAAAGATGTAAATATATATATATATATATATATATATATACACACACAAGACATGACGAGGACAAAGGACGTCTGACTGCTATGCCATCTTGGTATGAGCTTAGGACCTTCTCTACTTTTTGGTCGTATGATTTAAGTTGATATGGCTTTACGTTAATTGGTTTGGTGACAAGGTGCTCCCCTATAAGGTCCTTCCTTTGTGATCAGCTTGGTTGACTTCACCGTGTGACAAGCTTTGACCCTATGGATAGTCCAAAAGGGATGCCTGAAGCACAGTTCTTGTCAACCTTTTTCAAAGTATTGATTGACATATGAAATTGCCATTTTCTCAATAAGCAGTTCTAATGCTAGAAATTATGAAGAGTTTTTTTTTTTTTTACACCGTGTACAAGCAGTATATCATAATCAGTAGTATAAATTTGCAAACACATACGCCTATACTTTAAATCGAGGATGGGAAACTGATGGAGGTGGGGGCCATAAAAATCTGAACTCATCATGTGGTGCTGCAGTGGCTTGCGGGCCTGCATATCCACATCCTGACCCACACATGCAGTCAGATCCGGCCCTAAGTTAAATTTAGTTGGGGGGGGGGGGTACCCCACCTTGCGATCAAAACATTTTAGCAGCCCACCTCTTGACAGCAGAGAGAAAAATGTATGTTTTAGTTCATTTCTACACATTTTGCCATGTGGTGTAGAAATGTTGCAATTTATAATTCATTTCATGCAATTCTAGTCATTTTGCCATGGGGTGGAGAGAGAAATGTGCAGTTTTACAGCTAATTTCCTGCAATTCTACAAATTTTGCCATAGAGTGGAGAGAGATCTTTACAGTTTTTAATGTCTAAGTGAGTGATTAACAAAATCAATGGGGGCCCCCCTGTCGGTAATTCGTCCATGATTTACTACAAGTTTAGATAGCTGGCTCAGTGGCATCCCGTCATTCAGGGCTGGTGAGCCCCACATTTTTTGGGGGGCTTGCCTGTTTTGCATGTTATTTTGGCATTAATATGTGTCACATCAGTTTGCATGCAATGTAAAATAAATAAATACATGTAATTCAGTTAATAAAGCTAATACACACATGGTCTCTTTTTTGTTTTCTTGAGTAAGGCAGCTCCAAAATGCAGGTGTTTCAGTCTCGCTCAGTGCTTTCTGTGATAGTGGGGCGAGCCAGCAGAAAATAGGAGCATTGCGCCGTGATTGGCTCAGTGTTCTGTCGCTTAGTAAGTCCTTAGTATAGGTAGACATCCAACATTTCAGCCCTTTAGGACCTGCCATAGTAATATTACAAGTGCCCTTCCAAGAAGGCTGAAGGTCATTGGCCGCAGATAAAATGACGTCAAATCACTTATGTACAGTAGCTTTGATTGGACTGATCATGTCAACATCATACTTTCACATTGAATCAAGTCGATAATCTACAAGCAAATCTTTTTCAATCCTTCTCATATGCAGAGAAATAATACATAAAATGTATCGGTGCTCATCGGCCATTGGACATGAAATCGCAAATTCAACAATAGTCGTTTGGAAGGAGTGGCCGGTGTAGGCTTGTTTTGTACAGCTTTGACAGTGCTACTGATGGTAGTAGTGGCACCTGGCTTGCACGTGCAAATTCAGCACACACAACATTCTATATTAGAATGGTATTATTTGACGCATCAAATAGTCTTCTAAGACGTGCATCTTTTTGACAAGTAAAGACCCTAATGGCTTTCAATGTGCCTCACCCTAATAATTTGGTCTATTTTCTCCTCTTAATTTCACCTACTGTTGTGCACATGTAGCCTATAACCTGTTTTTAGACAAATGTAATCATCAAATATTGTATGCGCTTTCATTGTCTGTCTATATGCCCCCTTTATTTATCCTACAGTTCTGACTTGTACAGAACGGCCCATGTTTTGAATTCTGTCGCTGTACTTCAAAAGTGCTGAACAAATAGTTATATTGACTACTTCCGTCGTCGCTCGCTCATTGTCTTAATCGAAATTACAAATTGCCTCTTATCTGCTTGTTCTCCCTTATGCCAGAGTTTGAACATCTCAATTGTCAGTAGAAACCACATTTGATTAAGCAAGTCAGCCATGTTATTTTAAAGGGCAGTAAATGAGGCTGAATGAACTGTTTCGCTGCCTGACAAGGCTCTGCTGAAAGCCAGGTGTCATTACGCTAACCCTAACAGTGAAATGGCTAGCAGAGATGTAAACATCCTCCCTCTCCAGTTAGGGAGGGGGGCAGTTTTACAACTTAACGTCAACCCACGTCGTAAATTATTTAAAGAGACTCTCCCTGGCCATGCAGTATGGAGAGAGAGGGTTTCACAGTAGAACGAAGGAACTCCCGCCAAATTCTACTACGTTCCAGAGTTTGAGAATTGAACAATATCCATATTTTGGAGAATGTGTAAACGGTGGGTGGAGAAGCCAGCTACGACCAGGTCCGTTTTGTTTCAAGTTTGTGACCTCATGAAAGACAATACAGCCACATTATCCTAACTCTGTTTATACAGGTTCCTCAGTTATGAGGCTTGCATCTAATGATTGTAATGAATGAATGAGTAGAGATGAAACTATTTGCGAAATGATGTAATGTGATGTTAACCTTTTTAAAATTAGAGAATTGGCCTTCATTGTAAAGCTTAACTGTCAGGAGCCACACCCAAGTGAATAGGCATTGGTTGGAAATGATGAACCAACCCCTTTTCTACATTTCTATAAAAGCCCCCGTGACCCAAAGTCACCTAAGTTCCAAATAAGGGGAGTTCTTGTCCTCACGTTTTAAAAGGGCTAATTCTAATTTCAACCCTACAGGCCAGGAAACGCGAGAGCTTGCACTACACGTGAAATGGTATGAACTCTGAACTATTGATCACCCAAGAAGAAGTGAGTTCTAGATGACAGCCTAACAGACTGCAGCTGGAAAGGTAGCAAATCTAGTACTCTCCAGAGTGAGATGAACCTCTCAGACCACGTGACCACACGATGACCCGGAAGATTCCACAAAGGACAGGACAATCCAGAGCCTCATAACCAGCTTCACGTAAATACAATGCATTGCTTTTATAAATGAGCGATCGTTAGTGGCATATGTATTTATGTAAGAATAGCTTCCCAGGTCCGATAAAGACCAATGTTCCTTAGCCTTCCTTCAAAAACCCCTTCTCTTCTCTGAATTTTTCGTGTTATAACCAAACTGTTTTGTTGAGCACACTAGAAAATCTTCCCTGTCATTGTTAGTAACCAATATCTACTGTTTGTTTGTTTATCAATTTCTGTGATTATTTAGTTAGTTAGTAAATAAATGATTAAGCCGATTGGTGTATGGATGATTCATAGTTTAGGCTGGGTTTGTGCAGATAACCTACAATTTACGACGTTTGGAATGAGACTGAAGTGAGGTAAAGAATAATGAATTAATAGAAGACTAATTGATCAGATATTAAAATATCTGAAGCGTTATATTCGGAAAATTATAACTTTGTAATCTGAAGATTTTCCTTGGTGCCCTGACTTCCGAGTTAATTACATTTACATGATTAGTTTAATCACGTAATAATAATTACAGAGAATTGATTTGATAAAATAACAGTCTTCACCTTTAACGATGCCAAAGACACGACACAGGTGTAGCAGTGGTAAGGTGTTGGGACTGCTGTTGGGACAGCGTTATGTAGGCCCTAACAGGGTGTGGGCACCGTTATAGTGCAATTCATGTATTGTTTAGTGTTGTGTAGTGGCCTTGCTGCCATGCAGCCCACTTTTTTCTCTCCCCCCCCCACCAATATTTACTTGCTGAAATCGCCACTGAGCTGGCTAGATTAATTTACCAATCTAAAAAATATTAGCTGACATGATCAATTTCCACTGAGTGACTGACAAGAGAAACTGCTGATGTACAACCAAATGCACGTTGTGTATTCTACTATTCTAACTCTCAACAATAAATTGAGACCCTGACTGAATTTTAAAAAAGTTGCCCATCCCTGCTTTAAATTAACATCTTAATTCCACACAATCATCTTTTAACAATGGGTTTGAGAGGCCATGAAAAAGTGTATTTTATGGATAATATTTCAGTTGATGTCTATTTATCCTATCTAACCTTTCAGATAAAGTATATTTTTCCCATCTTGAACCTTTTATCACGAGACACTGAGCTCAAAGAGCGTATCTCCAGAAGCATCTTTTGGTCTCGGCTTAATGACAGCAGGCTAAATTACCATACCTCCAGGTTCCTCTTTAATGAAGGAAACCATTAGACATGAAAAATGTCCCTCGCATGATAATGGGTGGCTAAATCTAGAGCCCACAGCACCGCAATGAAACTCCATAAAGAGGGATGATACTCACATGAGCGATGATGAAGGTAATCTGACTGAATGCGGTATTGGATATGCGTTTGATGCGCTCCTATGGGATGAGGATAGCTTTCAGTCCACAGGTGACGAACAAACACCAGAGAATACATTAACGATGTGTATATTTTGTTTTAGTGAGATGGCTATCAAGAGTATGTGACTGCTAAGCGGTGCTGTTCTCTGCACTGAAGGCCTCGTTACGCTGGTTTATGTCGTCTACCCATCATAAATTCAAATAGGAGAGGATGGTACTGGCACCTTCACTTTGATGTAATTTTGGAGGGCCAAGTGCTTGACTACATGGACTTTAGTCAAGCGAGGTGCCAGCAGATATGTTCATAGGGTGCTCTCCTAGTTGAAAGCGACACTTGTCAGGAAGTGGCACCATTTTGTTTTTAGAAGCTACGCCTTTCTAATGTTACGTTTACTTGGCACTGCAGAGCTCGAGCTGTACTGTCTGTTGTTTTAGGCTGTTCGCTAGGCTATTGTTGTAGCGATACCATCATTTTGACTTCGATACCAGGTTTAGTAACACAATACTCGATACTATCATGATACTCAATATAGAAACGATACCAGAGCAAAAAAAAAGGCATATTAGCAAAGGTCACAGAATGGCACTTGATCCTGACAGATGTTATGAGTTCAATATCATTGTTGTACATTTTTCGGAAACAGCCACGTATGCATCGTTGAGTCAATTATACACTGGAAAAAAATATGAACGCAACATGTAAAGTGTTGGTCCCATGTTTCAAGAGCTGAAATAAAAGATCCCAAAAATGCTCCATCTTATTTCTCTAAAATGTTGTACACAAATTTCTTTACATCCCTGTTAGGGGGCCATCCCTATTAGAGGGCCAAGAGGCTTCTAAACAGCTTCTACCCCCAAGCCATAAGACTCCCGAACACCTAATCAAATGGCTACCCAGACTATTTGCATTGCCCGCTCCTCCTCTTTTAAACCCCTGCTACTCTGTTGTTATCATCTATGCATAGTCACTTTAATAACCTTCATGTACATATTACCTTAACTAACTGGTGCCCCTGCACATTGACTCTGTACCGGTACCCCCCTGTATATAGTCTCACTATTGTTATTTTACTGCTGCTCTTTAGTTAGTTGTTACTTTTATTTCTTATTCTTATCTGTATTTTTTTTTTAACTGCATTGTTGGTTTTGGGCTTGTAAGTTAAGCATTTCACTGTAAGGTCTACACATGTTGTATTCGGCGCATGTGACTAATAAAAATGTATTTGTTAGTGAGCATTTCTCCTTTGCCAATATAATCCATCCACCTGACAAGTGTGGCATATCAAGAAGCTGATTAAACAGCATGATCATTACACAGGTGTACCTTGTGCGGGGGACAATAAAAGGCCATTCTAAAATGTGCAGTTTTGTCACACAACACAATGCCACAGGTGTCAAGATTTAAGGGAGCGTGCAATTGGCATAATGACTTGCCAGAGAATGTAATGCTCATTTATCTACCATAAGTTACCTCCAACGTCGTTTTAGAGAATTTGGCAGTACGTTCACTCAGCGACACACCGCAGACCACGTGTGTGGGGCTGAGCGGTTTGCTGATGTCAACGCTGTGAACAGACTACCCCCATGGTGTGCGGTGGGGTTATTGTATGGGCAGGAGTAAGCTATGGACAACTAACACAATTGCATTTTATTGGTTGGCATTTTGAAAGTACAGAAATACAGTGACGAGATCCTGAGGCCCATTGTGAGGTATCTGTGACCAACAGATGCGTCTGTATTCCCAGTCATGTGAAATCCATAGATTAGGGCCTAATTAATTTATTTCAATTGACTTGATTTCCTCATGAACTGTAACTCAATCAAATCTTTGAATTTGTTGCATGTTGCGTTTTATTTTTGTTCAGTATACAATCAATTTAACCGTGTATTTACCAATCTAACTATATAACATAATGTTCAGAATAATTTATTTGAATGGTAATCTCTTTAAATCAAGATGTAGCCTATTCACAATACAGTTGAATGCGTATTCAATAGGAGTGTGTGCATGCATTGTTATTGAGCTTGTTTTGGCTGATCCTATGGGACTTATCCTATTGTACTGATCAACATTTGCATAGAAGAAGCAATCTATTTGAAGACCTATGAATGTCGTACACACAGTGAGAGAGAGGGAGACAAAGTGAATGAAAAGTTTTTGGCAATGACTAGTTTTTGGTAACAATCAGCATATTTTGCATTATGGTATCGCAAAGTACTTTGGTGGTGAATTAATGTTAGCTTCAGCTGTAAGCTAAGGAAAGATAGCCTACAAAACTGGGCTCAACCAGTATCTTCTTGCATTGTAAAGTGTTCTAGCCTGTAATGGACATTTTTGCGAACAGTAATTACAGTTGCACCGTTTCTACATGCCGTGTTGAATTTTGCAAGTGTGTTAATGCCTGTGCAGCGTGAGTGGGGAGCTAACATGATGCAGCCCAGAATCCCAGTGGAGTGGTTCCTCAGGACAGAGCTAGCAACGTGTAAGTGGGCACAGTGCTCTCACGCTAGAATGGGACATCAGCTGCATTGATACAGACTTGATCCTCCCTCAAGCAGTCGACGAAGTGAGACACCTTGATAAAGTACTGAAAGTAACAAAAATTGTAGTACTGAACAGTTTTTCATGTTCTAGTATCAAAATAGTACCAAAGTTTCAGTATACCGTGCAACACTAGCCTAGGCTAAAACATCTCATAACAGCAAATGAAATGGCTACAAGCTCCTCTTGAATGTTAGCATCAGAAAACCAAGCTTATCTCGCCGCTGTTAAACTGGGGAGGGAAAGTGGATCAGCAATACTGGAGTGCCCAAGACCTCCAGCTGCCTTCCTCACTTACCCTCGACCAGAGCGCTATGCTCCTAATCGATCGTCAGTGTTGCGTTTCCCAGTACACCCAAAACAGACAGACAAGGAGGGAGACCAGTCAGAGCTCACTACACATCATGAGGAGATCACATTACCATCAGCATCCCCCCTCAGTCTTCCCCCTCTATGCTGGAGCCCCCAGGCCGAGTGATGCCCAGACAAATTGCTCTTGAAGCAGCCCAGAGGTAAGTTGAGAATTATTTGTGAATTACTTGTCCCTTAACAAAGCGATCGATCTGCTTGGCAAAGATGGGCCGATCCTTCGCATCGAACTCCCAGGACAGTGGCGCCAAAACGGGCCTAATAAAAAAAGGCTCAAAGCTCTGGGTAACACTTTATTTGGATAGTCCATCTGTAGATGCTCGACAAACATTTCGACTATCTACTTAACCCTAGCCCTTATTCTAAACCTAACCTGAGGAAGCAGTTGCTTATCAACAGATGGTCGGTCATACTATTAACAAACTATCTGTTCAGCACCTACACATGAACTGTCCAGACTATTTATATTTGAGTCATTTTGGCAGAAACTTTATCCAGAGCGATTTACTGGAGCATTTGGGATTAAGTGCCTTGCTCGAGCACACAGACAGATTTTTAACCTAGGCGGCTTAGGGATTCGAACCAGCGACCTTTCAGTTACTGGCCCAACGCTCTTAACCACTAGGCTATGTGTGACCAATTTCTGATATACACAAAAGTCTGGTACAGTGTCCATATTATGAATCCCTTTGATAGTCACTGCTACGGTGTCTATATTAGGGCGGCTTTATCCCCTAAGAAGGAAAATCACTCCTACGGTGTCCATATTCGGATGTCATCACACGCTGGCTTTAGAAGGCAATAAACCAGGGGTACTTAACTGCTATTTGAGAAGGTCAGGTCAAAGGAGTTGTCCGTAGTGCTCTGAGACAGAATTGTGTCGAAGCACAGATCTGGGGAACGGTACCAAAACATTTCTGCAGCATTAAAGGTCACCAAGAACACAGTGGCCTCCATCATTCTTAAATGGAAGAAGTTTGGAACCACCAAGACTCTTTCTAGAGCTTGCCAAACTGAGCAATCGGGGGTGAAGGGTCTTGGTCAGGGAGGTGACGGAAGCCACTCCTCAGTAAAAGGCACGACAGCCCGCTTAATTTGCCAAAAGGCACCTAAAGGACTCTGACCATGGGAAACAGGATTCTCTGGTCTGATGAAACCAAGATTGAACTCTGGCCTGAATGCGAAGATTCACGTCTGGAAGAAACCTGACACCATTCCTATGGTGAAGCATGGGGGTGGTGGCAGTATCATGCTGTGGGGATGTTTTTCAGCGGCAGTGACTGGGAGATTTGTCAGGATTGAGGGAAAGATGAAGGGAGCAAAGTACAGAGAGATCCTTGATGAAAACCTGCTGCAGAGCGCTCAGGACCTCAGACTGGGACCAAGCTTCACCTTTCAACAGGACAATGACCCTAAGCACACAGCCAAGACAATGCAGGAGTGGTTTTGGGACAGGTCTCTGAATCTCCTTGAGTGGCCTTGCCAGAGCCTGGACCTGAACCCAATTGAAAATCTTTGGACAAACCTGAAATTAGCTGTGCAGCGACTCTCCCCGACCAACCTGACCGAGCTTAAGAGGATCTTCCAAAAAATAATGAAACTCCCAAAATACAGGTGTGCCAAGCTTCCAGCGTCATACCTGAGAAGACACAAGGCTGTAATCTTCAACAAAGTACTGATGTAAATGTGATATTTAAGGTTTTTAGTTGTAATACATTTGCAAAAAACTTATAAAACCTATTTTTGCTTTGTCATTATGGGGCATTGTGTGTAGATTGATGAGGGGAAAAAAACAATTCAATACATTTTAGAATTTGGCTGTAACATAACAAAGTGTAAAAATTTAAGCGGTCTGAATACTTTCCGTATGTTAGGGTACCAGCTATCTCGCTAAAATGGGCTAGTTGATCAGCTGGACATTTTTGACAGGTAATAAATAGCTCTCTAAGGTCTGTCAGTGAATGACATGAGGGAAACTGCCCATGCACTACCAAGTTTCAAAATTATACCTTGTGTGTTCTATTACAACTCTCAATCACATTAAATTGAAAGCACTACTGAGTTCCTAAAAAATGAAAATTGGAACAGCGGTCTGTTTTGACCCCGTTCTGGGTTCGGAGCCGGACCTCGGTCCGCCTGTAGAGTAGCTGCTGTAGACGTGTCATGACGTGGCCCTTTCTGGGTGTAGATCGTGGTTCCCCCCTCTCTCACTCTCTCTCCTAAACCCAGGTTTGTTTTCTCAGGTCATAAATTCCTGGCAGAGACTCTCTCCCCCTGGTCATGCAGAAAGAGAGGGAGAGAGCACAGAGAGAGAACAAATGACTTTACTTGGCCAAACTCCTAAATCCCCAAAATGGGAGAATTTAAACAATATTGCTACGTTTGAGATGTGGGAATAGTCCGTTTCATTTGGTGATCTCATGAAGGACAGGAAACGCAACGGTATCTCTTTCCCAGCTGTCAGGTTTACATCTAAGTATTGTGAAACGTATGTGATTAAACATAACTATTTGTGAAAATATGTAATGTGATATTAACCTTCTAAATGAGAGTATGGATTTTCATATGAAGATTAACTAGTCAGTGGCCACACCCCTGTGAGCCCAGACATCACATTAGGCGTCATGGACCGCCCTTTACTACTGAAACGTATAAAACCCACTCCTGATGAAATTCACACCAGACCACGCAAACGCCTGTGTAAGCTAAGGTTGCAACTGATTGCATTTCTAAGACCAAAACATGCCATGTGACGCTGGTGTGTGAAGTGGTTTAAACTACGGCTCTACTAAAGGACAAGACTATACCACGTGGAGCATTGGCTACTCGGCTGGAAATGGTTCAACTCGGAGACTATTGATTCACTACAGAAGAAGTGAGAAATTCTAGACGACACAAATTACTTAACTGCAGCTAGAAATTATGTAAGCCTAGGACAAGAATACCAACAACCGCCGAAGCATTTATTTTATGAGAACATTTCTGAATGGTACTCTGAAATATTCATTCTAACCACCTACAACCACAATACTTTGATTTCAATGAAAGTTAACCAGAGACTCTGATGAACCCGAGGATTCCAGCAGAAAAGACAACAATGACATACATAAATATATATACAGTGCAATTATTCTCAAATGAGCGGCCGTTCATGTGCAAAGGATTAGCATTTCAATTAATATAATTATAGACTGTGTGTGTGTGTGTGTGTGTGTGTGTGTGTGTAATGAATCCATTTGTCTTCCCCACTCTTTCTCAGTCCCACCCCTTTCCTTTTCTCTACCAAGCTGTTATATCGATTTAGCCCACTAGGGATTTTCCTATCATTGTTAGTAACCAATATCTACTGTTTGTATTTCTGTTATTATTTAGTTAGTAAATAAATAATGAAGCCAATTTGTATATCGCTGATTCGTTATGGAAACTTGGGTCTGTGCAGATTTTAATAATTTTAATACGTTCAGATGAGACTGATAGAAGGTCATTAATAATTGACTGCTATTGATATAACAGATCTTCAGATCTTTAAGAGAGTGGATTCGGAAGATAACCGCTCTATATAAATTAATGCTGCCGTGGTGCCCCAGGTTATTAATGGTTTAATTGTTGCATGGTTTAATTCAATCACGTAGTCAATTAAACGTTAGGTAATCAATTTGATAAAATAGCATGCCATCACAATAAGGATAGTAAAGACACGACAGACGCTTAAGTTTGTGGCCTTGATCGCTCTATATGCAGGCACCTCACGTGTTGGCCTCTTTAATTGCCTTCCACAAGAGTTTTATGACTCCTGTATTGAAATAATAACCCATGGTGATGCAGCGGGTCTCTGCTTTAAAAGTCTGAGAACTTCATCTGTGTGACATAATAGGCAATCAAAGTGAAGGATGAGTTGGGGAGATGGGGGTGGTGTGTGTGTGTGTGTGTGTGTGTGTGTGTGTGTGTCTTAGCCCCTTTTGTAGCCATATGTTTTGTGTCTCTGTTGTGTGTGTCTGTTTTGTGCATGAAATTGTATTAGTCATGTACAGTTTACAGCACAATATCAATAATAATCAAGTAAAAAAATATATATATTTAGAGGAAAGGTAGCATCGTAATGAAACTATGTACACAATAGGATATACAGTATAAATGATGAATGTGCTATGTCACGTTAACAAGTGGATAGTGTCTTGGTCGCACAGTTGAATTAATAGTATATTATAAACTGAGTGGTTCGAGCCCTGAATGCTGATTGGCTGACGGCCGTGCTATATCAGACCATATACAATGGGTATGACAAAACATGTATTTTTACTGCGCTAATTACGTTGGTAACCAGTTTATAATAGCAATAAGGCACCTCAGGGATTTGTGGTATATGACCAATAAACCACCGCTAAGGGCTGCTCTTATGCATCGTGCATAAGAACAGCCCTTAGCCATGGTATATTGGCCATATACCAAACCTCCTCGGGCCTTATTGCTTAATTATAGAACGGCAGAGTTGACTGTGTGTGGAGAGTCTTTTACTGACAGTCTGAGGTGCAAATAGTCTCTTAAGGTGCTGGTCTGAGCAGGTGGATGGCGAGGGTTAGTTGTTCAACAGTCTGATGACCTGGTGGTAGAAGCTGTATTAGGTCATTTGTAGCCCCGTGTTTGCCTGCGTGTACGTCAGGGGGGGTGCGTGCACTCACCTCATACTAACATCAAGAAGCGGTGTGAGTCTGAGAAGTTGTTTCCATAGCAGATGGTCACACTGGTTGCCATATCAATGTTATGTGGTACCGGTCATTGTGATAAAAGGGCTGGTACGTAGATTTGTATCATGTTGACAGGGCCACTTGTGTTTCGACAATAGTGTTGACAAGCTGTGTGGCTGAAATGCATCATTTCAACTTCTGCCATGATGACTAATTGATAGAATTGCTTCAGTTGTTGGCTAGACTGCTGCCCATATTCTATGAGTTACACTTGAGCTTCAGCAGCCAAAGTTCTGGCATTCATGTTTGGGAAACAATGTCTACAGTTTAAATCTATATTTTTACATTTCAATAAGTACACCGTAGTTTTCATTCACTTAATATTGAATATTTCTTACCGTGCTAATGTCTACTCAGATATTTTCTACTTTTAAATATTCATATTCAATATGATGATTTTTAAACTTTCTCCAATAGGAAGTGCCGCTAACTAATGTCTTGTTCAGAGCCTATGTTTTGATGTGTGCATAGAAACACCCCTCAACTTCACTGTAAACACTACTGCATTCACATCCTTTATTCTCATGGTTATTTCAGCCCCAGATGTGGCATTTTATAACTTGAGGGCAATGTAATGTCAACATACACGAGGAGGGTTTCAATGTATGTCTGAAAGGCACTCGGCTTCTTTCGCATTATTAATTCAGTACATGTCAGGATGTGAATATTACTGTACGTTCTGGACCCGGGTTAATAGCACAGTTAAAGCATACTGGGACATGTTTTGTTGGGACTGAGAGAAATGATATTTTCTTCAACTGAAGAGCACTACCTAATTATATTAAGGAACACTGGATGGAAAATGGATCTCTCCCAATAATTGAACTTCATGTGAACTACACTGAACAAAAATATAAACACAACATGTAATGTGTTGGTCCCATATTTCATGAGCTGAAATAAAAGATCCCAGAAATTGTCCATACAAACAAAAAGCTTATTTCTCTCAATTTTTGTGCAGAAATGTGTTCATATCCCTGTTAGTGAGCATTTCTCCTTTGCCAAGATAATCCATCCATCTGACAGGTGTAGCATATCAAGAAGCTGATTAAACAGCAGGATCATTACACAGGTGCACCTTGTGCTGGGGACAATAAAATGTGTTTTGCCACACAACGCAATGCCACAAATGTCAAGTTTTGAGGGAGCTTGCAATTGGCAAGGAATGTCCACCAGAGCTGTTGCCAGATAATTGAATGTTCATTTCTCTACCATAAGCCGCCTCCAATGTTGTTTTAGAGAATTTGGCAGTACGTCCAACCGGCCTCACATCCGCAGACCACGTATATGGCATCATGGGGGCTGAGCGGTTTGCTGATGTCGACGATGTGAACAGAGTGCTCCATGGTGACGGTGGGGTTATGGTATGGGCAGGCATAAGCTACAGACAATGAACATAATTGCATTTTATCGATGGCAATTTGATTGCACAGATACAGTGACGAGATCTTGAGGCCCATTGTCGCTTGTTGCATTTTTTATGTTTGTTCAGTGTACATGTAATATCCAAAGTTTAGTATTTGTGCATTTGTGTGCATTATTTTCTGTTGCTAAATTTTACGCATTGGAGGCAGGCTATTCTTAGCACACATTTGCCTCATATCTGGGGCCATTTCCCCTTGATTAGATTTTAATCAAATTCTAATAGTGTCTCCAATGAGCCTGGTCAATTTCAGCTCCTGAACTATGAAGCCAGGAAATGAATTCCATTGATTTCTGGTATTGACCCCCAGCCACAGAGATGGAGTATGAGTCGTATGGCCTCCTTGGCAATGAGAGATTTCATTATGACACACTCAGTGCTCCTCAGTAGAATAGACTGAATGGTGGCTCCTGGTGTCTGCTGTATTTGATCTCACTGTATACAGCACTAACATGGTGGTAGGAGAGTGACTTATGAGTTTATGACGAAGGGCAATGAGGATATCATTTTGGTGATTTGATTCATCTGGATGATGTGAAGTGTATTACCGCACTTGTGTTGCAGAAAGTGAATAGCACCGTCTGAAATAACCCAATTAAAAATCTAAAGTGGTCTACAATTCAAGCAAATGTTAAAATATATTATTTCCAGTGGTTCCTAAACTCTGGTCAGCCCTCCCTGTGGGTGTCTATTCCCGGAGAGCAGTGAAAATGGTAGGGCCTTGGCGGAGGCTGAGAGGCGATGAGCTGACCATGCGTCACCCTGATATGGATGGCACTCCACAGCAGTCACAGAGTGAATTAAAAGAGTAGCCCTGGAGCACTGAGAAACGTGAATGCCGTAGCTTCCTCGGTGTGTGTGTAGTGGGTAAAGGCGCTATGCACATGCGTACATGTGTCGCAGATGGCCAAGTTAGCTTTGCCACTGCCGACCTGAAGTACTGTCGCTTCTGACTTTGGTAGCGTTGTCATGCGTTAGAATCCCAGGTAGGCTGGGAACAATGTTGTGTGTTTTAGTTGGTGTGTTTGTCTGAAGCTCTTTATAGCAGGAAGAAATAAAAAAATGTCTGTGAAGTAACTGTCCTCAACATGGAGGTTCATTTTGACATGACATCCACAACATATAGGTCAAGTTAGCTACGTGCTTGGACCGATGTCCCCTAATCATTAACCTATGTACAATTTTTTTGATGTCTATCATGTCATTTATTGTTAAACATGCTCATGCATGAATATTGTGTTGTCATGTGTTGCTGCCATGCTATGTTGTCTTATTTCTCTCTTTATGTAGTGTTGTGTTGTCTCTCTTGTCGAGATGTGTGTTTTTGTCCTGTATTTTATTTATTTTAATTTAATTTTAATTATTTTTATTTTTAATCCCAGCCGCTGTCCCAGCAGGAGGCCTTTTGGTAGGCCATCATTGTAAATATGAATTTGTTTTTAACTAACTTGCCTAGTTAAAAAAGGTTAAATAAAGAAAGAAAAAATAAAATATATCAATGATCCATGCATGGATAGATGTCATAAAAATACATGTGACAGGTCATTAAGAACCATACTTCACTGCTTTAATATGGATGATTTCTTTGCCTTTCAATACCCATAGACAATGCTTACCGTTTAACTTTGCTTCCCGAGGGAGTGTTAGACTCGTGATTAAATTGAGCGGAATCGTTTCGACAAAGTGGTAAAATGAAATGAAGCACCGGCTGAGCTCAATATTGATATATGCAATGCATAATTCAGGTACAGTACACATTTCTGCCAGTCAAGTTACTCATGCATGATTTATGATCGTAAACGTGGAAACACAACAACCTAGTTGACGCACACAGTACGTGCCATGTTTGATCCGTTTCTAGGAACATGCCCTATACATGCTGTATATCGTACTATATACGGTTCTGAATGTTTTTTTATTAAATGGGGCATATGATCCAATGGCGTACATTGATAAGTCCCCCAAAAATGTATTTGTTAAACGGCTATGTTTATAATTACTTTGATGTAGCCTTCCCATTCCATTTAATCTAGGGAGATTCTGGAGTAATTTATGGTATTGATTTGTCAGCCGTTACTATAAATCACATTACATTGTTGTCTGATTAACTGATTGTTCTGTTATCTGAAGTGCAGCATGTCACCTGGAAGTCCTCCACGTAGTCTTTGTTGATTTAAGGTTTTCCAATAGCATTGTGCACATGTTGGGTACTAGAA
Organism: Oncorhynchus clarkii lewisi; assembly: GCF_045791955.1. Taxonomy (NCBI): domain Eukaryota; kingdom Metazoa; phylum Chordata; class Actinopteri; order Salmoniformes; family Salmonidae; genus Oncorhynchus; species Oncorhynchus clarkii. The sequence goes on along the minus strand of NC_092155.1, from coordinate 23,947,877 downwards.
GAATTGTAAGGAAATGTTTATTCAAATTGACAGTCAAATTGATACGATTTCAGCATCATGTCAGTCACATCTGGGGTTGCAGGGGAGGACACTTGAAACAGAGCACAGCATGGTTGGTAACATTTAATTAAGATGCAGTCCAAGATCATCAAACCTCAGGTGATCTAATGTTTGACACTGTCCCACGCCATCTGTTTCTGTTGTGTAGAGCAAACCTGAGATATATATCAAGATGCAGGCCCTACGCAACAGATGTCACGACTTCTCCCGAAGTTGGTGCCTCTCCTTGTTCGGGTAGCATTCGGCGGTCGTCGTCACCGGCTTTCTAGCTGCCACGATCCATGTTTCTTTTTCCATTTGTTATGTCTTGACTGGCTCTCATTACCTCTTTGCTGAAGGGGGGACTGGTGCGACTGCAGTGGTCAGCTGGGGCGGACAGGGCTTTTGGTCAACTGAAGGCTCTGTTTACCTCGGCTCCTTTGTTGGCTCATCCTGATCCCTCCTTAGCGTTCATAGTTGAGGTGGATGCGTCCGAGGCTGAGATAGGGGCTGTGCTGTCTCAGCGCTCGGGTACGCCACTAAAGCTCCGCCCCTGCGCTTTCTTTTCAAAGAGGCTCAGCCCAGCGGAGCGAAACTATGATGTGGGGGACCGGGAGTTGTTGGCTGTTGTCGGGGCTCTGAAAGTGTGGAGGCATTGGCTTGAGGGAGCTAAACACCCTTTTGGATGGCTCTTCCTCCGTCACAAGGAAACACCACGATTCTGGTAGTTGTGGATCGGTTTTCTAAGTCCTGCCGTCTCATTCCTTTGCTTGGTCTCCCTACGGCCCTACAGACTGTGGAGGCCCTGTTTACACACGTCTTCCGGCACTACGGGGTGCCTGAGGACATAGTATCTGATCGAGGTCCCCAGTTCACGTCAAGGGTCTGGAGGGCGTTCATGGAATGTCTGGGAGTCTCATCAGCCTGACCTTAGGGTTTCACCCCGAAAGTAGTGGGCAGGTGGAGAGAGTTAACCAGGATGTGGGAACCGGCCGGGGGAGTGGTCGGCTTTCATCCCCTGGGCAGAGATGGCCCAAAACTCTCTGAGTCACTCCTCCACTAACCTGTCTCCATTTCAGTGTGTTCTAGGTTATCAGCTGGTTCTGGCACCATGGCATCAGAGCCAGATCAAGGCAGCTGCGGTGGATGAATGGTTTCGGCGCTCAGAGGAAATCTGGGACGCTGCCCATGTACGCCTGCAACGGGCCATCAGGCGACAGAAGGCGAGCGCCGACCGCCACCGCAGTCAGGCTCCGGTGTATGCACCGGGAGACCGGGTCTGGCTCTCGACCCGAAATCTGCCCCTTCTCCTGCCCTGCCGGAAGCTGGGTCCGCGGTTTGTGGGGCCATTTAAAGTCCTGAGGAGACTGAACGAGGTATGTTATAGGTTACAGCTTCCCCTGATTATCGTATTAACCCCTCGTTCCATGTGTCTTTCCTCAGGCCAGTGGTGGCTGGTCTGCCTCAGCAGTCTGAGTTGCGGGAGGTTCCTCCGCCCCCTCTGGACATCGAGGGGGCCCCGGCGTATACTGTGCGAGCCATAATGGACTCAAGGCGTCGGGTGAGGGGCCTTCAGTACCTCGTGGAGTGGGAGGGGTATGGTCCGGAGGAGAGATGCTGGGTGCCGGTGGAGGACATCCTGGACCCTTCCTTACTGCAGGAATTTCATCGTCTCCACCCAGATTGCCCTGCACCTCGTCCTCCTGGTCGTCCCCGTGGCCGGTGTCGGCGCGCTGCTGGAGCCGCGCGTCGGGGGGGTACTTCCCTGCCAAAGTTGGTGCCTCTCCTTGTTCGGGCAGCGTTCGGCGGTCGTCGTCACCGGCTTTCTAGCTGCCACCGATCCATGTTTCTTTTTCCATTTGTTATGTCTTTAGTGTACACACCTGGTTCCCATTAAGTTATTATTATTTCCCTATTTAACTCTCTGGTTCCCATTATATTAGTCGTTTGTGTTAGGGTTTGTTATCCCTGCGTGGATTATTTTGACTGATTTATTTTTCCGAGTAAAGTATTTTAGTCAGTTCTGTGTCCTGCGCTGGAGTCCGTCCTCACCTCTGCACAACTGACATATGACAAGATGATATGGAACATTGGCTCATCTCAACATTAGTCACCCACTTCTGGTGTCTGTAAATGTATGACAGACTTGTATGTTGGAGTGAACTATCCCATTTACCATCCAGACCCAATCAGATCTAACTTCAGTACTTGGTGACAAAGATGTATCCTGGTTTACTGCTCAATCCCATATCCTTCGTTTGTGACATTTTATAGCAAGTTTTCACAGGGCCAATCGACTAAGCCACCAGTGCCATTAATCATTCTTTTGTCCCGAGTGTCTACGTTGTAGTGTTTGTAATTGAATTAGGCTGACAGCGGAAAAGAACACATCACCAACTCTGCTGACAAACCTTGGCCAAAAGCACTTTAATTCCCAGTCACCCTCTGAATGGACATCTGAACTAATTTGGTTTAGTGTAGCTTTTGCATCGCAATTGTCCATCGGCGAATCTTGCAGGTGCCGAAGGTGGTGTCCAATGGAAATGGTCTTCAGCCGTATTGTATTAACTCTGAGTAGCTCATATAAACCGATTTGTGTTTCTCACAAAAGAGTAAAGACAAATAGCAAGAAAGGCAGTCAGTTTTTGGTAATTAAGTGCCCTGCCTAGCATCTGTGGGTGAATCAGTACCAATCACTATCAAAGGGAACTGACACTGTTGATCACTTGGCAATCACACCATCTACTTTAAACCCAGAAAGTGACTGATGGAACAATGTGATGTAATACACACTACACTACAGTCATGTGGAAAACCGTGGGCATGGTGAGATCATTTTTGTGCTCTGTTACATGCGAGATAGCATTGCTAGCTCTGTTACAGTCCTTAGGTCAGGTTGGGGGATGTTTTCAGCAGGTAAGCCATCTCAGGGAAAGGGTTTCCCTTATACACTCAAGTAGCAGCTGACTACGAATAGGGAAATAGTCTTCACATTAACAGGTACCACAACGTTACCACTAATGTTAATATTGATGACAGCTAACGTTTCACCTGTCAGTGTTGTTGACTTTCTGTCATCAGAGTGGCGATAATGGCTTTGCAATGTGACTGACAGAACATGGTCTGAAGTACTACTCATAGATGACAGTCTATACCTTTTTTCATGATGGCTATAGTGTATAAAACATTATGAACACCTACTCTTTCCATGACAGACTGACCAGGTGAAAGCTATGATCTCTTATTGATATCACTTGTTAAATCCACTTCAATCAGTGTAGATAAAGGGGATGATGCAGGTTAGAAAATTATTTTTAAGCCTTGAGACAAATGAGCCATGGATTGTGTGTGTGCCGTTCAAGAAAGTGATGGAGCAATACAAAAGATTTGAGTGCCTTTGAACAGGGTATGGCAGTAGGTGCCAGGCGTACCGGTTTGTCAAGAACTGCAACGTGTTCATCAAGAATGGTCCACCACCCAAAGGACATCCAGCCAACTTAACACAACTGTGGGAAGCATTGGGGTCAACAATGGCCAGTATCCCTGTGTAACGCTTTTGACATCTTGTAGAGTCCATGCCCCGAATAATTGAGGCTGTTCTGAGGGCCAAAGGGGGCGTGGTGCAACGTAATATTAGCATAGTGTTCTTAGTGTAAAAACAAGCACTGTGTTCTAGGGCTGGACACCATTTAGTCCAGTGGTTTGGTCAATAGGTTGTTGGTCAACCGAGATTTCTTTAGTCGAGCAGTCGCAAATATATATATTTTTTTATGGTACACAAGACACTTGTCTGATGGCAGTCCATCACTATAAGACATGTGCTACTGAAATTGTAAATACTTATTTTATGGAAGATTAATGGTGCAACACTAATAAATGTACTGTTTTATAACATGCATTTTCTCCGTGAGCACCAAGCCTCACGCAACCGCAATATTTTGGATAAGACCATTTGGCTGTTTTTATCTTTGCTCTGCTATAATGAAGGCTTTACATTTTTTTTTCTTTAGAACAGACTGGTAAAAAAAAAAAAAATCTTTGTGTTTACACTGTCCCAATAGGCAGAAAGAAAACACTGTAATCTAACAGCACCTGTTTGTCACACACAATATGCACCCAGTTCTCGGTCCTATACACTCATTTTTCTTGATCTCATTATTATTACAATTATTATTATGATCATCGTTATAAAAAGTAATGTCATTATCATTAGTAGACTTCTTATAGTAGTAGTCTTGTGCAGTGATGGAAAAAGTATCCAATTGTCCTACTCAAGATAAGTCACCTAGAAAAATACTATTTTGAGTAAGTCTAAACATCTCAAGGATGATCAATGGAAACAGGATTCACCTGAGCTCAATTTTGAGTCTCATAGCAAAGGGTCTGAATACTTATGTAAATGTGACCCGTTTCAGTAAACTAGGCATGTCTCTGGTCACTACATCACACGAGAGCTATTTGAACATAATCAAAAAATGTTTTATCAATATGCATTTTTTGTTAGAAATGCCTTCTCGAACATGTGAACTTTCATGTGCCTTAATATCAAACTTGAATTCCATCTGGAAATACGAATAAAACTGTTCAATTACGGGCCTACTTGGTTTAGCCACAGAAAAAGTTGGCAACCTTCCCGCTAGTAATTATTGGCTGAGATAATGAGTGTTTTGAAATCAGTGGAATTAGAGTATGATAGCTAAGGAGATGTAGACAGGTGTTTTCTCCATCTTCAAACTAAGAGCAACCACGGTATATGTGACAGGAAGAAGCATCCAACCAAGATAGTCTAGCTAGTTACATTTTCAGATATTACACGTTTCTAATTTTGACAGTCGTTTTCATTTCAAGTTAGAATGTTAGCTGGCTGGCTCGCAAGCTAACCTTGTGTATGATCTCATTATTTGTATCTCAGAGCCATTTGCTTGGCTAGTTATAGCCTAATGTTAGCTAGCTAACATTGAACCTGGTTGGTTAGCTAAAACTTTTGACTGGTAGTCTACCTCCAGAAATAGCAGGGGTTCAAATTTAAGAACCCATGTCCTACATTTGAATATAAAAATTGATTTTATTAAACAAAACTACGCTACATTTTATCTTTGGGATCCTGAGGATAACAAATCAGAGCAAGATTACTGAATTTAAGTAGATTATTTACCTACAGAGGTGATTGTATCAAACCAAGTGCCATAATAAAAGTTTTTTGTTGTGCACTCTCCTCAAACAATAGCATGGTATTTGTTCACTGTAATAGCTACTGTAAATTGGACAGTGTAGTTAGATTAACAAGAATTTAAGATTTCTGCACATACAAGACTTGTCTATGTCCTGGTATAGGGACACTGATCCCATAGAGGTTAAAGAAAAAATCTTTGTCCAGTTCGAGGTGAGTAATCGCTGTGCTGATGTCCAGAAGCTCTTTTTGGTCATAAGAGATGGTAGCAAGTACAAAATAAGTTACAATGTGAAAAAAACACACAAAATAGCACAGTTATAGCACAAACGGCCGCCTTCCCCTCCAGCACCATTAGCCATTGATGAGGATTGTTTTTTATTTAAGCAATTTTAGAATAAGGCTGTAACGTAACAAAATGTGGAGAAAGTCAAGGGGTCTGAATACTTTCCGAATACACTATGTAAAAATAGACATTTAAAATGTTTACCAATTAGGGTTCTCTGCGCCACCCGCCACAACCCAACCAAGCAGTGCGGCTTGGTTGGGTTGTGTTTCGGGGGACGCATGGCTTTCGACCTTCGTCTCTCCTGAGCCCGTACTGGAGTTGTAGCGATGAGACAAGATAGTAGCTACTAACAATTGGATACCACGAAAAGGGGGTAAATAAAAAATGTTGACCAATTGATTGGTCGAAAGAACAGACAACTCTCGGTTGACCAAGATTAGGGGGGACATCTCTATGTTCTGTATTTCATGTATACTTAATATGGTTATTTCAGTGGTGTGAGCACTGAGCAGGTATTGCAGTTTGTTATTTGGTTCTCAGTTGGTTCCCCACAGATATGGTTAATAAGATTCAAGAATTGGAACGTGTGAGCCACACACTGCTACTGTTGGGAGTTGGTTTGTGCAATTCAAGCAATATGTTGGTGTCTCTGGGTGTGTTACTCCTCTGTAAGCTGGTCTCTTAGAGGGGTTGAATCCCTCTGGAACATGTTGTGCGCACACACACACACCCTACACACCCACATTCATTGATGAGGACCACCCAAAAAGTAAACCCACACTGTGACAGTTTAAAAGCACTGCAAACCGCTGTCAGCACCTGTATTTCGAACCAGTGCTTTTAAGAATATCAGATACATATAATGTAAAGAATGAGCCAAGAGGAGACAGTAAATCAGTTTGGAGTCTGACACACTGCAGAAGGATTTATGTGCTCAAAAGCGCACCAGATGAATCATCGCCATGACAACGCAACATGAGCGACGATACCGTCACCCATCTGGGCTCTGGTGAGCTCTCTAGTTTTGAGAAATAAAATAATGAATGCCATAATTCAATAATGTAAAATCGGCAGAGATTTTTAATTTGTATAAATCCTCATCCCAAAGCTCTTAATCTCATCTTCACCCTGCTTAGGTAATGGTATGCAGGAGCACGTTAAATGAAGTAGAGATGTATCACTCTGACGTAATCTCAACATCTCTGAGCACTTTAAACATGCAAAGATACTCTCTTGCCAAGAACCATCTCCAGAGCCAAAGGGGAGATCAGTGTGGGGATTTAATTCAAAAATATACCGCCAACTCTCACCTCCTTCATATGCAAAGCATTTGGGGTCAGCATTTGTATTCGGTTAAACATATTAGATTGCACAGTAGAGATGTATGGACTGAAAGAGTAAGATAGTGAAAATGTATATTGCCTTGGAGATTAGGACTGCTCTTTTGTGCAAAATTCTGGTAAATTGTGTTTCCTGCTAGCGTTTAGATATTTCACTTGTATTTGTGTTCCCAAATAACTTTGATTGGAGTGTTATTGCCCCTCATTTTCAAAGTTTATACCTCACGTTTATACCTAGAGCCAAATGATTCAGTATGCTGCACAGTTATCAACTGCAGATGTATCATAAATTATCATTTTTGCCATGATTTGAGGTCCGTTGGACAAGACGGTGTGAATTTCGACTGTGCCAAACCTACTCATATTTTAGCTCTGCATTTCCTGTATTATAGTAGTCTGTATTGTCATGAATATCACACTTTTGGAGTTGTGCCTTTTTAGAGCTTGTTGTGTTGTAACATGATGACCCATATTGGTGGGCTCTCTGTCAGCCCTTGGCAGCATGACTTAGTGTGATAACAGAAACTGACAAAGGCTTTGACTCCAGGGGCCAGAATGGCAGCAGGTGGGGTTGTGCTAATCAGCTACAGTACATATAGACCAGAGCAGGTGCTACTGGGCTGGGCGCCCAACTGGTCCTGCTGCCTGGCCTTTCCATGCTACCCAGTCCCACATAACCACTGGTCCATGATGGGAAAATTGGGTCAAATGAACTGCTTGAGATGGACGTTCACTGCACATCTAGGATCATGTTACCGTATACCCAATCATAACATTGAATATAAGTGGGGTTAAAAAATATTTTACCCTGGTCCAGTAGTTAAAGGCCCAGTGCAGTCAAAAGCATAGTTGTCCTGTGTTTTTTTAATTATATATTTCCACACTTTGTGTGGAATAATACTGTGAAATTGTGAAAATTATGATAATCCCCTTTTAGTGTAAGAGCTGTTTGGAAAGACCGCCTGAAATTTCAGCCCATTTTGGTGGGAGGAAGTTTATGCCTTCCATGGTGACGTCACCATGGGGTAAATGAGTTAATAGACTAATAAGAAAGAGTTCCAAATCTCTATGCCAATAACAGCTAGTTTTCACTTTTCCCTTCCCCACTCTGACCACTTCCAGACATAGTAAAATTCTTGCTTGAGAAATTGCTCTTTGCTAAGAAGCTAGTTTTTGTTTATTTTTGTAAATTGAAAACAATCATAGAAGGTACTTTAATTGTTACCCTCTTTCTTAGTCTTGAGTTAAAAACGGATGCGTTAAGGCCAACTGCTACCTACTTCCCATGGACCTGAGCTGTATCCTGACCTGACAGACCTGTCTTTCTTTAAACAGTGGGAAAGGATAAAGGCTTCCATCCCCATGGTGCTAACGAATCCAGTGTCCTCTGCCTTTATATTGCATTTCAATGAGTGGGGTATTGAAGCTAAAGGAATAATTGTAATTCACACTCTAATGACTCTGTACTGTACTGCCCTTTGGAAGGAGCAAAGCGCTTGTTTGTCAGTGATTGATGATGTCAAATGTCACACATCGTGTGGCCCCATGCCCACTGATGGATTCCACAAGTGTACCATCTGGCAAAATGCCCTTTTTGTCTTGTGTGGTTGTTTAAAAAAAAAAAAAACATGAGAGAATGACAGGAGTACATGGCAGGATTGGCAACCTTCTGTAATATGCCAATTCTCCTTCTCACACACACACACACACACACACACACACACACACACACACACACACACACACACACACACACACACACACACACACACAGAGATACACAGACACGAAGCATACAGTACAGACCTTCAATCTCTTACTCACTCTCACTCAATCACACACAGAGATGAGCACCCTCTAATCGGCGCCGTCTGCTCTCTTCCATGACAACGCAAACACAACTCTATCGCTTGCCCGCACCCGGTGCCTCCCTTGTCCTCATAAGGCTGTTGTCTTAATTGGGCTCTAATTAAAAACAGCAGGTTGCAGACTCATCTGTAAATGTGCATCTGCGCCATGGCATTCTAGGGGACTGCATGCTCTCACCAACTGCTGCTCATGTAAGCGCTGTAGCCTACCTGGATGCTCTAGTTATTCTCAACTACTGATTCTAGATCAGTTTTCCTTATACCTGTACAGCGGTCCTGATCTTCCCAAACATGGGTAAGACAGACAAGTCATCCCTGAATCAGTTGATAGCTCTGGATCAGTTGATAGCTTGTCTTCACACCACAGAGTTGGGTAAGATGGAACAGAAGTGGCATTACTTATTAAGCAGGCACCTGATAATGTGGTTTCTAATCTATGTCTGTTGACAATGTTCTGGCTGTTTAGTCCTTTTGTAAAAATCGTATTTCTTGGGTTGTTGCTCTACATCCTCTACCCCCCGACCCACCTCTGGCTATTTGCCTGTCGAAAAAAATACTATTTGTTATTCCTCGGTTTTACTCTGCAATTTTCTTAAACCTCCCTGTCATACTGCTGAAAACGCTAAATTAGTATTCCTGAGGCATTTTCACTTGGCTTCCTCTGACAGTGGGATGGCTCTGCTTGCAGTGGTGTCATACTATCCTCTCAATCACTGATTCACACTACTGCCTCTGTTATCCAAAGAGGCCAGTAGTTTCCCCAAATGGCCTAAACACAAAGCCACCGTTTAAAAAAAGTCTAGGCTGAGTTAGTATACAGGCCGTGTAACTGACCTGTATCCTAGGTGGTTGGCGTTCTGTCTTGAGCCAAACTTCTAATGTTAAGAATAGACAGTCAGGATTGTAGGCTTATAGTTTGTAGGGGAGACTGATCTGTTGCTGTCCTTATGATAACACTTTTACTGAGTCTGTTCTCCACCATTTATATTCTGTTTTATATCCTTCTAGGCCCTAAGCTAAGTGTAGTAAAAGCAAGTAGGTAAGCCTTGGACAATTAAGCCTCCCTTGTCTGAACCAGAGCAGCCCATAGGACAGGAGATCTCCTGTTTCTGTGTTGTGGGGCAGCTTGATATACAAGTACACCCCCTGGACAGGATGCTAGGTTGTCACAGAGCCTTACCCCCCATTCGGACCCATCGGGTCCTATTTTTGCTTTCGAAATCTCAGGCTTCCAATCTCAGGGTGGTCACAAGATTGGACGGTTGGGGGTGCGATCCCCGGTCACGGTTCAACGTTTTTGGAGAATTAACATTTTCCTCTGATTTTGAGGAGAGCAAAAGCAGTCTTTGAAGGCATGTTGGGGGTGTTAGACGGTGGTAATGTTTTCATAGATAGATGATACGGTACATTAATGTTCTAGTTATTCTTGTTCAACGACACTAAGAAATTGTATTTCGTGACTCGGATGATGAGTCAGATCTCTTGTTCTTACAAGAAGATTATCATGTGGCGTAATATAGTGGAGTTAATCTTGCAGAATGAAGTGCACAAGCTGATGGTGTACACCATGAGACCATAGGCCATCCTGACAATGGGGAAACAGGTTTAGCTGAGAGGGTTTGTGTGGTCTTTCTCTTCTAGAAGCCTGTAGTGCCCTCTGCTGTCCAAACATCAGCACCACATCACTGGTGCTATTGTACCTCAGGCGGATGGATCCCTGTCTGGACATCAACAAAGGTGGGGTGTATTACCTAATGGCTGTGTACCACATTAAAGAGATTATCTGGTACTTTTGCATACTTCTTATCCAGTAGGTATGAAAGTAGCACTCACAAACCAAAAGTGATCCCCGGCTATTCCGTACTACGTCACATACATGCAGATATGTTCACCATGTCATTACGCGCTCTCTCTGCTGTGTGTGTATCTTGCTAGCTGTCACTCAAATGGTGAGGGGCTGAAGCTCATTGGCCAGAACTTTTTTTTATTAGTTTAATTTTAAATTTTATTGAATATCCGAAACATACAATATACTTGCAGTGATGCAGCTCAACAACTACACCACACCAGTCATCCAACAGACTCCCATTCAGAGCGACACACAGAAGCATCCAGGGTCAATGCCCTGCTCAAGGGCACATTGACAGATCTCCCACCAGGGCAAAAAATGTGAACCCAAACCCTCCAAGATCCCCCCCCCCCCCCCACAGTTCCCCAATAGCTGTCCCTCAACCATTCGAGACCCCTCCCACAGTCTCCCACCCTGGAATAAAAATAAAAATCTAATTAATTCCATTTCCCACCCCCAAGAACCCCCCAATGCACCAACAAACAAGAGAATGAACTAAAGAGAAAAAAGAAAAAACGAAGGACAACTAAAATCATAACAGCAATGCAAACTGTATATGTTTGTGTGCATGTCTAGCACTATTACATGTATGTGTGTGTTCTTGTATGCATTTATTTGAATGTGTGTATATGCATGGCATCAGCCTCAGGCAAACCGGCATTAGCTGTAAAAACACTGCCCCTCATTGTCATTCAAACATACTTTTTTATGTTTTATTTTGGACTTTTTATCTTTGACCATCATTCTATCTCCCGCACAGCAACTCCACTCCCACTTGTCTCCAATTCCACATCCCAACCCTCAGCTTCCCTCAGCCCATCCCACCTCTCTCTGCTGGCCACCCTCTTCTGATTTCTACGCAACATATATCTTTCAACTATGCTGTGATGTTTAATGTACAATTTCAATCTATATAATCGAATAGAATCCACAGATTGCGAGTAGAAGATAAATACTTTTGCTAAGACTATTCGAATGTTTGTAATTGACTGATCTGATCTCTCCAGATCTCCTAACAGTACTATTTCAAGGGTAAATTTTAGATCAATGCTATGCATTTTCAGCCATTCCTGGACCCGAGACCAGAAACGGGCTACCTGAGGGCAATACCAAAATAAATGGTCTATTGATTCTGTATCCTCACCACAAAATCTGCAGAGCTTCAATGATTATATGTCCCCAATATTCAACATTTTGTTGGTGGCAAGAATTCTATATAATAATTTTAGCTAAAAAGCATAAAGTCTTGAATCTTGTGTTGTTTTATACACTGCTCAAAAAAATAAAGGGAACACTTAAACAACACAATGTAACTCCAAGTCAATCACACTTCTGTGAAATCAAACTGTCCACTTAGGAAGCAACACTGATTGACAATATTTATTTAATATTTGATGTTCTATCTTTTCAGGGGGATGAAATTGAATTTGTAGCCAGCTCTGCAATGCTTGTTTGAAAAAGAGAGATACTTTGAAAAAGTATAATTTTCAATTAATTGAGAATGAGACATGGCAATCTGCACAAAGGCAAAAAGGCAATTTTTTAACAATGGATGAGCTTTTCTTAGTAATCTACTTGAGAACCATTTCGGGTTCAAGTAAAACTTTTGAATAAGTGAAGCTTTTAGAGAGAGGTTTAGTGCTTTTATATTTAATACTCTCAACCCGCCCATTTCTTATTCATTATATAGATCGGCACGCTTTATTTTATCTGGTTTAAGAGTCCCAAATAAAGTGACTTTTTTTTGCTCATATGATTTGAAAAACGAATCATCAGGAGTAGGCAGCACCATACGTAAGTGACTAAACTGAGATATGACTAAGGAGATAATCAGGGCAATTTTTCCATAAATAGACAGGTATTTACCTCTCCATGGTTGCAGGATCTTGTCTATTTTTACAAGTTGTCTATTGAAATTCATTGTGGAGAGCTTAGTTATATCTTTTGTGATATGAATACCAAGTATGTCTACTTCACCATCAGCCCATTTTATAGGTAAACTGCAGGGTAATGTCAAAGTTGTATTTTATAAAGATTCAAAACATATTGTACACTTATCATAATTAGATTTTAGTCCAGAGAGTACAGAAAAGTTATCTAGATCTTCAATGAGACATTGCAGGGATCTAGCTTGCGGACTTATTATAAAACTTGAGTCATCGGCATACATGGACACCTTTTGTTTTTAAACATTTTCTAATTTCTAATCCTCTTTATTGGATCTGATTTTAATAGTTTGCATTTCGATGGCCATAACGAATAGATATGGTGACAACGGACACCCTTGTTTAATAACTCCTCTCGACTATTCAAAACTCTCTGAGAAGTAGCCATTATTTACTATCTTACACCTGGGGTTGCTATACATTATTTTTACCCATTTTATTAGAGAATCGCCGAAATGGATAAAATCCAGGCATTTATAAATAAAATCCAGTCTTACTTTATCAAATGCCTTTTCAAAATCCGCTATAAATACCAGGCCTGGCTTCTTAGATGTTTCATGATGTTCTATTATTTGTAGTAGTTGCCGTATACTATCTCCAATGTATTGTCCATGTAAAAAACCTGTCTGATCGGGATGAACAATACCTGCTAAAAACCTTTTAATTCTGAGTGCTATGCATTTCGCTAGTATTTTTTCATCACAACATTGTAGTGTAAGGGGCCTCCAGTTTTTTAGATAGACTGGGTCTTTATATTTTCCATCTGGATCTTGTTTTAATAATAGAGAAATCAGACCTTCTTGCTGTGTACCTGACAGACTACCATTTCTATAGGAGTAGTTAAAACAATCTAACAATGGAGCTTTTAGTAAATCAAAATTGAGCTTTTAGTATACCTCTACGGGTATGCCATCAAGCCCTGGGGTTTTTCCAGACTGAAAGGATTTAATAACCTCAAAGTTCTTCCTCTGTAATTTGGCCTTCGCACTGATCTTTCTGTACATTTGCTAATTTTCCTTTTTTTAAATATTATTTGGAAAGAATTCCTTACCGTAATCTTCATTCAGTGGAAGAGGATGGGACGGAAAAGAGAACATCGGCCTAAAAAAATTAGCTTCCTCTTTTAAAATAACATTAGGAGATTCATAGATGATTCATAGTTCTTTTTGTTTTTGTTTTTCCTCTAACTTATTTTGTATCTCTGTAGTATCGTTTTCATTGCTATCTACCTGTACTTTTAGTTCATGGATTCCCCTTGTTAGTCAGAGTGTGAAATTATTGATGAATATTGAATTGAATGACCTCTGAATGTACATTTAAAGGTATCACAAACAATAAGGGGATTTGCTGAACCTATATTATACTGGAAAAATTCAGTTATAAATTATTTTGTCTTAGTTAAAAAATAAACTTTGATAAAATGTCCAATATCCCCGTCCATGTGGAACATCTATGAGTTATGTGAATGTGAAAACTTTTTTAACCTTTGATGAAAGAGAGAAAGAGACAAGAAAGTAGCCAAGACGACTAACTTAAGTCTCCTCCATGTACAGTGGGGCAAAAAAGTATTTAGTCAGCCACCAATTGTGAAAGTTCTCCCACGTTTCTGGTGTCCTTTGGTCTTGGCCATATTGGAGTTTGGAGTGTGACTGTTTGAGGTTGTGGACAGGTGTCTTTTATACTGATAACAAGTTCAAACAGGTGTCATTAATACAGGTAACGAGTGGAGGACAGAGGAGCCTCTTAAAGAAGAAGTTACAGGGCTGTGAGAACCAGAAATCTTGCTTGTTTGTAGGTGACCAAATACTTATTTTCCACCATAATTTGCAAATAAATTCATTAAAATCCTACAATGTGATTTTCTGGATTTTTTTTCTCTCCTTTTCTCATTTTGTCTGTCATATTTGAAGTGTACCTATGATGAAAATTACAGGCCTCTCATCTTTTTAAGTGGGAGAACTTGCACAATTGGTGGCTGACTAAATACTTTTTTGCCCCGCTGTATATCTCTCCAAATATCCACTATTTCTAATGTCCATAATATTTGTGATTTCCTTAAAGGCGCGGTGATGATAGTTTGATAGTTCACAGTTCATTGAGGTACTTAACACTGTGTTTTAGTCTCCTACCATAATGATATCGCCATTTTTTTGCCTGTAAGTTCAATAAATTGGTATAAATATTTTAGAAGAAGTATGGATCCTCCTGATTTGGACCATATAGATTGAGCCAAATCTCTTTTTCGTCCACTTTCATATTCAAAAAGATTCACCTTCCTTGCGAATCATTCCTGACTATTTGCACAATCAGTTCGAAATTTTTGTTAATTAATATTATCACACCTTTTGAGTTCCTTTGTCCATGACAGAAACATTTTTCACCACCCCATTCCTTTTTCCACGCAACTTCATCTAAGGCTGTAGAGTGAGTTTCCTGTAAACAGTATATGTTATATTCGTTTTCTTTTAGCCACGTAAAGACTGATCTTCTTTTTTTATAATCTGCCAAACCGTTACAACTATAACTAGCTATACTTATTTAATCCCTTACCATAACTAGATTCTATTCTCAGGCTAAAATTGACCATAATTAGTGCTTGTAAAGTTACTGCCATCATATGTATTATGACGGTCAAAATTAGAGCTTTCAAATGTCTGATATTTAGAATTCAAGAAATAGGTTCTAGCAATATTTATTTTATTCCCTTGCCTGTTTGCCTGTGAGCCAATGCCACAGATGTTAGAAAATTGAGACAAGATGTTATGTGCGTAGTTTAACCTGAGTAGGTTGATGTGTATGATATTGGATGTGATTTAGTGAGTGTGTACGATGTCTGTATAAGGGTAAGACTATAATGTATGCTGTCCAAATAAATAATAACTCCGCCAATTTGCATGGTTGAGTGTCTGTGTGTAACATGTAGTGTTTATATCCTTAATATTCATGATGATAATTGTAATCCATAGCGTATCACTGTTATAGTTGCATCATATTTACCTTTAACATCATTGAAAAACACATCCCAGCATTTCCAAGGCAATTAACGTTTCACATGATCATGAAAGAGACCTTGCATTACTCTAGACGGCTTCACTACGACGAATTTGGCTCATTTTGTACAACATGTTATGATTCCCCAATGCCCCTATTCTGATATCTTCCACTTGCTTGTTGTAAACATATATAAACTTGTAGACAATGCATAAAAAAGATTGACAAACAAGAAACATATGAAATTATAAAACAGTTCTCAACAATAGAGAGAGAGAGTAAGAGAAGAGAAGAGAAAAGAGATTGAGAGAAGAGAGTGAGATCAGGTGTGTGTATAAGTCTGTATGTGTCAGCGTCGTTCTCTCTCGCTGTCTTTCTCTGTCTTTCTCTCTCGCTCTCTTTCTCTCTCTCTCTCTTTCTCTCTCTCTCGCTCTCTCCGTCTTTCTGTCTTTCTCTCTCTCGCTGTCTCTCTCTCTCTCTCGCTGTCTTTCTCTCTCTCTCGCTGTCTTGCTGTCTCTCTCGCTGTCTCCCTCTCTCTCGCTCTCTCGCTTTTCTCTCTCTCACTCTCGCTGTCTCTCTTTCACACTCACACATGAAGGCTCACTGACACATTCTTTGACTTAATTCCACCCACACTCCTTACTTCTAATGTCCTCACCAACCCCCTAACAACAGATTTCCTTTATAACAGCGATTGACAAAGTTTTGGTCTAAATAATGTCCTATAACAGCCATTTATACTAGTTCTTCTATACTCTTCTCTTCTAAAGTATTTTTTTCAACACTTGACAGGCTGCATTTAGTACGCTTTTCAATTCTTCAGTTTTATCTGTGAGCAAGAAGCAATCAATTTCATTTGGTTTCATTAACATATATCTTTTTTTAACCTTTATATAACTAGGCAAGTCAGTTAAGAACAAATTCTTATTTTCAATGACGACCTAGGAGTAGTGGGTTAATTGCCTTGTTCAGGGGCAGAACAACAGATTTTTACCTCGTCAGCTCGGGGATTCGGTTACTAGTCCAACGCTCTAACCACTAGGCTACCTGCCGTTCCATTTGACATAAGATTAGTAATTTCTGATAAGAAGGGTTAGATGACTGAGTTTAATTTAATCATTTTTGTTTATTTGACACACTGTATTCCACATGTGCCCTTGTCAAAAGTAGTGCACTATATATATGCCATTTGAGAGACACACATATCTGGGACTGTAAAATGAACATTGTGAGATACAGAAAAGCCACGCATTGAGTCAGTCAGCTCATTGAGCATGATGAAATGAGCCAGCTTTCCATTTCCTGCTTGTACATTGGAAACGGTGATAGATTGTAATGGGTGTTTCTGACGAACGTCTCTGTAAATCAAGTGCGTGAGGCGCCGACTGATTGAGTTGTCTGTGGAGTGAACTCGGTTTAAACTCGCCACCTTGCTTTTTTCTGACAGTAGGACCAAATTCAATCAAAACACAATTCATGTTGTTCCTATGATGTATATGTTCTTTCCTTGATATCGAAATCGGTTTGATTTAGTTTCCTCAGAAAATAATCACATCACGCTACTTTTATAGGAGAAAGGAGAAGGTGATTTTGCCACTGTCTAAATTGAGGTCCAGACTGTGTTAAAAACAAATAACCAATGATTATGTCTTACAAAGGACAGTGATAAACAATCAGTAATTGTTATGCTCTTGCAATGTAGGTTGCATTACAAGTAGGGACAGCAGCTTGTGACAGAATGTCATTTCAGATGTTTGCCAGTTAAAACACATGGGGCATGATTCTTACATGGTATCTCTGCACACAGATGGAAGTCTTACTGCAGATGAAATGATGGTTCGGAGAATACGGGTTGTATCTAATCACTTTTAATGATGAAAGACCTTAAATTGACGTTTGGGACTGATCCTTGCTGGGGTATTGTAACTTGAGGGCAGACTCAATGGATATGCAATTTTACACTGCTAGTCTCACGGATTTTTAAATCCACAGGCTTAGTGGCTGGCAGGGTGCTTGAAGTGTTGCCCGAGCTAATGCAGCTACAGAGGTAGCTGCAGTCAAGATAGGAGTAGGGTCAGGTTGCCCCTGATCTATGGCCAGTTTTTTGTTTTGACCCCCTGATTATTAGGTTTAGGGAAGGTAATCTAAATCCAGATCTGTGCCAGCAGGCCACAGGAAATAACTTTGAAACAGGGTGTACCATTTTAAAGTGTTTTTGACCCGGGGTTATAGAGTGAGCCTAGTCGTAGTGAGGTTATTTATATTAATGGATTTCACTATTTAGTAGTTCTGAGCAGTTAGTAGCCATCTGTGGTTCGAGACGGTGAGGAGCTGAGCTAAGTTCTGGTGACCATTAAGGGCATTCTACTCCGCCTCCCGGGTGGCGCAGTGGTTAGGGGCGCTGTACTGCAGCGCCAGCTGTTCCACCAGAGACTCTGGGTTCTCGCCCAGGCTCTGTCGTAACCGGCCGCGACAGGGAGGTCCGTGGGGCGACGCACAATTGGCCTAGCGTTGTCCGGGTTAGGGAGGGTTTGGCCGGTAGGGAAATCCTTGTCTCATCGCGCACCAGCGACTCCTGTGGCGGGGCGGGCGCAGTGAGCGCTAACCAAGGTTGCCAGGTGCACGGTGTTTCCTCCGACACATTGGTGCGGCTGGCTTCTGGGTTGGATGGCGCTGTGTTAAGAAGCAGTGCGGCTTGGTTGTGTATCGGAGGACGCATGACTTTCAACCTTCATCTCTCCTGAGCCCGTACAGGAGTTGTAGCGATGAGACAAGATAGTAGCTACTAAACAATTGGATACTATGAAATTGGGGAGTAAAAGGGGTAAAAAAAAAAAGGGCATTCTACTCCTAAATGAATTTAAATTAAATGATGCTGACACCATCTAAAATATAACTTCCACCTAACGGAATGAGCTGAATAACATGCAGAGAAATTAACATTCAATTATCTGACAACAGCTCTGGTGAACATTCCTGCAGTCGGCCAATTACACGCTCCCTCAAAACCTGAGACGTCTGTGGCATTGTGTTGTGTGACAAAACTGCACATTTATAGAATGGCCTTTTGTCCCCAGCACAAGGTGCACCTGTGTAATGATCATGCTGTTTAATCAGCTTCTTGATATGCCACACCTGTCAGCTGGATGGATTGTCTTGGGAAAGAAGAAATGCTCACTAACAGGGATGTAAACACATTTCTGCACAACATTTGAGAGAAATAAGCTTTCTGTGCATATGGAACATTTCTGGGATATTTTATTTCAGCTCATGAAACCAACACTTTACATGTTGCATTTTATATTTTTGTTCAGTATGTAAACATCAACCTAAATGTCGTCAAATTTTGCTCTGGCGATTCAGGGTGGAGTTGCAGGTGGGAAAATGGTGCAGCCTTCTTTCTTCATGCTATCTTGACTGAGCTCCTATGTCCAGCACCAGGAAATGGACTCCAACATCTCAGAAGATGGAAGGTATTTTCGTTTAGCCAGTTGCTTGTAATTAGCTGGATGGCTATAGAGATTAGCTCTGAATCACTATGAGTGGTGCAGTGCAGACTAATTTATTGCATGCGTATGACAGCTCTCTAAAGCGCAAGAAGTACGAATGCTCTGAATTCTGCTGAGGCCGCAAAGCATTAAATTCTGTATGGCCACTGCAGAAGTCGGATTGACCATTTAGTTGGCCTTTTAGTGGCCAAGTAACAGTTTTGACTTTAATCTATGGCAAGACCTTAAATTGATGTCTAACAGTGATAAACAACCAATTTGACAAAGTTTGAAGAAATTTGAAAACAATAATGGGCAAATGTTGCACAATCCAGGTGTGGAAAGCTCTTAGAGACTTACCCAGAAAGACCCACAGCTGTAATCGCTGCCAAAGGTGATTCTAACATGTATTGACTCAGGGGGTTGACTACTTATATAATGAAGAAATATTAGTATTTTTTCATGTAACGCAACAAATGTGGAAAAAGTCAAGGCTTGTGATTATTTTCTGAAGGCACTGTAAACCCTGGATTACTGATACTATGTATTCTATAGCTTCCAACATGTTTTACAATGGTGGGTGAGTGTCAAGATGGCGGCACGGTGTCTTCAACACAGCGCGCCCTACCAGTCATCTAGTTTATAAAGTCCATTCAGAAAGTATTCTGACCCCTTCTCTTTTTCAACATTTTGTGACGTTACAGCCTTATTCTAAAATGGATTAAACATTTTTACAATATCATCTACACACAATACCCCATATTACAAATAAAAAACTGAAATATCACATTTTATATAAAGTACCAGTCAAAAGTTTGGACACAGCTACACATTCAAGGGTTTTTCTATATGTTTTTACTATTTTCAACTTTGTAGAATAGTAGTGAAGACATCAAAACTATGAAATAACACATATGGAATCATGTAGTAACCAAAAAAAGTGTTAAACATATCAAAATATATTTGAGATTCTTCAAAGTAGCCACCCTTTGCCTTGATGACAGCTTTACACACTCTTGGCATTCTCTGGAATGCATTTCAATTAACAGGTGTGCCTTGTGAAAAAAAAGTTAATTTGTGGAATTTATTTCCTTCTTAATGCGTTTGAGCCAATCAGTTGTGTTGTGACAAGGTATGGGTGGTATACAGAAGATAGACATATTTGGTAAAAGACCAAGTCCATATTATGGCTAGAACAGCTCAAATAAGCAAAGGGAAACAACAGTCCGTTACTTTAAGACATGAAGGTCAGTCAATCTGGAAAATGTCAAGAACGTCGAAAGTTTCTTCAAGTGCAGTCGCAAAAACCATCAAGCGCTATGATGAAACTGGCTCTTATGAGGACCGCCACAGGAAAGGAAGACCCAGACTGTTCAGAGGCGACTGCTTGAATCAGTCCTTCATGGTTGAATTGCTGCAAAGAAACCACTACTAAAGGACTCCAATGAGAATAAGAGACTTGCTTGGGCCAAGAAATCTGCCCAAATTTGAGATGTTTGGTTCCAACTGCCTTGTCTTTGTGCGACGCAGAGAAGTTGAACGGATGATCTCCGTGTGTGGGGTTCCCACCGTGAAGCATGGAGGAGGTGAGGATTTTCAACAGGGCAATGACTCAGCACACCTCCAGGCTGTGTAAGGGCTATTTGACCAAGAAGCAGAGTGATTGAGTGCTACATCAGATGACCTGGCCTCCACACACGACCTCAACCCAATTGAGATGGTTTGGGATGAGATGGACTGTAGAGTGAAGGAAAAGCAGCCAACAAGTGCTCAGCATACAGTGCCTTGCGAAAGTATTCGGCCCCCTTGAACTTTGCGACCTTTTGCCACATTTCAGGCTTCATACATAAATATATAAAACTGTATTTTTTTGTGAAGAATCAACAACAAGTGGGACACAATCATGAAGTGGAACGACATTTATTGGATATTTCAAACTTTTTTTAACAAATCAGAAACAAAAAAATTGGGCGTGCAAAATTATTCAGCCCCCTTAAGTTAATACTTTGTAGCGCCACCTTTTGCTGCGATTACAGCTGTAAGTCACTTGGGGTATGTCTCTATCAGTTTTGCACATCGAGAGACTGACATTTTTTCCCATTCCTCCTTGCAAAACAGCTCGAGCTCAGTGAGGTTGGATGGAGAGCATTTGTGAACAGCAGTTTTCAGTTCTTTCCACAGATTCTCAATTGGATTCAGGTCTGGACTTTGACTTGGCCATTCTAACACCTGGATATGTTTATTTTTGAACCATTCCATTGTAGATTTTGCTTTATGTTTTGGATCATTGTCTTGTTGGAAGACAAATCTCCGTCCCAGTCTCAGGTCTTTTGCAGACTCCATCAGGTTTTCTTCCAGAATGGTCCTGTATTTGGCTCCATCCATCTTCCCATCAATTTTAACCATCTTCCCTGTCCCTGCTGAAGAAAAGCAGGCCCAAACCATGATGCTGCCACCACCATGTTTGACAGTGGGTATGGTGTGTTCAGCTGTGTTGCTTTTACGCCAAACATAACGTTTTGCATTGTTGCCAAAAAGTTCAATTTTGGTTTCATCTGACCAGAGCACCTTCTTCCACATGTTTGGTGTGTCTCCCAGGTGGCTTGTGGCAAACTTTAAACAACACTTTTTTATGGATATCTTTAAGAAATGGCTTTCTTCTTGCCACTCTTCCATAAAGGCCAGATTTGTGCAATATACGACTGATTGTTGTCCTATGGACAGAGTCTCCCACCTCAGCTGTAGATCTCTGCAGTTCATCCAGAGTGATCATGGGCCTCTTGGCTGCATCTCTGATCAGTCTTCTCCTTGTATGAGCTGAAAGTTTAGAGGGACGGCCAGGTCTTGGTAGATTTGCAGTGGTCTGATACTCCTTCCATTTCAATATTATCGCTTGCACAGTGCTCCTTGGGATGTTTAAAGCTTGGGAAATCTTTTTGTATCCAAATCCGGCTTTAAACTTCTTCACAACAGTATCTCGGACCTGCCTGGTGTGTTCCTTGTTCTTCATGATGCTCTCTGCGCTTTTAACGGACCTCTGAGACTATCACAGTGCAGGTGCATTTATACGGAGACTTGATTACACACAGGTGGATTGTATTTATTATCATTAGTCATTTAGGTCAACATTGGATCATTCAGAGATCCTCACTGAACTTCTGGAGAGAGTTTGCTGCACTGAAAGTAAAGGGGCTGAATAATTTTGCACGCCCAATTTTTCAGTTTTTGATTTGTTAAAAAAGTTTGAAATATCCAATAAATGTTGTTCCACTTCATGATTGTGTCCCACTTGTTGTTGATTCCTCACAAAAAAATAGTTTTATATCTTTATGTTTGAAGCCTGAAATGTGGCAAAAGGTCGCAAAGTTCAAGGGGGCCGAATACTTTCGCAAGGCACTGTATGTGGGAACTCCTTCAAGACTGTTGGAAAATAATTACAGGTGAAGCTGTTTGAGGGAATGCCAAGAGTGTACAAAGCTGTCATCAAGGCAAAAGGTGACTACTTTGAAGAATCTAAAATATATTTAGATTTGTTTAAAACTTTTTTGGTTACTACATGTGTTATTTCATAGTTTTGATGTCTTCACTATTATTCTACAATATAGTAAAGATAAAGAAAAACCCTTGAGTAGGTGTGTCCAATCTTTTGACTGGTACTGTAAGTATTCTGACCCTTTACTCAGTACTTTGTTTAAACACATTTGGCAGCAATTACAGCCTTGAGTCTTCTTGGCTATGACACCGTAAGCTTGGCACATCTGTACTTGGGTATTTTCTCCCATTCTTCTCTGCAGAATCTATCAAGCTCTGTCAGGTTGGATGGGGAGCATCAGCTCTCTCCAGAGATGTTCAATCGGGTTCTAGTCCGGGCTCTGGCTGGGCCACTCAAGGACATTAAGACTTGTCCCGGAGCCACTCCTGCATTGTTTTGGCTGTGTGCTTAGGGTTGTTGTCCTGTTGGAAGGTGAACCTTCGCCCAGGTCTGAGGTCCTGAGCGCTCTGAAGCAGGTATTCATCAAGGATCTCTCTGTACTTTGCTCCGTTCATCTTTCCCTCGATCCTGACTACTCTCCCAGTCCCTTCCGCGGAAAAACATTCCCATGGCATGATGCTGCCACGACCATGCTTCACCATAGGGACTGTATTGGCCAGGTGAAGAGCGGTGCTTGATTTCCTCCAGATGTGAGTGACACTTGGCATTTAGGCCAAAGAGTTCAATCTTGGTTTCATCAAACCAGAGAATCTTGTTTCTCATGGTCTGAGAGTCCTCCAAGTTGCCTGTCAAGTGCCTTTTACTGAGGAGTGGCTTCCATCTGGCCACTCTACCATAAAGGCTGAATGGTGGAGTGCGGCAAAGATGGTTGTCCTTCTGGAAGTTTCTCCCATCTCAACAGAAGAAATCTGGAACTCTGTCAGAGTGACCATCGGGTTCTTGGTCACCTCCCTGACCAATGCCCTTCTCCCCCGATTGCTCAGTTTGCGCCAAGCGGCGAGCTCTACAAAAAGTCTTGGTGGTTTCAAACGTCTTCCATTTAAGAATGATGTAGGCCACTGTGTTCTTGGGGATCTTCAATGCTGCACAATTATTTTGGTACAACCTCATGGCTTGGTTTTTGCTCTGACATGCACTGTCAACTGTGGGACCTTTATACAGTGGGGCAAAAAAGTATTTAGTCAGACACCAATTGTGCAAGTTCTCCCACTTATAAAGATGAGAGAGGCCTGTAAATTTCCTGTAAATTTCATCATAGGTACACTTCAACCATGACAGACATGTATGTCTTCCATTTCCTAATAATTGCTCCCACAGTTGATTTCTTCAAACCAAGCTGCTTACCTATTGCAGATTCAGTCTTCCCAGCCTGGTGCAGGTCTACAATTTTGTTTCTGGTGTCCTTTGACAGCTCTTTGGTCTTGGCCATAGTGGGGTTTGGAGTGTGACTGTTTGAGGTTGTGGACAGGTGTCTTTTATACTGATAACAAGTTCAAACAGGTGCCATTAATACAGATAACGAGTGGATTAAAGAAGAAGTTACAGATCTGTGAGAGACAGAAATCTTGCTTGTTTGTAGGTGACCAAATACTTATTTTCCACCATAATTTGCCAATAAATTCATAAAAAAACCTACAATGTGATATTCTGGATTTTTTTTTCTCCTAATTTTGTCTGTCATAGTTGAAGTGTACCTATGATGAAAATTACAGGCCTCTGTCATCTTTTTAAGTGGGAGAACTGCACAATTGGTGGCTGACTAAATACTTTTTTGCCCCACTGTATAGACAGGTGTGTGCCTTTCCAAATCATGTCCTATCAATTGAGTTTGCCGCAGGTGGACTCCAATGAAGTTAGGTAAATTGCTAAACCATTCTACAATGGGGTTGTCAGATTTTTCTATTCAATACTCGTTTTGTCTGTAGTGGAAAAGCAAATGTGAACTGTTCTAGCGTCTTCAATGTGTCCAACTGCAGTAATATTTTTTCATGTTACATATTTTTTGCCTTGGCTGCAATAATATTGCTGTGGTGCAGCGCCACATCTAAATGACTGCAGCAGAAACACTGATGTAATGTCCAAAAATAATAAAATTCGATGAGGATGGAATTCTGGAGGTTTTTATTCTAGGCGCGAAGATGTCTAAATAATAATATGAAAATGAGAAAGTGAACGATTTTTTAAAATAAAAAAATAAAAAAGTTTAGCTCAGTGAGGAATTGGGGATGTCCTGATTTGCGATATATTATCTACTTTTACAGCCAGGGTTTCATTTAAATTGGCCTTGGCACAATACTTTTATTGGACATTATTCTGAGTTTTGGCGATGTTGAAATTCATTGGCACAAAACACAGCCTAAATAGGTATTCACTGTGGAAGTTGATAAATGTAGGCCATTCTGAAGAAATCTATGCGCAGCACTTAGTTTTAAGCATCCGTTTTCTTGCTCAAACAGAAAACAGCACCAGTCAAACTCTAACCTCTTGGAAACACAGGGATGTCGGGTACGGGATTAATATTAATCAGAGGACCTTGGAATTTGCCTCACTATATAAAAATTACTGACATGGCGCATTCGCACAGGACTAAAATTATGGATGTGGTGTTTTGTTTTTCTGCACATAAATACATTAACCGACATCCCCCAGTAAAATTCTCTGACGCATTGTACATTCATCAGTATACCAAGCCTAATCCATTTGCAATGCAAACGTTCCAGAATTGTATTCATGGAGATCTTTATAGCTGAGGGATTAACCAAGATATTGGCCAGCAAATTGCAATTTCTCTCCCGTTGTGACCTATGCTTTGAAAGCACCACTGGAGGCAGAAAAACATATTTGTAACAAGTGAGAGTAGCCCTATTCCCGGATCCTACCACAACAAAGCCATGTATTTTATCAAACTGGTCAGAGTGGTTCTGGTTGTAATTTAGTTGTCAGGCAGGTGTGATTGCTTCTTGTAGACTGGACTCCTTAAGAGAAACCGAATTACAATGTAGAACCAGTGCAGCGGCTGACACACAAAGGGCTTTTTACCTTCAGGATGGTCATGATGACACACTTCCAGGTAGATGTCTATGTTAGCCCCTCCATCCCGCTCTCTAAAGCCTTGCTCATACCATGCTGAAGTTGTTTTCATCATCCCCAGCTCCACTTACTAGTTTCTTCCTTAGACTTTTATCTGTACGAGGCCCCAGAACGACAACTGGCACACCGTAGAGGCAGGAAGCGGGATAATGGTGTGGGGAAATTGGTACTTGATTGCGGGCGGTCGTGTTGTAAATTGGACCGCTGACGTGGATGTTCTTTGAAAAGACTGCTAAGGGTTCTGCAGGGGTGGCAGTGGGAACGGAAATATTTATTTTTATTTTTGTTGTGTGAAAGAGAAAAGTCGAGTGCCAGTGATGATACATTTTAAAGTTTAGAGTCCATGTCTGTAGAAAACGGGCCAGCGTTCTGTAGATCTTCAGTAGTCACTTGTGGGATTGCAAGGTCCCTCCTCTTCTCTGACCATCCACATTTTATCTGTCACATGCTTCTTAAACAACAGGTGCAGACTAACAGTGACGTGCTTACTTTCGGGTTGTTTTCCAACAATGCAGAGTTAAAGATTAATAGAAATAGTGACACGAGGAATAAATACACAGTGAAGAACAGTAATGAGTAAAAAATAACATGGCTATATATACAGGGAGTACCAGTACCAAGTCCAAAAAGCCTTTTGTGTCCAACACAAATAGGAAGGCGAAGGGTCTCCTTTAAAAACTCGCCGTTGCATTTTGAGGGTTGTATGAGTAGGTTAAGAAAAGGCTTTGGTGTGGTAGAGTGAGACTTTGAATGTGTTGACAAACATTCAATGAATTGGAATTGTCTGCCTTTGCACACACCACTCTCTCCCTGTGCAACCTGTTGATGTTCGATGCACTAGTAGTCTATGCACTCTGCATATCAATGCATTTGGATGGAAAACAATCCAAATATTCTGTCTTTTGTGGTGTTTTTGATTACAAGCATCCCATTGCTGTTCCTTTGTATTGTGAATGTTGTGATTGCAGGATTGTAATTAGAGGACTCAACGACTGTGATTGATTTCAATCAAATTTATATAGGGAGGTGAAAACCTTGATTAATGTATTGAAGGAAATTTGCAGCAAGGCATGCCCTTCCATAGTAATTTCCAGGATCTCATCCTTTGAAAAACATGTCTATGTTGCATAAAGAATTAGAATATGCTGGCAGAATCAGAAAAATAGGTGTTACACACAGCATGATGAGGGATGACTCCTGACACATTAATCTGCCTTTAAATTGGTTCCTCCTTTTCAGGGTTGATATGGTGCAGATGGACCTTGTTGTCGTCAAGTGGTTGACCCGCTTGCAATCGAAATATCTACACAGGCTGCCAACGTTCTATTAGTCAATGTCATAGATATGGCATGGTTTTCCCATTCTCACAGCATGGGGGCAATAGTTAAAAGATACCTATTCACAAGCAACAATATTAATCTTTGAGCTCCCTCCCTTTCCTACCCTGTTCCCTCCCTCTGTGAGGGGGTATCTTGAGTGGCGCTACTATTACCTACAGCGAGTTTCTGGCTCCTGCTGAGAGAGCTCAATTAATCTAGGTGCTCAACTCGTACAAAGTAGCCAGGCAGTGGAGCAGCACTCTGCTCCGAAGTGCCCCCTTCAGCGAAAAGGGGGGGGGGGGGGGGCGGCAGAGACTGAAACGCGTCAAAATTCTAAACTGAAAAAGGGTGGCACCGGCGCTCGACTCCCACTCCACACCCTCGTTGCGCACCCAGCTCACCAAGCCTGGGTGGGAAAAAGGGAAGCTAGGAAGCACAGACCGGAGACTCTTATAGTTGCAGCTCATCAGCTCTACTCAGAAGCCAGCAAAGTGTAAATCTGTAGCGTTGTCAAAACTCGCAGGACTTCTGGATCACTGAGCGAGACCGGGACAGGGGGATAGACATGGGTGCTTTGATGGTCATCTTTTCTCTTCAGAAAGATCAGAGGCGCAAGAGGACAGGTAGGCCAGGGTGTGTGCGTGTGGGGGGGTTGGTGTGCAGGATGGTGGTCGTAATCACTAAACTAGATTACTCAAACTACTGAAGACATTGAGGTAATATGCTCAATTTGAATTGTTTTCAAAGCCCAGACCTGAATGAGTTCCTTATCTTTTCATTCTCTAATATGCATTTCCTGTGTTTTATTTGCAACATGTTTTAGGGTGTTTGTTTTCTTCAATCCCCTGCAGACTTGTCCACTAGTAATGTGTTGTTGGGTTCATTATACTCCTGTATGAATTAATGTGCCACACCACTAGTCCATGAAATTGACTCCACATAATTTACCCCTTGAACTTTCGAATGCCACCTTTCACAATTTAAATGGGTAATCTGGGATTGATACATACATGTTTGAACTTTTAAATGAATGACATATAGCCAGCCATTGGTTCTTGAAGAATATAACTTAAAGCTAAATGCCTCACGAGTTTAGTTCAACTGGCATCTGAACCCAAAATATAAACTTGTTTTTGTAAACAATGTAATTGTAAACAAACACTATATAGCTTCAAAACATGATTACAACTATAATGTTCATCCAATAGATTCATTTGAGTGTTTTATGAATTTGAGTGATTACTCCAGCTCCATCCCTCGGCTATTTACCAGAAAAGTGATGCATTGACTGCTTTGTTGACTGCAATGCAGAATTCGCTCTGCCATTTCCTGGTTGCAAAAATTTGAAGAGTTTGCCTAATTTCAGTTTGTGACAAAACAAGCAAGAATAGTGTAGAGAATTATTGTGCCATATAAACCGTTGTGAAATATATTTTCCATAACCAACAACATTGTATTTTCAGCTGTTTGAAGCTGATGTACAAAACCAAAAGTAAAAACTAAACTTAAGATCGGGAAGCATAGGAAATAATGCTCATAGAGCAGATCTACTGCTCCTTTGACTTGCTTTCAATGAGAATGACAGATCTATAAGTCACATTTTTATGAGAAGTTGGTTGGGTCGCCCAAAAAGTTACGTATTGCAGCTTAAAACAGAGTGTAAGACCATCCATTTAAGGACAATGAAATATTTAACAGGTGGTCAGTCATGGTGGTAGTGGTGGGGGTTGTAAGTTGTCAAAAGTTATATTTAGTCATTTGGTGCTGTACGAGAGACTGATCACTGATGGATCACTCTTATCTTAAGCCATATTTCATTGAAGTCTTGTGAAACAAGCTGAAAGCAAAATGAATGGGGGAGCCATTCTTAGGCAATAGATCAGTTTTGACAGCTCTGTCTGTGCAATGTAAGCACATTTCAACAGAACCCAGATAGGAGAACATGTGGACCAGGCAGGCACAATTCCCCTCCATAAACTCTTAAAGGTACATTTCTAAAATGTTCAACTTTATATTCATCATCTCCAGCACCACCCCAGCATCAACATATGTGAAAATAGCATGTTTCTGTTTTTTTGGGGGGGGGGGGTAAATGAAGATGAGTGTTTCCAATGACATCATCAACCCATTAAGACAATTAGTAGGCCAAGCCTACTATTCATAATTGCTTCAAATCACAATGCACTCTGATGTCATTGGAAACACTTATCTTCCTCCTTTTCTATATTTTTTGTTGGGAAAAAAAGGTAATATTTTCACACTTTGATGTTGGGGTGGTGCTGGAGATGATTTAATATGAAGTTGAACATTTTGTTAAATTTCCATTTAAGCTGAAATCAAGATTTCAAAACCTCCAAATTGGATGACTACTCACTCACTGTGCTCAGCATTGTAATGAGCTCTTATTATCATGGTCTAAATTATTTAGCATTTCGCCATGAAGAGTGTGTGTGTATGTGTGTGCGTGCGTGCGTATGAGATTTGAAGTTGAGTTCAAACCCAGACTGAGCTCCTGGGACCATCACAGTGGATGGAAGTGATTTTATGAATTGGGCTGATTCGTTGCATGGTTAACACATGGGGCCAGAAGCCCTGAGTGCCACTCCACTGCCCACTCACTGTTCCACATTAATTACCAAAGCTGCTCTCACCTACATGTGAAGAGCCACTGTTTTAGTTAGCGCCTTGCCAACCGTACCCTCAAAACTCCTCTCTCTTCTACTCCATTCAGACCCATTCTTTTGAAGTGTCTCAAGGTGAAAAGATACGAGAGTGTACTCTAGTGATGGTGGTTCAGCATGATGGTACAGTAGGTCCACCAAAATCATAGAAATCAGTTTATATAGAGTTAAATATGTAATTCTATGGGTAGGTCTAGATATATGACTCTTTTGTTCAGTGTTGGTCTGAGTGGGTTTTTGAGCTTCTGAAGTATTCCAATGTGAAATGATGTAAGATTGTAGTTATGGTGGTTTCATTATGATTGTAGGTCGAGGTGTACTGGGCTTGTTGTCGACGTAATCTGCTGTGAATCAATCTTTTCAGGGTTTGTTTGTGAGTGGTTGGCGTAGGAGTGCTGCACTCGATGCATTACCTCTCGGATAGAAACGGCAAAACATCAAGTGACTCAACCCCTTTGTGGGTAAATGGATGTCTGTTTTGTACTTTTCTAATCTGTCATATGAAGGTGAATGGTTGTATAAGCAAGCACTAAATGGTTTCCACCCCTCCCTCTGCACTGTTCATTTAGTTTAAGTTTCATGTTAAAATCACATAATGTACCAGGCAGAAAAAGCTCATTTCAACTCTACCATGATGTACCACACTTGAGTGATGTGTGTCCTTGCCTGCTACATGGATGAGCTTCCCGATCTAATGCATAGGCTTTAGCTCAAGAGACCAACACACTCTTGTAGCATGTAGAAGACCTGGGTTTGAACCCAGTTGGTCACACATGCACTTTTGTTTACGGGAATCCCAGTACGTTTTGTTAATTGATTGTTGTGATCTCCCTCTTGTTTCGGTCGGGGGTCTCGAGTGGATCGTGTTGCTGGCCGGGCCCCGGTACAGGACTTCTGGTGTTTACAGAACTACAAGAGACTTGTAACATCTGCAGGGAGAGCAGCTGCCACTACACCCATAGTACTGCTCAGCCATGATCAGTCCATTTTCCACTATGCTCACACGGCAGAAGTGCCACATGCACACATTCACTATGTGTTTATATGTTGTGCTGTATGTCTGTTTGAGCGTGAATTTTGTTACGGATCCCTAAAGTTGTATAAGTTGTCATCGCATTCCAATTACATGGTTGCCATTCACTCAGTGCTACAAAATCCCACAGTTCATGGCCACCCTACTAAGCAACACATACAGTGCATGAAGTAGCTTTATAGCATGCTTTTATACCACATTTGTATTGCTACTGTCCATAAAATTAAACTTTAAAACAAAGGTCCTGATTCTTTTTGATCACTAAAGATCCATGGCATTTATCACAAGAGGGTTGTTCCCTTTTGAAAAGGGCACAACTCTATTGCTTTCAAAACACACGTATTTACAGAGCAAATCCATAGCACTTACTTTTTGTTCCTGAGACCACACTGGGTTAGTTGAACGTTTTTCAAAAGCATATTACCGCCGATTTAGAGCTCTGCTACCCGACCTGAGCCAGATGGGCCCTGAAACAGTTTTCATCAATAACTAGGATACGGGTAATGCTCGGGTATCACCAAATTATTCTGTAACATTTTGAAGCTGAGCCAATTTCTCGTGCTCTGACTAAGATCATAACATGGTGTCAGAAGTGCTTCAACCTCACCAAATATAAGACAGGAGAGATTATTTCACAGAAAATGTTCCTTGTTTTGTCTGAATTTAGAGTAAAAAAAAAAAAAGAAGTAGCTAACAGCTCTCAAATCTCGTCATTGAGCAGAGCAGCCCAAACAAAGCTGTTGCTATGGATACTCACAGACCCAGAGCTGTCATGAGCAGAGCGTGAGTGACATTGAGGTGCAGCTAATGGATTTACTAGCAGAGGAAGTTGTTTCTTGAATTTGGAAGAAGCAATGGGTAGGGTAGGGCCTGAACGTTGCAGGCATTTTATTTAACCCTTGTTTTACCAGGTAAGTTGACTGAGAACACATTCTCACTTATCAAATCAAATTATGTTCTGGGCTAGGTATGTTCTGGGCAAGGTATGCTTTCGCCGAAAAGCATTTTATAAATATGACACTGTGGTTGGTTTAACAAGAAGTTCATCTTTAAACCTATGTAAAATATGTTTTGTTTTCTGAATTTTTATAATTCTGTAATTGAATTTGGCGCTCTGCAACCTCACTGAATGTTGGCCAGATGGGACGCTAGCGTCCCACATACCCTAGAGAGGTTAACACGTTTAAATGTTTTACTCACGTTGGCCACGGTGAAGGAGAGCCCGCAGGTTTTGTTCGCGGGCCGTGTCAGTGGCACTGTATTGTCCTCAAAGCATGCAAAGAAGTTGTTTAATTTGTCTAGGGGCACGACGTCGGTGTCCGTGATGGGGCTGGTTTCCTTTTTGTAATCCGTGATTGACTGTAGACCCTGCCACATCTCACGTCTCCTGTCTGAGCCGTTGAATTGCGACTCTACTTTGTCTCTATACTGACGCTTAGCTTGTTTGATTGCCTTGTGAAGGGAATAGCTACACTGTTTGTATTCAGTCATGTTTCCAGTCGCCTTGCCATGATTAAAAGCAGTGGTTCGCACTTTCAGTTTTGTGCGAATGCTGCCAGAAATCCACAGTTTCTGGTTGGGGAAGGTTTTAATAGTCACCGTGGGTACAACATCACTGAATAACTTGCCAATAAACTCGCTCACCGACTCAGCGTATACATCAATGTTATTGTCAGAGGCTATCTTGAACATATCCCAGTCCACGTGATCGAAGCAATCTTGAGGCGTGGAATCCGATTGGTCGGACCAGCGTTGAACAGACCTGAGCATGGGCATTTCCTGTTTTAGTTTCTGTCTATAGGCTGGGAGCAACAAAATGGAGTCGTGGTCAGATTTGCCGAACGGAGGGCGAGGGAGGGCTTTGTATGCGTCGCAGAAGTTAGAGTAGCAATGTTGCCAGCCCGTGTCGCGCATTCAATATGCTGATAAAATTTAGAGAGCCTTGTTTTCAGATTAGCTTTGTTAAAATTCCCAGGTACAATAAATGCAACCTCAGGATATATGGTTTCCAGTTTACTTGGAGTCCAATGATGTTCTTTCAGGACGGTCGAGGTGTCTGCTTGGGGGGGATATACACGGCTGTGATTATATTTGAAGAGAATTCTCTTGGTAGATAATGCGGTTGGCATTTGATTGTAAGGCTTTCTAGGTCAGGTGAACAAAAGGACTTGAGTTCCTGTATGTTATGATCACACCACGACTCGTTAATCATAAGGCATACACCCCCGCCCTTATTCTTACCAGGGAGATGTTTGTTTCTGTCGGCGCGATGCATGAAGAAACCGGGTGGCTGTACCGACTCTGATAAAATATCCAGAGTGAGCCATGTTTCTGTGAAACAGAGAATAGTACAATCTCTGATGTCTCTCTTTGGAAGGCAACCCTTGCTCGAATTTCGTCTACCTTGTTGTCAAGAGACTGGACATTGGCAAGTAGTATACTCGGGAGCGGGGAGCGATGAGCCTGTCTACGAAGCAGAAGACCACTCCGTCTGCCCCTTCTGTGGTGTCGTTGTTTTGGGTCGCCTACTGGGATCCGATCCATTGTCCTGGGTGGTTGTCCAAATAGAGGATCTGCTTCGGGAAAGTTGTATTCCAGGTCATAATGTTGGTAAGTTGATGTTGCTCTTATATCCAATAGTCCCTCCCGGCTCTATTTAATAAAACTTCAGATTTCCTGGGGCAGCAATATAAGAAATAATACATGAAAAAACAAAATATGGCATAGTTTCCTAAGAACGCGAAGCGAGGCGACCGTAGAACTTATAGCAACACCATAGGGAATAGTTTCAAGGGAGAGGAGGGGGGATTAATGAGCCCATTGGAAGCTGGGGATGATTAATTGGCCATGATTTGGCTGGGACACCGGGGTTAACACCCCTACTCTTACAATAAGTGCCATGGGACCTTTATTGACTACTAAGAGTCAGGACACCAGTCCGAAAGACTGCACGATACACAGGGAAATGTCCCAATCACTGTCCTGTGGAATTGTGATATTTTGTTTAGACCAGATAAACAGTTCCTCCTACTGTCCCTCCAACACCACTTTCTCCCATCCAGGGACCAACCCTGCTTAGCTTCAGAGGCAATCCAGCAGTGGGATGCAGGGTGGTATGCTGCTGGCAATGGGAAGAGCTTGGGCTTAAAATTAATGCACGTGCAGGACTTTACTGTTGATATTGCTTCAGTATTCATAGCCACACTCTTGAATAGTTTATTCATTACTCTACGCCACATATGTCAGAGTCAAGGCCCGCGGGCCACATCCGGCCCGCAAGAAGGTTTTTTACGGCCCCTGGGATGATCTTGATTTATTATTAGAACCGGCCCGCAGCAAGCCGGCAGCCCGCAGATCTTTTACACGCACCAATACTACATTTCCCACAATGCAAAGGTGACGCACCGAGCAGTAGGCTGCTTCATTTCAATATTTATTGGCACAGCAGTCGTCAGCATCACAGTAAAATTAACTTTCAGATACCCATCAAAAATGGCAAAACGGAAGGTGGATACTGAGAACCGGGGGTTTCAAACAAGGTGGGAGTCGGAGTATATGTTCACGAAGGTAGCTGGAAAACCTGTGTGTCTTCTGTGTGGAGAAAGTGTGGCGGTACTGAAAGAGTATAATCTGAGACGACATTATGAAACGAAACACGCGGACAAAAACAAGAATATGGACATGGAACAAAGGCTACAAAAGGCAGAGGAATTAAAACGAGGCCTCAAATCTCGACAGGCTCTGTTCAAAAAAGCCAAATCACAAGGCCAGGCTGCTGTCAAGGCCAGTTTTATTTTGGCAGAAGAGATCGCTAAATCAGCCCGGCCATTTACGGAGGGGGATTTCATCAAAAACTGCATGATTAAAGTTTGTGACGAAGTTTGCCCAGAAAAAAGGCAACTCTTTTTAAATGTGAGTCTGAGCAGAAACACCATTGCCGAGAGAGTAGACCAGTTGTCCATCAATCTAAAAGAGCAGCTTGTGAAAAAGGGAAAAGATTTTATTGCATATTCCTTGGCTGTGGATGAGAGCACCGACATTTCTGACATTGCCCAGTTGTCAATTTTCATCCGCGGAGTGGACTCCAACCTAAGCGTGACAGAGGAGTTTTTGGCTTTACGTCCTATGCATGGCACAACTACGGGGCATGATTTGTATGAAGAGGTGTCAAGATGTGTAAATGAGATGGAGCTGCCTTGGGAAAAACTCGTGGGTTTGACAACCGACGGAGCACCTGCGATGTGTGGACACAGGAGCGGACTGGTGGCGAAGATACGGGAAAAGATGCAAGAGGAAAACGCGACAGGTGAGCTGACAGCTTATCATTGTATCATACACCAGGAAGCGTTGTGCGGTAAAGCCTTGAAAATGGAGCATGTAATGAGCATCATCACGCGCACAGTTAACTTTATCAGAGCCAAAGGTTTGAATCACCGCCAGTTCAAGGCATTTCTGACGGAGTTAGAAACGGAGCATGGTGATTTGCCTTATCACACAGAGGTGCGATGGCTAAGCCAGGGAAAGGTGCTTCAAAGATGTTTCGAGCTTCGTGAGGAGATTTGTCTGTTCTTGGACAGCAAAGGGAAAGACACAACACAACTCCGAGACGAAATGTTTCTGTGTGAAATGGCTTTTCTGTGTGACATTACGAGTCATCTGAATGCAATAAACTTGCAGCTGCAGGGTCGGGATCGTGTCATCTCTGATATGTACAGTACAGTGAAGGCATTTAAAACCAAACTGACTCTGTGGGAGACGCAGATGCGGAAAGAAAATTTGAGCCACTTTCCCAGCTGCCAGACCATGAAAGAGAAGCTCTCTACCAGTGCGTTCCCGAGCACACAGTTGGCTGATAAAATAGGTATGCTTGCCGCTGACTTTCGACGCCGATTTGCTGACTTTGAAGCACAAAAAAGCAGGTTGGAACTGCTCGGTAACCCATTTGCTGTTGACGTGGAAAGCTCACCACCAAACCTCCAAATGGAGTTGATTGACCTCCAATGCAATGATGCACTGAGGGCAAAATATGCGGCAGTGGGTGCTGCGGAGTTCGCCCGTTTCCTCCCCGGCACAATGCCCCAGCTGCGCATCCAGGCTGCTCAAACGTTGTCTATGTTTGGCAGCACATGTGAACAACTGTTTTCTTTGATGAACCTGAACAAAACATCACACAGAAGTCGACTTACTGCTGAACACCTCCACTCAATTCTGAGGATTTCTTCAGCTCAGAGCCTTACCCCGAACATTGATGAACTTGTGGAAAAGATGGGACACCACCAAGTATCACCCTCAACCTCAAACAAGTGAACATTACTGTGCAATCACATATTTAGAGTTTTTACTCAGTTCAAGTTTAAAAGTTAAAATTTAATATTTGTTTTCACTGCATGTTACTTCTCCTTAAACAAAGTGTTGTTTTTGATTAATAGATTTTTGCACTTTATTTTTTTGTATTTCAATCCAATTATATTTTAAAAATATTTCAGTTGAGTGGATGATAGAAAATTGCTATTATTGTTTTTTCTTTGAAGTAAATTTAGCCCACTTTTGCTAAAATAGAAAATATAGTCTACTGATGGTGCCTTGAATACCGGTTTCTTTCATTTAATGTTCATGTTATGGGGATATTTATATAAAGGAAATTTGTCTTTTGTGTCTGTTGAAAATTAAAGATTACTGACAGAGCCATAAGAAAATATTGCTTTATTTATCTGATCATATTGTAATATATTTGTTAGGTTTTCAGTAGGTTCAATTAGGTTCACTAGACTATATGCGTCATTTAAAATTTTTTCAATGAACATTCGAACAGTCCGGCCCTCGTCTTGTAGCTGATTTTTTTATTTGGCCCTCCGTCCATTTGACTTTGACACCCCTGCTCTACGCGCTCATACTGTATAATGGAGTTATCAGCAATGTTCCTCTCGGAATGCCATGCAGATTAAATATCAGCCCACGTAGAAAAGCACAAGATTGAACCTCACTCAACTTTCTAGAGTTTTCCCCTTTAGTTAACACAATGTGGCTCCCATGTGGCGCACCGGTCTAAGGCTCTGCATCCCAGTGCTAGAGTCGTCACTACAGATACTGGCTCGATTCCAGGCTGTATCACAACCGGCCGTGACTGGGAGTCCCATAGGGCGGTGCACAATTGGACCAGCGTCGTCCAGGGTTAGGGTTTGGCCGGGGTAGGCCGTCATTGTAAATAAGAATTTGTTCTTAACTGACTTGCCTAGATAAATAAAATGTAATTAAAAATCAAACACGGATTCGATATGCTGTGGGAATTGTGCTCGAATCAACCCTATGTTAGCCACTTTCAATGTAACATACCGAAAAAAAAATAACTGTGCAAGAGATTTTCTTGTAGGCATTGCGCATTGGAGTATGATTCTATTGCATTGACATGCACACCTCAGGCCTGTATACACAGATCGGTGCGCCATAACCTATCAGAGCTGCAGTAGCACAAAATGTAAATAGCCATTGCCTTATATGGAGCTGTGCCATTCACTTTTGAACAGGACAGCATGAGCGGTCATGAGAAGATGCTCTTGTTTTGAGATCATGTAGCCACCTGTGCACATTGGTTCATATTATTTGCTGGTCAGTGAGTTATTAGCCCAGTTATAGCTCATTTATAGTCAACGATGGGGAAGTGGTTGCTTCTTACGAGAGCACATAATGTGCGTTTCTAGCCATCTTTGAAAAGAAAGTCAGATAAAAAAATATCTTTATGTCTTAAAGGGGCATTGTTGTATTTTGAAACTGTCTTGAAAAAGATAAGTTCCTAATAGACAGAGGGTCGCAAACAACATTTTCAGTCACCAGCTTGTCTGAAGGACAAGTGGATAAACAGGTTAATGTCAAGTCCTTCATGTTTTTTTCAAAAGTCTCATTGAATGTAGACCTACATTGAACACCACACATTTGCTACTGCCGTAGGATAGAACAGCTATTTCCATTTTAAAATGTTATGGTATACACATTTCTCCATTGTTTTTAATAGTAGGTCCCTCTGGTAGGCCTACATTATGATCAAATAGCCACAGTAGCCTACTTGGCCACTGTTAAAACTGTAACTTAGTCGGTACAGCCTTAGAGGTCATCAAGCTTGCGCTCAGCAGATCTGAAATTTGCTCACTGCTGACATTTTTGTTTAGGTAACATTGGATATCAGTATGAATACATCACACTGCTTCTCTGGGTAGAACTAATTAATATATCCCCCCCCCCCCCCCCCCACACACACACATACACACACATACCTAAAGGCCACTGGTCACTCAGAGATCACATATACACACTGTCCATTTTTGGACATCCCTACTCCATGGACATATTACACAAGGATAATACTGGGCTTGTCACTCAAACGAGAGGAGCCTACCTAACTGCATTTGATTTATGTAGTGTTAGTAACTGTTATAGCCCTATTAGCCCCAGCAGCTACTCTTTCTGGGGTCCAGTCTCGGTGACTGTGGGTGCTGACCTATATAGTGTGGAACCATCAGCATATATAGGCATTCTAGCTTCTTGTAAGACAAGTGGCATTTGTAAGAATTGCGAAAAGTAATGGCCGCGGCTTTTTCAAAAATGTATTGAAATCAGTGGCATTTGAGTATGATAGCTAAGGAGATGGAGAAAACACCTGCCTCCGGATTATATCTTCAAACTAAGGGCAACCATGGCATCCATCCGTGATTTATTTAACTTAGCAAGTGAGTTAAGAACAAATTCCTATTTACAATGACGGCCTACCGCAGCCAAACCTGGATGACTCTTGGCCAATTGTGCGCCGCCCTATGGGACTCCCAATCACGACCGGATGTGATACAGCTTGGATTTGAACCAAGGACCTTAGTGACGCCTATTGCACTGAGATGCAATGCCTTAGACCGCTGCGCCACTCAGGAGCCCTTAAATTAATGAATGATATATGATAGCTAGCTACATTTCCAGATATTACACATTTCAAATTTTGACAGAAAGAGACATTAGTTTGGCTAGCTATAACCTAATGTTAGCTAGCGAACATTGAACCTGGTTGGTTAGCTACCTGCAGATTCATGCAGGGTAGTAACATCATGAGTTGGGATCATGGTTCATTGTTTACCTAGCTCGCTAATGTTACATGTATGATGTTATTATTTGTATCTCAGAACTATTTGCTTGGCTAGCTATAGCCTAATGTTAGTTAGCTAACATTGAACCTGATTGGTTAGCTACCTGCAGGGTAGTAACATCATGAGTTGGGATTATGGTTAATTGTTTACCTAGCTAGCTAGCTACATGTTTTAACAAAAGACTCCACTATGCAAGTAACCATTTCGGGTGCGTTCGTAAATTGTCATCTACTCCAATTTCAGAGCACTCTCGGCGGGCCAGAGCGCAGAATAACTGATGGATTTAAGAACTCTCAACACCGTTGAATATGGCCGGTGTCAGTAAACGTCCGGCAGTTAGCTTTGGTGCTTGACTGCAGTTGTGTGGTCAGAATGTTCGGATCAACCCTACTCATCGGCCAGAGCGTCCGGTGTGCATTCTGAACGCTCCGAGAGCGACACTTTTTGAATTTACAAACGGACAATCTGATGACACAGTTGCAGTCACCAACGCTCTGGATAACATAACAGCCTAACCAGCTCTGCTAGGGCGAGTAATATTCAGTGAGCTGTTCTCTTATTTGTGTCTGGAAGCAGCTAGCAAGTTAGCTTGGGTGCTTGACTATTGGAATTACAAAAAGGTCAGATCAACCCTTAAAGAGATGGGTGGGGCTAAAGCTTAAGAGGGTGTGAATGATTCTGAATGGGTGTAGACAAAGGACTCTCCAATAGTTGTTCCAAAACATTTAATGGACATTTTCTCAAAAGTGAGTTTACAAGTTGATCAACTTTCAAAGCAAAATTATTTTCCCTTTTTTCCTCAACTGTACTGTATGATTTACCATTTTGTAGCTCTGAGTCTCTACTGTTATCCAATGTAAAAAACACAATTTCAAATTTTGCAATACAAGACCGATTTCAGCCGGTCGGTCACAATTCTTCTCTAATTAAAAATGTCTCTAATTTGTAAATCACGCTTGTAATATCTGTAGGCTACAGTAGCCTAAGCTTCAGAGGGGAGTTGCCTACACACGCACACACTGGCCATGATTTTCAGTTGGCAGGCAGACACTGGAAATCAGTTTCTGAGTGAGAGTGAGGGCTTTGCTGGAGTTTTTTATGGGTCTGAAGAAAATGCCTGGAAAGTAAAAACGTTTATTTTAACCGGTTCCAAGGATTATTAGTTAACATTGGTCTATTAACTAATAATGGTTCTGTTCTGGAAAAGTTTACATCACTTAAGTTCCGGTTATATTTCTATTCCTCAAAAGAAAAATGTGGTTGTTTTCCCTGAACTGGTTCTAGCCCCTGCTCACTACTGTAAGTCACCCTGGATAAGAGCATCAGCTAAATTACTCAAATGTAAATGCAGTTAAGAAGTTGTCTTAGCCATGCACAGACTGGCCTAGTCCCACTGAATGGACCATGACACATTTTTATATCAATATCAAGTAATTTCAGGGTAACAATTAAGTACTTTATTGTGATTTTCAGCATAAAACAATATGTAAAAAAGCAACAAATAGCTTCTTAGCAAAGAGCAATTTCTCAAGCAAAAATGTAGCTTGGACTGACGGAGTGGTCTGCGTGGGGAGTGGAAATCTGAAAATTAGCTGTTATTGGCAGGTTTGGAACGTTCTTTTTTTTATTGGTCTATTCACTAATTTACCCCTTGGTGATGTCGCCATGGAAGGCAAAAACTCCCACCCAAACAGGCTGAAAATTCAGGTGTTCTTTTCAAACAGCTCTTACGCAAAAAGGTTATTATCATAATTTCACAGTAATATTCCAACCTCATAGTGGAAATGTATATAAAACACTGAAAAATCTAATTTTTGGCTGTACTGGGCCTTTAAGAATTGCATATACCATTGCCTTTTTGGTCAGTTTTAATTACCCTTTCTTGGGGGCACTCTGACTGTTGCATCACTAACAGTATCTGAAACTTAAGCTAAATAATGATGGCACAAATTGCATAATCCATCTGACCCCTTGGTTATTTTCAGTAGTTTTAAGTGTATTTGTACCTATTCAACTCCCCAAATTGCTCATTGCTCAGGCAATTTCCCCTCTAGTGACCTGATGAAGACCTGTAGGGTTAATGTGGTTTCAGTAAATGCACTTGGGAGTGGATATCTCACTGTGGAGTGTCTTTGTTCTGTTGCATAATTGATCAATGGAATGAGTAATGGGTCGTAGTTGAATGAATAGTGGCCTCTACATTGATTCATAGTGGCGAACTGTCTAACCCGGTTGTTTCTGTCAGTGGCCTTTTGATGGCAGCAAAGTCACAAACACAGTACTGTATGTTGATTGCCGTCTGAAACCTAAACAATACAACAACCTGGGGAGG
This sequence comes from Oncorhynchus clarkii lewisi, assembly GCF_045791955.1. Classification (NCBI taxonomy): domain Eukaryota; kingdom Metazoa; phylum Chordata; class Actinopteri; order Salmoniformes; family Salmonidae; genus Oncorhynchus; species Oncorhynchus clarkii. The sequence continues at coordinate 23,906,823 of NC_092155.1, read as the reverse complement.
TGAAAAGAAAGGGCCATGTTTTTAGATATGCACACTGCCTTTTACACTGCTAAAAGACAATCGATAGCAACATGCCTCGTTATAAGGTCATATTGTTATAGACTTGTCAGTTGTGTCCGAATGCATAATTGGTAGTGAGTATTGTGTGTGGTTAGATGTATGAAATAAAATCATGCAGTGCAACCATGTACTGGAAGTCATTCAGTTATAGCCTTTATCACTCTGCTTGTACTGTAACTGTGTCCTTGTATAAACTAGGGTACCAGTGAGGATTTCCTACCTTGGACCACTTGTTACAGCTGTTGATAAACACATTTGGCAGATTATAATCAATGATTTATGTCATTACATGTTTAACCCTTTATTATGGTTGGTGTCTTTAACAGATATGTCCTAAATCGTGTGACATAAAATATTACTTTTCTGTCCTTGCATTTATGGCAGTGTAAGTTGGTGTTATATCTTGTATTAAGCATTAATCAGTTAAATTACACATTGAACCGGTCAAGAGTTTTTTTTTTTTGTATAGAGAACTCAGAAATGCAGGATAAGTACTTAACATTTTGTGTCTTACAGTACCAGTCAAAAGTTTGGACACACCGACTCATTCAAGGGTTCTTCTTTATTTTTTACTATTTTCTACATTGTCGAATAATAACGAAGACATCCAAACTATGAAATAACACATATGGAATCATAAAGTAAACAAAAAATTGTTAAACAAATCCAAATATTTAATATTTGAGATTCTTCAAAGTAGCCACCCTTTGCCATGATGACAGCTTTGCACACTCTTGGCATTCTCTCAACCAGCTTCTTCATGAGGTAGTCACCTGGAATGCATTTCAATTAACAGGTGTGCCTTGTTAAAAGTTAATTTGTGGAATTCCTTTCCTTAATGTGTTTGAGCTAATCAGTTATGTTGTGACAAGGTAGGGTTGGTACACAGAAGATAGCCCTATTGGTCCATATTATGTCAAGAACAGCTCAAATAAACAAAGAGAAACGACAGTCCATCATTACTTTAAGACATGAAGTCAGTCAATCTGGAATATTTCCACAACTTTGAAAGTTTCTTCAAGTGCAGTCGCTAAAACCATCAGCGCTATGATGAAACTGGCTCTCATGAGGACCACTACAGGAAAGGAAGACGCAGAGTTACCTCTGCTGCAGAGGATAAGTTCATTAGAGTTACCAGCTTCAGGCCTCCAGGGTGGCGCAGTGGTTAAGGGCGCTGTACTGCAGCGCCAGCTGTGCCACCAGAGACTCTGGGTTCGCGCCCAGGCGCTGTCGTAACCGGCCGCGATCGAGAGGTCCGTGGGGCGACGCACAATTGGCCTAGCGTCATCCGGGTTAGTGAGGGTTTGGCCGGTAGGGAAATCCTTGTCTCATGCGCTAACCAAGGTTGCCAGGTGCACGGTGTTTCCTCCGACACATTGGTTGGATGGCGCTGTGTTAAGAAGCAGTGCGGCTTGGTTTGGTTGTATATCGGAGGATGCATGACTTTCAACCTTCGTCTCCCGAGCCCGTACGGGAGTTGTAGCGATGAGACAAGATTTTAGCTACTAAACAATTGGATACCACGAAATTGGGGAGAAAAAGGGGTAAAAAAAAAAAGAAGAGTAAACAGCTTCAGAAATTGCAGCCCAAATGAAATGCTTCACAGAGTTCAAGAAACAGACACGTCAGCTGTTCAGAGGAGACTGCCTTCGTGGTCAAATCAGGCCTTCGTGGCCTAATTGTTGCAAGGAAACCACTACTAAAGGACACCAATAAGAAGAAGAGACTTGCTTGGGCCGATGAAAATCTGTCCTTTTGGTCTTAGTCCAAATTTGTGATTTTTGGTTCCAACCACCGTGTCTTTGTGAGACGCAGAATAGGTGAACGGATGATCCCTGCGTGTGTTTCCCACCATGAAGCATGGAGGAGGTGTGATGGGGTGGGGGTGCTTTGCTGGTGACTCTGTCAGTGATTTATTTAGAATTCAAGGCATACTTAACCAGCATGGCTACCACAGCATTCTTCAGCAAAACGTCATCCCATCTGGTTTGCGCTTAGTGGGGCTATCATTTATTTTTTCAACAGGACAATGACCCAAAACACACCTCCAGGCTGTGTAAGGGATATTTGACCAAGGAGAGTGATGGTGCTGTATCAGATGACCCGACCTCAACCCTATTGAGATGGTTTGGGATGAGTTGGACTGCAGAGTGAAGGAAAAGCAGCCAACAAGTGCTCAGCATATGCGGGAACACCTTAAAGACTGTTGGAAAAGCATTCCTCATGAAGCTGGTTGAGAGAATGCCAAGAGTGTGCAAAGCTGTCATATTGACAAAGGGTTTACAATGTACAAAATAGTCAAATTCAAGAAACATTTGAATGAGTAGGTGTCCAACTTTTGACTGGTACTGTATATATCTTTTTTTAATCCGAAATATGACCAGAGAACAATTTTCAGAAATTATTTCAAAACCCACACAAAGTAGGCTATTTGACGCTTTTTACTTCTGTAAAAATGCAAACACCCATTCAGTGACTATTTCAACATGTAGATAACCTCTCTCAAGGTTTAGTACAGACCAGGCCTGACACATAATGTAGAAATAGTAGCCTACTTTGACAAAAATTCACTGAATGCAACGAATATTAGATAGATAGACAGACAGATGGAGAGAAGAAACAAATCATAACTGTTCAGGGACAATTTTTAAAAGTACACCATTTCCCTAAATGATTTGTAGTACACGTTGATATTTCACATTGTCATTTTAGTGTTTGCATTTAGCCTAAAACATGTCATGGAACTTCTGGAAGCACGGCCCCATCGTGCAAAGTGGCGCCGAATACGTAGTGCACCCAAAAGAGGTTTCTACACATCTCCCACTCTTTGCCCTGTGTCCACTCTGGATGCACACCGCCCTCTCCTGCAGATCTTCAAACTTCACCTGCTTTCAAATTATGAGTTTAAACTCAGTCCACATGCCCTGGTGCCACACTCCTTGCTCTCCTCTTCCTGGCACTGTAGCTGCCAGGAAGAAGCTGCATTTTGAATGCCTTCTTGGACCAGCGCCTGTGGTTTCTGGTAAGGGGCCCCCACACAATGTACGCCTTTGTGATGGCAATGTTGAGCATCCCCAAACACACATACTTCCACCATTTTCAGCCTGTGCGTCAAACATTGTAATAGCTCCTCAGCTGGTCAAGATGGTCAACCCTTCCCTGCCCCATTTTCTTGTTATCTATTACAAGCTCTGGAACAGATATATACAGTGCATTCGGAAAGTACTGTATTCAGACCCCTTGACTTTTTCCACATCGTTACGTTACAGCCTTATTCTAAAATTGATTATTTTGTTTTTTTCCCTCATCCATCTACACACAATACCCCATAATTACAAAGCAAAAAAACGTTTTTTATACATTTTTACAAATTTGTAAAATAAAAAATAAAATAAAAATGTAATTGAAATTACATTTACATAAGTATTCAGACCCTTTACTCACCTTTGGCACCTTTGGCAGCGATTACAGCCACGTCTTCTTGGGTATGACGTTACAAGCTTGGCACACCTGCATTTGGTGTTTCTCCCATTCCTCTCTGCAGATCCTCTAAAGCTCTGTCAGGTTAGATGGGGAATGTTGCGGCATGGCTATTTTCAGGTCTCTCCAGAGATGTTCGATCGGGTTCATGTCCGGGGTCTGGCTGGGCCTCTCAAGGACATTCAGAGACGTGTCCCGAACCCACTCATGCATTGTCTTGGCTGTGTACTTAGGGTCGTTGTCTTATTGGAAGGTGAACCTTGGCCCCAGTCTGAGGTCCTGAGCGCTCTGGAACAGGTTTTTATCAAGGATCACTAGTCTGCATTGGCTCGCAAAATCAACTTGAACTTCTTTCCTACTAGACACAGAGACATACAAATGGCATCCACAAGTGTATCTGACCCTGGGGAAGTAGATAAAGGGGGTCATTGTCAACATCCCTAAGTATCCCTAACACAAAATGGACGGATTAGACAATTGCTTTGTTAATGTGAATTCCCTGTCAGTGTGTTTGCAAGCCCTGGCTCTATTATCAGTATATGGAAGACAGCCATACAGGATTCAATTTTATTTTGTCATTGTACCCCATTCCATTACTTGGAAGCTACTGAGAGCAAAATAAAATACATTTGCAATTAAGCTTATTGCTTTAAAGGCTACAGGCCAGAAGGGCTTGCCTCATGTAATTTCACCAACAAATGGAAAACAATTTGTTTTTACGCTTCCAGGAGTATTTGTCAGGAGTTAAGAATTCAATGGTAACTCGATTTCAATGCACTCCAGGAGGCCATAGTCCCTCTGTTTGTCTACTGTGAGGACGTGCCAAGAGCTGGTGTAATGAGAGCAAATCTCGAAGAATGTGCTGTTGGCTGTTTGCACAAGAATATGAAGCAAACGCCATCTGAGCATCCACTGGTTTTTTGTTGTGTTTGAGCATGTTATGAAGTTTGCCGAAGTTATCTGGCTTCCCTTCACTGGGGAAGACCTTGGATTGGCATACATTTATATACGGGTGGAACTCATGAGATTAAGATTAAGGGTGCAGAAGAATCTTTGCCTATACCTTTTCTTCTTGCCCTTTAACTGTTCTGAATAGCGTGATTTCTAATTGAAACATGTAACATGACCATGTTATTCCTGTTGAAGAATGACCATTGTGGAGATGTCTTTGTAGATTTGTTTTTGGTATTTCTGGGGCTGCTAGTCAGGGCAGTTTCTGATTTCATAGTTCCTCAATCCGCACTGATCTTTAATGAACGCCATTTGAGACGACTCAGCTGTACAGTAGCTCCCATAATTGCCATCACCCATCTGCTGGATGTGGCAAACTGTGTGCGGGAGTGACGTTTGTCATGCAGCAGCTCAGGTCTTGATTGCGTTCATTTCGATTTCCCAGGGACTATAATTATTTTTTACTTCAATTTGTGTGATTTGAGAATTGATAGAATATGGAACAAACTCCATAAACTCCAGCACTTTCCCTTAGCCCCTATACACTGTCAGTTCTTTCTCAGTCACTCAGTCCAGCCTGTCCTGACATCTCACAAAATCACACCAGCTAGCAACACAAAACAACCTACCAACAGGGCCTGAGAGCTATATTTAGTGAGCCCAGCTGCTACAAAAAAAAGTAACCAATAGCACCTTAAATGAGCTGGTTAAAAGCATTAACGCCGCCGAGGTAGTTGCCATGGTAAATCATCAATATTTCCAAGAGTCCCTCTCTAGAGCAACATTGAGAGAAACATGGTATGGGTGCTGTTAATGACAGTCTCTGTGGGCGTCCTAATTGTTGTAGCGCGTTGCAATTCTATCCCATATTGTCACCTTTGGTTCGTTGAATTTCTCATATTTACATACACTACCGATCAAAGGTTTTAGAACACCTACTCATTCAAGGGTTTTTCTTTATTTTAACTTTTTTCTACATTGTAGAATAATAGTGAAGACATGAAAACTATGAAATAACACATATGTAATCATGTAGTAACCAATAAAAGTGTTGAAGGAGTTCCCACATATGCTGAGCACTTCCCTTCACTCTGTGGTCCGACTCGTCCCAAACCATCTCAATGTGGTTGAGGTCGGGGGATTGTGGAGGCCAGGTCATCTGATGCAGCACTTACCACTCTCCTTCTTGGTCAAATAGCCCTTACACAGCCTGGAGGTGTGTTGGGTCATTGTCCTGTTGAAAAACAAAGGATAGTCCTACTAAGCGCAAACCAAATGGGATGGCACATCGCTGCAGAATGCTGTGATAGCCATGCTGGTTAAGTGTGCCTTGAATTCTAAATAAATCACAGACAGTGTCACCAGCAAAGCACCATCACACCTCCTCCTCCATGCTTTACGGTGGGAAACACACATGGTGAGATAATCCGGGTTGGAACCAAAAATCTCAAATTTGGACTCCAGACCATACACTGGAGGCAATTTACAACCGCACCCTTAGTGTACAGTCAAATGTATTTTGGCATCGATCAAATGGGTGTGCAGGCAGTGATGTTCCCACTTAGTTGTCAAAACATGGGTTGGGACAAGCATGCATTGGTAGGCAAGCTGCAGAAAGACGAGCAGGCTACTACTCCCCGTCGTTTATCAGTTCAATTTTGACGGCCAACTAACTGAAAAAGGTAGAGGGTTTATCTAATGTTCCCAAATGTAGATTTTAGCTCATCTCGCTCTGGCTAGCATTAGTTGTTTATCTTGTTTTTGTTGATGTACATAACTGAGAGAGAACTTACCTTTTCATGGTTGTTTGATCAATAGGACCGTGAAGTTACCAAATGTAAAATGTAACTCCCATGGTTTTTATATATTTGCAGAAATCCATTCAGGTGTATTTTGTGGCTTTTGGGCAATGCGAATATATATATATATATATATATATATACATACATACAGCTAAAATCTAAATTTGGGACGTGCAGCTCCAGCCGCAGGACGCCGATCAAAATGACGATCACGGGGCTCAGGATCGGACCGGTCACCTCTGCTGAGGTGCAGGAAACCTGTCAGTCCGGCTGAGGGGCGCAGGAGCATGGCGACCTAGAGCACCAGAGAGAGGGCATACGTGACGGTACCCCCTCACCGGCACGTTCTGCTCCAGCCGCAGGACGCTAACCAAAGGGACGATCCCGGGGACTGGTCGGACCGGTCACCCCTGCTGATGCGCGGGAACCTGTCGCCGGCTGGAACGCGGGAACCTGACAGACCGGCTGAGGCAGAGGAGCCTGGCGATCTGGCTGAGGCAGGGGAGCCTGTAGCAGTTCACGGACCCGACGTCATTACTCTGACACAAAAGAACACTCCCTGATGCTTCCTTTAGGTGAGGTGTTATTCTGTAACGAGTGCGCTAAGAGTCGGAAAGCAAGTTCAGGGGGTGAGTGTTTTAATAAATAAAAGAAACAATGAACACGAAACAAACAACGCACTGACATGAAAACAGAGTCCATAACACCTGAGGAAAAAACCAAGGGGAGTGACAGATATAGGGAAGATAATCAAGGAGGTTGTTTGTGTTTCGTGTGTATTGTTTCTTTTATTTATTTAAACATTCATTCCCTGAACTCGCTTCCCGACTCTCCGCGTGCTCGTTACACTCACATTATTATGTAGCTTATGGTAGTCCCCAGTCATGTGGTGTGACACAATGACGAGAGACCGGAGTCTTGTGAGTTGCTCATTGTTGTGCAGCGATCTAATAATAGTATTGAATTCACAACTAAATGTTTGCCAGCTAGATATCTTATAACTATTAAGTTAACTGTCTAAAAGCTGCTAAATGCTTTGTAGTTGTGCATTTGGTTTTCTAGTAGCCAGTTAGGTTCTTCCAAAATCAAGTATTCGCTCGCTAACAGCAGAGACTCTCCTCCTGGTTCAAGAGCCTTGCTGGCTAATATTTGTTTTGTGTCAGTAGTATTATTTTATGCTTGTATAGTTTAGGCCAGAAACTGTACTTAATGTTCAATGTGCTCGAAAGCATTTAGTTAGCATTCTCTATGATAATTCCTTAGTACTGGTTAGCATTCTGGTAAGTGACATTTTTGGGGCTTTGAATATTAGGATTTTTTAAAATAAATATCTGCAGTCAACTTGTGCACTAGGCAATAGATAAAGCTGAACACGTTCATAATGTCGGCCCGTTAGATCATCCCAAAACAGCAGTATGATCCAGTTATGTGTGTTTGCTTGCAAGGAAGCACAACGGTAGCTTTGTGAGGTGAGTTATCTCTGCAGCGCAACTTAAGTGAGGCGTGTAGGAAATTCACTACTAATGTTTGTCAGCTTTATACACTATACAAAGGTATGTGGACACCCCTTCAAATTAGTGGATTGGGCTATTTCAGCCACACTCTTTGCTGACAGTTCTATTCAATTGATCACACAGCCATGCAATCTCCATACACACATTGGCAATAGAGTGGCCTTTCTGAAGAGCTCAGTGGCTTTCAACATGGCACAGTCATAGGATGCCACCTTTCCAACAAGTCGGTTCGTCAAATTTCTGCCTTGCTAGAGCTGCCCCGGTCAACTGTACATGCTGTTATTGTGGAGTGGAAATGTCTAGGAGCAACGGTGGCTCAACTGCGAAGTGGTAGGCCACACAAGCTCACAGAACGGAACAACCGAGTATTGAAGCCCGTAGCGTGTAAAAATTGTCTGTCCTCGGTTGCAACACTCACTACCAAGTTCTAAACTGCCTCTAGAAGCAACGTCAGCACACAACCTGTTCGTCGGGAGCTTCGTGAAATGGGTTTTCTTGGCCGAGCAGCTGCACACAAGCCTAACATCACCATGCACAATGTCAAGCGTCGGCTATAGTGGTATAAAGCTCGCCGCCATTGGACTCTGGAGCAGTGGAAGCGGGTTATCTTTAGTGTTGAATCACGCTTCACCATCTGTCAGTCCAACGGAAAAAGCTGGGTTTGGTGGATGCCAGGTGAACGCTACCTTCCCCAATGCATAGTGCCAACTGTAAAGTTTGGTGGAGGAGGAATAATGGTCTGTGGTCTGTTTTTCATGGTTCAGGCTAGGCCGCTTAGTTCCAGTGAAGGGAAATCTTAACGCTACAGCACACAATGTCATTCTAGTTGATTCAGGCCCTTTCCTGTTTCAGCATAACAATGCCCCCATGCACAAAGTGAGGTCCATACAGAAATGAGTTATCCAGATTGGTGTGGAAGAAATTGACTAGCTTGCACAGGGCCCTGACCTCAACCCCATCGAACGCCTTTGGGAGGAATTGGAACGCCAACTGCGTGCCAGGCCTAATCGCCCAACATCAGTGCACAAGCTCACTAATGCTCTTGTGCCTGAATGGAAGCATGTCCCCACAGCAATGTTCAAACATCTAGTGGAAAGCCTTCCCAGAAAAGTGGAGGCTATTATAGTACCAAATGGGGGACCAACTCCATATAAATGCCCATGATGTTGGAATGAGATGTTTGACGTGCATGTGTCCAAGTTAACGATCTAAGATATTCCAAATAAATTCTCTCCAGCTGGGTTTTGCAAACTTGCCAATGTTAGCGAAGTGGCTAATGTTAGCTTGCAACATCAAGCTTCTTGGTAACAGCAGCATAGACAATCCCCTCCTGAAATTGTTTTGTGTGTGCTGCAAACTGGGTTGTCTGTCTTAGTAGTAAATGTTTGTATGTGCGCGTTAGCATTTACCTAGCATCTGCTATGAGAATTCCTTAGTACTTGTTAGCAATCTGGCAAGAGATGTGTTTTAGGCTTTTTTTTGTGTACTACCGTGTATCCATGGATGGCTCAGGCACGGTGTGAAGGTATGGAAATCTGGGTACCGCCCAACTCTACTATACGTAATTCCCAAACATTCTATGAATTTATGAAAATGACCATATCAACGTATGGTCTTGTCAGGAAATACAAAAAAGGTGTCATTCTTCCTGGGTGTTTATATGAACAGATTTGAATAAGATTTCATGTTGTTAAAATGCTGTCGGTTCCACCTTAAGTTGCTCTTTGTATATAGCCATTTTCCAACACGATGGAAGGCGAAAGACGAGTTCTTGTTGTCGTCACTGAGAAAGGTGGCTATCGATATGTCACCCTTATCAAACTTGACACTAAATTTGTTTTTCATGGAAAATAGGTTGAAAATGAGACTAGAACTATTTATATTTCTAGAAACAAACTCTCACTACTTTACTTGACACTCATAACCATGTCATAATGTCAAAACAGCTGACATAACCTGTTATAATATGGTCCTAACACTGTCATGACACATTTAGACCTGTTGAAACACACTACATGACCAAAAGTATGTGGACAGCTGCTCGTCGAACATCTCATTCCAAATTCATGGGCACTTATATGGCGTTGGTCCCCCACTATGCTGCGACAACAGCCTCCACTCTTCTGGGAAGGCTTTCCACTAAATGTTGGAACATTGCTGTGGGGACTTGCTTCCATTCAGCCACGAGCATTAGTGAGGTTGGGCATTGATGTTGGGCGATTAGGCCAATATTGCATGCCATCTGTTTTGTCGGGCCTACGTCTTGATATACAGTGTATCCCTCAGGTTGGCCCTACACAACAGATGGTGTGGGACATAGTGTCAAACATTAGATCACTTTTGAGGTTTGATCTTGGCTTGGACTGCATCTTCATTTGTGCCAAATGTTACCAACCATGCAGTGTTCTGTTCAAGTGTCCTCCCCTGCAACCCCAGATGTGACTGACATGGTGCTGAAGTTGTATCAATTTGACTGTCAATTTGAATAAACATTTCCTTACAATTTGTCTAGTACCCTACATGTGCACAATGCTATTGGAAAACCTTAAATCAACAAAGACTAAGTGGAGGACTTCCAGGTGACATGCTGCACTTCAGATAATAGAACAATCAGTTAATCAGACAACAATGTAATGTAATTTATAGTAACGGCTGACAAATCGATTCAATAAATTACTCCAGCATCTCCCTAGATTAAACGGAATGTGAAGGCTACATCAAAGTAATTCTAAATGTAGCTGTTTATCAAAAACATTTTGTAGACTTATTTATCAATGTACGCCATTGGGTCATATGCCCCATTTAATAAAAAACCATTCAGAACCGTATATAGTACGATATACAGCATGTATAGGGCATGTTCCTAGAAACGGATCAAACATGGCACGTACTGTATGCATCAACTAGGTTGTTGTGTTTCCACGTTTACGATCATAAATCATGCATGAGTAACTTGACTGGCAGAAATGTGTACTGTACCTGAATTATGCATATATCAATATTGAGCTCAGCCGGTGCTTCATTTTAGCACTTTGTCGAAAGGAGTCTTACGCTCCCTCGGGAAGCGAAGTTAAACGGTGAGCGTTGTCTATGGGTGTTGAAGTGCGAAGAAGTCATCCATATTAATGCAGGGAACTGTGGTTCTTAATGGCCTGTTACATGTATTTTTATGACATCTGGCCATGGTTCATTGATATTCATGTACGAGCGTGTTTAACAAAAGAAGACCACCGGACATGTAGCTAACGTGACCTATATGTTGTGGATGTCATGTCAAAATGTACCTCCATGTTGAGGACAGTTACCTCACAGCTGGTTGTTTTTTTTCCTGCTATAAAGAGCTTTAGACAAACACACCAACTAAAACACACAACATTGTTCACAGCCTACCTGGGATTCTAACGCATGACAACGCTACCAAAGTCAGAAGCGACAGTACTTCAGGTCGGCAGTGGCAAAGCTAACTTGGCCATCTGCTACACACGTACGCATGTACACAACGCCATCACCCACTACACACACACCGAGGAAGCTACGGCGTTCATGTTTCTCAGTGCTCCAGGGCTACTCTTTTAATTCACTCTGTGACTGCCGTGGAGTGCCATCCATATCAGGGTGACGCATGGTCAGCTCATCGCCTCTCAGCCTCCGACAAGGCCCTACCATTTTCACTGCTCTCCGGGAATAGACACCCACAGGGAGGGCTGACCAGAGTTTAGGAAACACTGGAAATAATATATTTTAACATTTGCTTGAATTGTAGACCACTTTAGATTTTTAATTGGGTTATTTCAGACGGCGCTATTCACTTTCTGCAACACAAGTGCGGTAATACACTTCACATCATCCAGATGAATCAAATCACCAAAATGATATCCTCATTGCCCTTCGTCATAAACTCATAAGTCACTCTCCTACCACCATGTTAGTGCTGTATACAGTGAGATCAAATACAGCAGACACCAGGAGCCACCATTCAGTCTATTCTACTGAGGAGCACTGAGTGTGTCATAATGAAATCTCTCATTGCCAAGGAGGCCATACAACTCATACTCTGTCTGTGTGGCTGGGGGTCAATACCAGCAATCTATGGAATTAATTTCCTGGCATCATAGTTCAGGAGCTGAAATTGACCAGGCTCATTGGAAACACTAGAATCTAATCAAGGGAAAATGGCCCCAGATATGAGGCAAATATGTGCTAAGAATTGCCAGCCTCCAATGCGTAAAACTAAGTTGGCTATAGAAAATAATGCACACCAACACACACAAATACTTAACTTTTGAATATTACATGTACAGTGCACACAAATATAAACACAACACACAACAATTTCAAAGATTTTACTGAGTTACATATCATTTTAGGAAATCAGTCAATGTAAATAAATTCATGCGGCTCTAATCTATGGATTTCACATGACTGGGAATACAGATCTGCATCTGTTGGTCACAGATACACTACATGACCAAAAGTATGTGGACACCTGCTCATCTAACATGTCATTCAAATATCATAGCTATTAATATTCCCGGAGCAGGAGCAGGACAAGACACCCACTTTTTGACTGATGACTGATATAAGGGCATGTATGTGATAGGCCTATCTGCCTTATGATTATGATGGTCATAATGCTTCTTGATAGTGTTATAAAGTGTATTTTCTTAGTAAAGTATTTTCAAGTAAAGTGACACAGGATGGTCATAATGTTTTTCTACAAGTTATTTAAAATATGATGAGAAAAATGACTAAAGAATTAATTACAACAACAGACAAGGATTTAAGAAATTAACTTTCAAAACGAAAGGTAACTAATTGGCACGGAAAAAACTAATTTCAATATGTGGGGTTTCACACTACGTCGGTATAATAACCAGCCTTACAAAAATGCAATATATGTCACAACAGGTGTAAATATGTGGGTCTTAACTGTGTATTGACAATATTATGGCAGCTGTTATGACATTGTGACATGGTTATGACTGTTATAAAACTAGGTGTCAAGTAAAGTGTTACCAAGTTTTGCCTCTTTTGCAATATCGAGAAGGTGAGAGGCCCTTACTCCGCTTCATGAGTTTCACTTGGTCCATTGTTATCTAAAACAGGCAAATGTTTGACAGTTAACTTCCTTAGTGCATGCTTGGCCTGCTAGGAGGAAATATATGCTAATGAAGGCTTCCAGTCAAGAGTGCATGTTTTAAGAACGATTGAATGACTACTTTCGTAAATATTACAATTCATATCTCCATGAAACGCCAGTACAAAAATAACCAGGCTTTCAATTAAACTCTCTCCCATGAGAACAAACCATGTTTATATAATTATTTAGACCCCTTTTTATCGAAGTGGATTCATAAATCAAGTTGAGATAATGCATTTACCTTGCTAATGTTGGAGGGCAGCGCAGCGCAGGCAAACATGATAATTAAATTAGCCCAAACTCTAATCAAAGGGCAACCTGAGAGGCTATATCATCACAATCAAGTCTAATGCATAATGTCATTATTACAACAGTTAAAGAGGAGGAAAGAGACCCATATAAGTGGCCATGTGACTTGCATAGGGAATGCAATGGGCAAAAACACACATTTAAATGAAAGTTCAAATGACGTTTCTACCAATTCTTTAGAATCGTTTGAAATTGTGTAGTGAAATCTGGGTAGTAATTGCAGAACAGGATACTTTAAGAAAATAATTGTACTATATACTTAATTGCGGGTTTATCACTGTCTTCTTATGTAACCTACCGTACTTTGAAGGTTTCAGTGTTACACGGTTACATAGTTATGCATTTAGAACTAAATTCCCTTTAATACAGAAAAATATCATTGGTCCCAGGTGTTTTTGTTTCCGACTTCTAAAGCTGTTAAATGTAGATGAGTACAGAAAATTATCAAGTGGACACAATGTTTCACCTCAAACACTTTTTCCCCATTACTGTACCATGTGCTTGAATAAATGTACACAGCTGCTCAAATATCTCTATAGTTCCATACATGTTTACCGTCACCATAGCAACAGGTTATTCTGAATGCTTCATTTGGTTCGTACTGGACCATTATTGAATGTACTGTATTGAGAAGTGCGTTATTCCTAGAGAGCTGCCTTCTGGACTTTCCCGGATCCATGGGGTCATTGGGAGAGTCCAGGTATCATGGAGGGGGGAACAGAATATTTGGCGAGTGGCTCCTATGTGACCCTCCTATGCTGGGATGTGATTTGCAGTCCTTTCTGTAGCATTGGTGTGTCCCACTGTGGGGAAAAGACAACAAGGGGTTTGGTAGTCCCTACAGCCCCTGGCAACTGGTTCTCTCTCTCTCTCTCACATTAATTTTCACTCGCTCATTGTCTTTGTGTCGCTCCATTTCCCTTTCTCTCTCTCTCCCCCTCTTCCTCTATTTTTGTTAGTTTCTTCACCCGCTCTCCTGTTTTCTTCTTATTGCTCTTTCTCCTTACTCCCCTAACCTCACACACCTCTCTCTGTCTCTGTCTGTCTGTCTCTGTCTGTCTGTCTCTCTCTCTCGGTCTCTCTCTCTCTGTCTCTCTCCGTCTGTCTCTCTCTCCGGTGTCTCGTCAAGTCTGAGATGCTGGCTCTCTAAGTGGAGGTAACTGGCCTGTAAACGGGCAGCGAGCTCTGTGATTGTGACCGTGGCATGGGCAGCCCATGACCCGACAGACTTGATCACCATGAACCTGGAGGGGCTGGAGATGATCGCGGTATTAGTGGTGGTGGTCCTACTTGTCAAGGTTCTGGAGCAGTTTGGACTTTTAGAGGCGGGTAACGACGGTAAGATAGAACCAAGACTTTGTTGTTTTGTCAGAGCACTAAAGTAGTTTTGAGGACTTTTTTGAACAAAGGTTGTCAGTTTGTCCGACCTGGTTGAATGTAACTTTGTATTTGATTTTCCACAGTTTATAGAAACTGATTTATTTAGCTCTGTCACTACTCAAACTACAAACTATTCAACTTAATTGTGGACTTGTCTGGTTCCTTATTGATATATTGATTTAAAGTTGAGTATCGCTCCTGTTGCAGACTAGAATTGTGTTTGCATAGCTATTTATGTACATTTATGTACATCCTAAGAAATAGTCAACAGGTCAGGCATTCATCTTGTTAACATATTTGAATCTGTAGTTCCCTCTGCGACAAATTCCTTTTGGCCATGACTGTGCTCTCTTAGCTATTTCCTTTTCTATGACCACACTCTGTAAGTGTTACACTAAGATTATTTTTTTTTTGCTAGCCATTCACATGTCCAGTACAAAGTAGTCAAACTGTGAGAGGGTGAGAAATAGGTAGTTGTAGTATGTAACGACAGGTGAACCAAGATGGTGATTGGCAAGAGGGTCAAAACAATGCCCAGCTAGCACATCATGTTCTGAGGACCATATGTTTCTTAGAGGTTGGTGAGAGAGTGGTTATTTTGCATACAACCTTCCCACAACCTTCTGGGAGTGGTGCAGAATAGTTGCTTGGCTTTGGAACATTCTCAGCACATTTAAGGAACTTGACAAAAAACTATTTTCTTGGTATTTGATTGCTTTATAGCGTACTGTTTCCTAAAATGTCAAACATGGTTACATTTCATTTAAATGTTGGTAATATTCTAGGAACATTCTGCAACTGGTTTGACATTGGGAATGTTCTCATAGTTCAGAGAACGTTAACCCTTTACACTCGTAGGAATTGGTCTACATGGATAGAGCTAATTTGACATGTTTCTTGCAAAATAAGTATAAAAAGCATATGCATAACCATGGTAGAAATTGAAAGGGTTTGGAGATTATGGGGAAATTATTAGATCAAAAGATGAGGACACAACAGTTCACCTGACACAAGACTGAATCCAAACATTACACAGATTTTATGTGAATTTTACATTTACTGTACTTTTTGTCGCATTTGTTGATAATGAAATCTGAAAATACTCTGGATAGGCTACATTCAGTAACATGATAAGAATATTCCTGGAAAATGTGTTGTACGTGCAACATAAGACAAAAACAAATGACAAGGGTTTGAGTTAGGGGACTAACTGGAGTCTCCAAGAGGCCACACACCTCTCCAAAGTGTGCACAGTTCCCAAGTCATTTCAATGCCACAAAATATCCTCCGGGCTGCTAGAGAAACCAATTTGTTAAGCACGTGCGCTAGTAAACAATGCTCCCTCAAGTTCTTGACACAGCCAATTTATTTGATTTGATTTATTTCACCTTTTATTTAACCAGGTAGGCTAGTTGAGAACAAGTTCTCATTTGCAACTGCGACCTGGCCAAGATGGTGATGTCAGTTCAAGTGAATGCTGGAGCTGACTGGGGACAAACATCTGGAGAAAAAGCAATTTCCACAAACAAGTAACCATTACTTCTCGGCCTGAAGTACGAGAATTAAACAAATTATCGGCTTGAAGGTAATCGTCTCTTTTATATGTGTCAAATATTTATTTGGGTAAAAGGCATGAACTTGACATTGCTAGCTAGGCTTCTGAATTACTCCTCCTACTTTACTAGCAACTGGCAAGCTGAATCAGGGAGAGTTGGGTGGAAACATATATTTGCTTGCTATGCATTTGATTGATAAAGTTGATTAAAAAAAATGCCATTAGTAAGCAAGCTGGATTGAAAGCTAACGTTACCTAACTCAAACCATCAGTCTGAGTTCACCCAAGCTAGCTAGCTAAGTGGACTGTAGCCAGGGTTCTCAAAAATAACTACACAGTGTACAAAACATTAGGAACACATGCTCTTTCCACGAGACTGACCAGGTGACTCCAGGTGAAAGCTATGATCCCTTATTGATGTCACCTTGTTAAATCCACTTCCATCGGTCTTGATGACGAGGATGAGATAGTTTTAAATAAGGATTTATAAGCCTTAAGACAATTGAGACATAGATTGTGTAAGTGTGCCATTCAGAGGGTGAATGGGCAAGACAAAATATTTAAGTGCCTTTGAACAGGGTATGATATTAGGTGCCAGGTGCACCGGTTTGAATGTGTCAGGAACTGCAACGCTGCTGGGTTTTTCAAGCTCAACAGTTTCCCATGTGTATCAAGAATGGTCCACCACCCAAAGGACGTCCAGCCAACTTGACACAACTGTGGGAAGCATTGGTGTGAACATGGGCCAGCATCCCTTTGGAACGCTTTAGACACCTTGTAGAGTCCCTGCCCCGACGAATTGAGGCTGTTCTGAGTGCAAAAGGAGGTGCAACTCAATATTATGAAGGTATTCCTAATGTTTTGTACACTGTGTATATTTTCTAACGAAAGAATAGTTACTTACTATTAAACACTTTTTGTCAAGCTACTTCGTTCCCCTGCCTGTTTAATGATGCCAACTTTTTCAGTCACCAACGCAAGAAAGATGCTGCTCTTGATTTTTCAAATAATTTGGCTGCATAGGCCTGTGCACATTTACATGAGTGTTTCATTAGTTTGCTAAGTTACTGACTAGGCTAATTCTTATGTTGTTGGTGTTTTTGCGGCCCATATTCACAAAGCATCTCAGAGTAGGAGTACTTTTTCAGTTTTTCTTTTTTTTAGATAACAAAGAATATGATTACCTTGACAAGGGGAGCTGGTCCGAGATCACTATTCCTACTCCTAACACGTTTCTGTATATGGGGCCGTGGAGAAAGCTATTGCCCAATACTCCGTGTGAGAAATTGGCAAGAAACTGAAGATCTCGTACAACGCTGTGTACTATTCCCTTCACAGAACAGCGCAAACTGTCTCTAACCAGAATAGAAAAGTGGGAGGCCCCGGTGCACAACTGAGCAAGAGGACAAGTACATTAGAGTGTCTAGTTAGAGAAACAGGTGCCTCACAAGTCCTCAATTGGCAGATTCATTAAATAGTACCTGCAAAACACCAGTCTCCGGGATGCTGGCCTAGATATTCCATAAAAAAATCTGCCATTTCCAGCTACAATAGTAATTTACAACATTAACGATGTCTATACTGTATTTTTGATCAGTGTTATTTTAATGGACAAAAAATGTGCTTTTCTTTCAAAAACAAGGACATTTCTAACCTTTGAACGTTAGGGAGATAACAAATGTATCATGTACACTATCAGGACCATGCATGCTGTGACATGAGCCTGGGTGATGATGATACATCTTCTTCAAGCTGCTTGACTGAATAATGGGGCCTTCAGTGATACCTAAAGCAAGGGCCTTACCTGGGAGTACAAAAGTCTCTCTGTCTCACAGCCATTCTGAAGAGACACAGACGTTTGTTAACTCAGCAAAAAAAGAAACGTCCTCTCACTGTCAACTGCGTTTATTTTCAGCAAACTTAACATGTGTAAATATTTGTATGAACATAACAAGATTCAACAACTGAGGCATAAATGTGACTAACAGAAATTTAATAATGTGTCCCTGAACAAAGTGGGGAGGGGTCAAAATCAAAAGTAACAGTCAGTATCTGGTGTGGCCACCAGCTGCATTAAGTAATGCAGTGCATCTCCTCCTCATGGACTGCACCAGATTTGCCAGTTCTTGCTCTGAGATGTTACCCCACTCTTCCACCAAGGCACCTGCAAGTTCCCGGACATTTCTGGGGGGAATGGTCCTAGCCCTCACCTTCCGATCCAACAGGTCCCAGACGTGCTCATTGGGATTGAGATCCGGGCTCTTCGCTAGCCATGGCAGAACACTGACATTCCTGTCTTGCAGGTTGTCTTCCCTGTAACGCACAGCGTTGAGATTTCCTGCAATGACAACAAGCTCAAAATGTCCCCAGTTGGTCAAATTGTTGTTTGTTTACTATTCTTGTGGGGGGCAAGTATAGTTAAACATGTCCACACACACATACATTCATGCTACACACACATCACAGCTGCTGCTAAAATACTCTTATTAATTCTAAATTCTGCACAATTTTAACACTCCCCCCCCCCCCCCCCAATCCCCCCTTACCAAAGCACGTGTAAATATCTGACTATAGATTGTGCCTTCCTGTATTATACTTATGCTACAATGTTTATTCTACTGAACCATTTACTTTTTGTTTTCTTTATTATTGTTTCTTATTGTTGCATTGTCCAGAAGGAACCTGTAAGTAAGCATTTCTTTGGACGGTGTATACCATGTGTATGCTGTACATACACTAATGAAACTTGAAATGGGGTTTAACCCAGTGGTTCTAAGGACTGGACCCGGTTGCATAAAACATCCTAAGTGTTTCCCTTAAGGATTTACCTTAAGGAATACTTTACCCTTACCTAAGGGAATTGTTTAAGGGTGTTGCATAGAGTCCCTTAAATATTTTCCTTAGGTAAGGGCATACTTAAGCAGTGGTGGGGAGTCGATTCAAAAATAATCGTTGACTCCCACTTCTGTGTGTCAAGCTTCAATTACGCTAGGAATCAACGACTCGACTATGGAAGAAAAATGAGTGACTGGAGTGCAGTGGCGATTCTAGCATGTAAATCTTGGTGGGGCCCCCCAAATGTAATATAGATGCATGCCAGCAAAGCCACAACACTAAACAATACATTAATTGCACTCAAACTGTGCCCACAAACTGTTAGGGCCTACAAAAGCTGTCCCAAAACCAGAGCTTTATTTTCAGCACCATGGAGTGAATCCTTACCATTGCTATACCTGGCTATTAACGGAGCCTTGTCTGACAGTTAATTCAGCCTCATTTACTGCCTTTATTGAAAATAGGATGATATGGCTGACTTGCCTAAAACAAATGTGGTTTCTACTGACAATTGAGATGTACAAATTATGGCATAAGGAAACGACGAGCAGATAAGAGGCAATTCGTAATTTCGATTAAGACAATGAGTGAGCTAGGATGGACGTAGTGCGAGCCAGGAGGCCTACAAACCTGACTCAGTTACACCAGCTCTGTCAGGAGGATTAGGCCAAGATTCACCCAACTTATTGTGGGAAGCTTGTGAGAGGCTACCCAAAACGTTTGACCCAAGTTAAACAATTTAAAGGCAATGCTACCAAATACTAATTGAGTGTTTGTAAACTTCTGAACCACTGGGAATGTGATGAAAGAAATAAAAGCTTAAATAAATCATTCTCTCTACTATTATTCTGACATTTCACATTCTTAAAATAAAGTGGTGATCCTAACTGACCTAATACAGGGAATTTTTACTATGATTAAATGTAAGGAATTGTGAAAAACTGAGTTTAAATGTATTTGGCTAAGGTGTATGTAAACTTCTGACTTCAACTGTATATATATATAGATATATATCACACATATATACAGTACCAGTCAACAGTTTGGACACACCTAGTAATTCAAGGGTTTTTCTTTATTTTCACTATTTTATACATTATAAAAAAGTAGTGAAGACATCAAAACTATGAGATAACATATATGGAATCATGTAGTAACCAAGAAAGTGTTATACAAATCAAAATATATTTAGTATTTTAGATTCTTCAAAGTAGCCCCCTTTGCCTTGATGACAGCTTTGCACATTCTTGGCATTCTCTCAACCAGCTTCACCTGGAATGCTTTTCCAACAGTCTTGAAGGAGTTCCCACATATGCTGAGCACTTGTTAGATGCTTTTCCTTCACTGTGCGATACAACTCATCCCAAACATTCTCAATTGGGTTAAGGTCGGGTGATTGTGGAGGCCAGGTCATCTGATACAGCACTCCATCACTCTCCTTCTTGGTCAAATAGCCCTTACACAGCCTGGAGTTGTGTTGGGTCATTGTCCTGCTGAAAAACAAATGATAGTCGCACTAAGCGCAAACCAGATGGGAAGGCGTATCACTGCAGAATGCTGTGGTAGCCATGCTGGTTAAGTGTGCCTTGAATTCTAAATAAATCAGTGTCACCAGCAAAGCACCCTCACACACCACCTCTTCCATGCTTCACGTGGGAACCACACATGCGGAGATCATACGTTCACCTACTCTGCATCTCACAAAGACATTAAAATGGAAAGAAATTCCAAAAATTAACTTAAGGCACACCTGTTAATTGAAATGCATTCCAGTTGACTACCTCATGAAGCTGGTTGAGATAATGCCAAGGGTGAGCATAGCTGTCATCAAGGCAAAGGGTGGCTACTTTTAAGAATTTCAAAAATAAAATAGATTTTGATTACAGCCTCGAGTCTTTTCGGGTATGACGCTACAAGCGTGGCACACCTGTATTTACATAGGTTTTTATTTACATAGGTTCTCTGCAGAACCTCTCAAGCTCTGTCAGGTTCGATGGGGAGTGTTGCTGCACAGCTATTTTCAGGTCTCTCCAGAGATGTTTGATCGGGTTCAAGTCTGGGCCACACAAGGACATTCAGAGTCTTGTCCTGAAGCCACTCCTGCGTTGTCTTGTTGGAAGGTGAGTTGTCGCCCCAGTCTGAGATCCTGGGCGCTCTAAAGCAGGCTTCCAACAAGGATCTCTCTGTACTTTGCTCGGTTCATCTTTCCCTCAGTAATGTCTAGTCTTCCAGTCCCTTCCGCTGAGTCTTCCAGTCCCCACCGTATGATGCTTCCACCACCATGCTTCACCGTAGGGATGGTGCCAGTTTTCCTCCAGACGTGACGCTTGGCATTCAGGCCAAAGAATTCCAGTCTTGGTTTCATCAGACCAGAGAATCTTGTTTCTCATGGTCTGAGAGTCTTTTAGGTGCCTTTTGGCAAACTCCAAGCGGGCTCTCACGTGCATTTTACTGAGGAGTGGCTTCCGTCTGGTCGTCCTACCATAAAGGCCTGATTGGTGGAGTACTGCAGAGATGGTTGTCCTTCTGGAAGGTTCTCCCATCTCTACAGAGTAACTCTGGTGCTCTGTCAGAGTGACCATTAGCTTCTTGGTCAACTCCCTTCTACCCCAATTGCTCAGCTTGGCCGGGTGGCCAGCTCTAGGAAGAGTCTTTGATTCCAAACTTCTTCTATTTAAGAATGATAGAGGTCACTGTGTTCAAGGGAAACATTCAATGCTGCAGACATTTTTTGCTACCCTTACCCAGATCTGTGCCTCAACACAATCCTGTCTCGCAGTACTATTAACAATTAATTCGACCTCATTGCTTGGTTTTTGCTCTGACATGCACTGTCAACTGTGGGACCTTATATAGACAGGTGTGTGTGCTATTCCAAATCATGTCCAATCAATTGAATTTACCACAGGTGGACTCCAAGTTGTAGAACCATCTCAAAGATGATCAATGGAAACAGGATGCACCTGAGCTCAATTTTGAGTTTCATAGCAAAGTGTCTGAATAGTTACAGTTGAAGTCGGAAGTTTTACATACACCTTAGCCAAATACATTTAAACTGTTTTTTCACAATTCCTTACATTTGATCTTAGTAAAAATTCCCTGTCAAAAGTCAGTTAGGATCATCATTTTATTTTAAGAATGTGAAATGTCAGAATAATATTAGAGAGAATAATTAATTTCAGCTTTCATTTCTTTCATCACATTCCCAGTGGGTCAGAAGTTTACATACACTCAATTAGTATCTGGTAGCATTGCCTTTAAATTGTTTAACTTGGGTCAAACATTTCGGGTAGCCTCCCACAATAAGTTGGGTGAATTTTGGCTCATTCCTTCTGACAGAGCTGGTGTATCTGAGTACACTTTTTCAGTTCTGCCCACAAATTTTCTAAATGATTGAGGTCACAGCTTTGTGATGGCCACTCCAATACCTTGACTTTGTTGTCCTTAAGCCATTTTGCCACAACTTTGGAAGTATGCTTGGGGTCATTGTCCATTTGGAAGACCCATTTGCGACCAAGCTTTAACTTCCTGACTGATGTCTTGAGTTGTTGCTTTAATGTATCCACGTAATTTTCCTCCCTCATGATGCTATCTATTTTGTGAAGTGCACCAGTCCCTCCTGCAGCAAAGCACCCCCACAACATGATGCTGCCACCCCCGCGCTTCACAGTTGGGATGGTGTTCTTCAGCTTGCAAGCCTCCCCCTTTTCCCTCCAAACATAAGGATGGTCATTATGGCCAAGCAGTTCTATTTTTGTTTCATCAGACCAGAGGACATTTCTCCAGAAAGTACGATCTTCATCCCTATGTGCAGTTGCAAACTGTAGTCTGTCTTTTTTATGGCGGTTTTGGAGCAGTGGCTTGTTCCTTGCTGAGCGGCCTTTCAGGTTATGTCGATATAGGACTCGTTTTACTATGGATATAGATATTTTGTACCTGTTTTCTCGAGCATCTTCACAAGGTCAGTTGCTGTTGTTCTGAGATATATTTGTACTTTTGCACCAAAGTACATTCATCTCTAGGAGACAGAACGCGTTGGTTGCTTAGGCCTGACTCGCAGGTGGATTTCAAATTCATCCCAAAAGTGTTCGATGGGGTTGAGGTCAGTGCTTCCACATCGATCTTGACAAACCATTTCTGTATGGACTTCGCTTTGTGCACTGTGCATTGTTATTTTGTTTTACTTATTTTTTATACTTTAGTTTATTTAGTAAATATTTTCTTAACCAACAATGCATATTTTTTTTAAAATAGAGTCTAGGGTTTTTAAGTAAGCATTTCATGGTAAGGTCTACTACACCTGTTGTATTCAGCGCATGTGACAAATACAATTGTATTTTATTTTATTGTCTGAAACAGGAAAGGGCTTTCCCCAAACTGTTTTTATTTTATTTTATTTCACCTTTATTTAACCAGGTAGGCAAGTTGAGAACAAGTTCTCATTTACAATTGCGACCTGGCCAAGATATAGCAAAGCAGTTCGACACATACAACGACACAGAGTTACACATGGAGTAAAACAAACATACAGTCAATAATACAGTATAAACAAGTCCTATATACGATGTGAGCAAATGAGGTGAGATAAGGGAGGTAAAGGCAAAAAAAAAAAGGCCACGGTGGCAAAGTAAATACAATATAGCAAGTAAAACACTGGAATGGTAGATTTGCAGTGGAAGAATGTGCAAAGTAGAATTAAAAATAATGGGGTGCAAAGGAGCAAAATAAATATAATAAATACAGTAGGGAAAGAGGTAGTTGTTTGGGCTAAATTATAGGTGGGCTATGTACAGGTGCAGTAATCTGTGAGCTGCTCTGACAGTTGGTGGTTAAAGCTAGTGAGTGAGATACGTGTTTCCAGTTTGAGATTTTTGTAGTTCGTTCCAGTCATTGGCAGCAGAGAACTGGAAGGAGAGGCGGCCAAAGAAATAATTGGTTTTGGGGGTGACCAGAGAGATATACCTGCTGTTGGTGTAACCAATGTGAAATGGCTAGCTAGTTAGTGGTGGTGCGTGCTAATAGTGTTTCAATCGGTGACGTCACTCGCTCTGAGACCTGAAGTAGTTGTTCCCCTTGCTCTGCAAGGTCTATGGCTTTTGTGGAGTGATGGCTTTTGTGGAGTGATGGGTAACGATGCTTCGTGGGTGTCAGTTGTCTTTGTGTGCAGAGAGTCCCTGGTTCAAGCCCGGGTAGTGGCGAGGGGACGGACTAAAGTTCTACTATTACATTGGCACCAAGTTGGAAGTTCATAATTGTCTAGAATATCGTTTTATGCTGTAGCTTTAAGATTTCCCTTCATAGGAACTACCATGAAAAACAGCCCCAGACCAATATTCCTCCTCCAACCAAACCTACAGTTGGCACTGTGCATTCGGGAAGGTAGCACTCTCCTGGCATCCGCCAAACCCAGATTCTTCCATCGGCCTGCCAGATGGTGAAGTGTGATTCATCACTTTGTGGCTGAGCCTTTGTTGCTCCTAGAGCCATTGTTGCTCCACTTCATAATAACAGCCGATTCAGTTGACCAGGGCAGCTCTATCAGGGCAGAAATTTAAGAGACTGACTTGTTGGAAAGGTGGCAGCCTATGATGGTGCCACGTTGAAAGTCACTCGGCTCTCCTGTAAAGGCATTCTACTGACAATGTTTGTCTATGGAGATTGCATGGCTGTATGCACGATGTTATACACTTGTCAGCAACGGGTGTGGCTGAAATAGTCGATTCCACTCATTTAAAGTGGTGTCCACATACTTTTGTATATATTGTGTATATATCACGAAAGCAACAATAACATCTATGAGGAAGGGCATAATGGTAGGCCAGCCAATAGAGTTGAGTCTTAAGGCCAGCTTTAAAAGCCCCAACAGACTGAACAGCCCTGAGATTATCAGGGAGTTTCATAGGCGTGGTACATGGGAAGAAAAGGCACGATCCCCCATCGTGTGGAGCGTGGTCCTTGGGGCATGGAGCAGGTTGATCAGTTTGGCCTGGCTTGCGGGGAGGTTCATAGGGGGAGAGTAGGTCTGACAGGTAGTCGGGTCCTACTCTAAAACGATTTTAAAGGAAATGCAAATTTTACAGCTCACCATTTAGTTTTGGAACAAACCATCTGTCTATCTGACCATCTATCCTGAGCTCAACAAACTTGATTATTACATTTTTATTTTTTAATAACGCAAGTAAACAATGTGAGGGGTGCAGCTAAGATGACATACGTTTTTAAGTTGTCACTAAATCAATTAGCCTTAAACCTACAATGGCATTCTAATTGCAGACCGCTTGCTTAGTCATAGCGACTAGTGACATTGTGTGATGTTCTTGTTTTGTGACTGAAAGTTGTTACCGGAGAAACTTTTCACTCTGCAGTGATTCACTAATCACCATGGCAGCGCCATTCACTTCCCTTCACTATTCTCTGACGTCATTGTCATCATGGTAGCACAATGGCAAGCTGTCATTATCGTTTGAAAGCAGACATCCTTATAGGATTTGTTTTCTTTCAAATACGTAAGCCATAAGATGTAGCCTAGATTCCATTGCTTACATTGCTTGTATTTGCTCTGAAGTATAGGATTTATAGTTTTTTTTCAAGGCCGAACCCATTTGGATATAAAAACAAACCTCAGACACTATATGGGTGGGCCTAGTCAAAACGTGATAACTTGGGGTGTATTCACTAGGAACCAAATGGAACTAAAAATAACGAAATGTTTGTCCCACAGTAACTCTCGTTTCCGTTGCAAAAGGTTGTGCTCTTGTCATGAATTACAACCTTGGTTTCCATGAAAAGTGATATAACGTTCTTGTTGCGCAGAAAGAATATGAATTAATTCTAAGATCTGCCACAGGAGGGAGCCATAGGCTGTTTTTTTACCCCTTGACGGACCTGTCAGATTTTGCTGATGGAATATGAACTGCTGCAGTCTGGGCCTTTTGAAGAGGAAAGGCAAACACAATGGCAACCACTAGACAACCTCTGCTCAGTGTTTATTTCATTTTATAGCCATTACTGAAAAACAGTTGAAAAATAAATAATTCAGAGTGGATAAATTAGCTTTTCAATAAATAACCATCAAAAAGCATATGTGAGTGAGAGGCTTTGTTGCTTTATTCATGAGTTTCATATTTTTTTGCACCCTTCTGTGTGCTTAAATGTACTATTCTATACAACATTTCCAAGCTGTTAAAACAGCTTTAGAACAAATTACCACTTTTTAATGAGTATTCAAAAAACCTATATTGTTTTGCGAAAAGAAAAAAAACAAGCATTACATTCTGCTTATGATCTAGCGTTAAGTTATTTGTCAGTTTTATTCATATTAAAGTTCTGCCCTGCACCTTTTTATTACATTCTGATTGAATTAACTGGGTATAGCTGAATACAGACCCAATGCAAATCTACAAACTGTACAATTTATCATATTTCTAATGGCTTGGAATATCAGATGTGGAATAGCAGGCGTGTTGTCACTAAAGGGAGCTCTACATTGAATTATGGCTGAGTAGGCAGTCTTTCCACAGGCATTAGTTCTACAGAATCATGCATCACGGTGCAAGTGGGAGCCACATTAAAGTCTATGCAATTTGTTCATCCGCATACTCTCTCTGCTGTAATTTGTTTTATGTTGCTTACATACACCTTTTTAATAGAGGAGATGGGAGTCTCCATGTTATTGTTTTGGAAACACATAACACATTTTTCTATGAGGTTAAATCCCCCCCCCCCCCCCTCCCCTCACAGCAGACACAGAGCAGAGACTATTCAATAGACCCAAGCGATTGACTCTTCAGCTGATGATGAAGCGAATGACCTATATCCCGAATAGGACCAAGTAAAAAATAAATAAATAAAGGACAATGTAAAATAACCGATTGAAGCTTCCACTCTGAGCTCTTGAATTTAAAAAAAGTAGGTTGAGCTTTTGAATTTCTCCTTGAGCACTTGGCGGTCTTGGTCTTACCAAATGATTTACGAGGCGGACGTTTTGCAGAGGTAGTCAGTCTCTGCAAAGTCATCCCTTTTTACACCAGGTCAAACAGGCTTTTGGAGCTGACTTTTAATGGCTTTGTTTAATAATCTGTTCCCGTCTGTATTGGCCCGGACACATTCCCGGCGTAGGAATGATTTTATGACAGTCGTTCTGTTTTAAACTTGGCTAAGGGGGATACTCTATTTTACATCTCTTTGTTCAGCCCAATTAGTTGGATTTGTTCACTGCTCCGTGAACGGAGTCGCTTTCACATTTAAAAGTGCACTTTTAGAGCAGGTCATGGGTCATACCGGACTTCGAAAGGGCCCGTCGTCCTCGAACTGAGACATCTTGTCTTCTACTGTCTCACATCTTTAAAATCACTAGTCCTGTATATTCCTCACATTCCTGCAAACTATGGGTTGTTGAAATATTGCCGTCTTGCCTGTGCTCATCTTTTCCCCATATTTTGTCATCCCTTTAAAAGCTATTCATAAATGTCAGAGATTCTAATACACAACATGCAAAGTCATGTGTCTTGTCACAAGCATGAAAAACATACAGTAATTTACAGATCTGTTGTTTCCATGGT
Organism: Oncorhynchus clarkii lewisi; assembly: GCF_045791955.1. Lineage (NCBI taxonomy): Eukaryota > Metazoa > Chordata > Actinopteri > Salmoniformes > Salmonidae > Oncorhynchus > Oncorhynchus clarkii. Next base: position 23,879,236 of record NC_092155.1, on the reverse strand, counting down.
GATTAATGATCAGAAGTGCTTAATTAATTGACTTTGAACACATTGACTCTCCCAATGTTGTAAATGCAGTGTATGCTGGTGTGTAGCCTCGCACAGCATGTTTTATGCAGCAAAGTGCTTCACTTCTGGCTGTTGTATTATCGTAATTGGTTTTATGTTTTCAACCCCCTTTACCCCCCCAAAACATGCCTTTGAATGTGTAATTTCAACATTTCTACCATCAACAAGAAATACAGAATCCGCAAACGGACCTTTTTCAGTTTGAGTGTTCTTGAGTGTTCTCCGCTCCAGTCCTTGAGTCATAAGTGGAAATCAGTTTACCCCATATGCTGACTTCTATCTGTATTAGCTATCCCTTTAAGTTCCTTTTCTATTATCTATGGGCAGTCACTATCCATTTCTCTCGGACTCCCCGGCCTACTCGATGTGCTCAGTTTTTGTGTGTGTGTGTGTGGTGGTGGGGGGGTCTGCTGTCGACGATATCTGATCCATTTTGCAAACCTGCACAGATGGCCCCTGATAATGCTGTGCCGGCGTCAACTGCTTTATGACAAGGGATGTCTCCACACAATTAACTGGGATTATGCGAGAAAGAAAATATCCTGAAATATAAAGTGGTGGAACATTATTAAAACCAAAAGAGACATTCCCTTTGGGGATGGCTGTATCCCTTGGGAGGTTAAATGGAGGAGAGTACTTGATAAAAGAATGAAGGTTCATGTTCACTTCCGATGTGAATTCTCTACTCAACCCAATTAGATACAAGAATCTGATAGGGATTTATTATAATATTCCCAGTAATTAAAATAAGACACTTTATATTGGCTCTGGGCCTAAATGTTCTAGGAAATGATGCAATCAATGAGCTGCCCATCCCTGGGATGGACATAATACCCACCGTTTGTAGACACTGGTGTGTGCATCATGTCAGTGTTGGACATCTGCACATTCTGCATTACCCGATCACTTGCACCCGACCACTATTAATGCCTTCTCTAGCCATTTAGGTCTTAAAACCATTACTCTGAAAAGTTTTAGTGATCAACAGTGGTCTAAACAGTGGTTCTTCATTAAAAATACTTTAAAGTACTTAAGTAGGTTTTTGGGGCATCTGTATGTTTACTTCACTACATTCCTAAAGAAAATGTACATTTTCCCTGACACCCAGAAGAAGTACTCTATACATTTTAAATGCATAGCAGAACAGGAAAATGGTCCAATTCACACACTTATCTAGAGAACATCCCTGGTCCTCCCTACAGCCTCTGATCTGGCGGACTCACTAAACACACGTGCTCCGTTTGTAAATGTCTGAGTGTTGTTGTGTGTGCCTGGCTATCCGCAAATTTAGAAAAACACTTTCTGGTTTGCTTAATATAAGGGATTTTCAATTATTTTCTACTTTTGATATTTAAGTACATTTTAGCAATTACATTTATTTTTGATACTTAGGTGTATTTAAAACCAAATACCTTTTAGACTTTTTTACTCAAGTAGTATTTTGCTGGTTGACTTTTACTTGAGTCATGTTAATTAAGGTATCTTTACTCAAGTATGACTATTGGGTACTTTTTCCACCACTGGTTGATCACCAGGATGGTCTGAGACCAGCCACCTGGACAGCTGATGTGTGTTTGCACAACCAAAGAATGTCTACGCAAACTGTCAGAAAACGTCTCATGGAAGCTCACCTGCGTGCTTGTCGTCCTCACCAGGGTCTGGATATGACTGCAGTTAGTCTTTGTAACCAGTGAAAATGTCTCCCTCCCCATTCTCAGCAAACAGATCCTTAATACATTACTACAGATCACACTGTAGTTAAATCACTAAAAAGAAAGGGGGAAAAGGTCCCACTTTTCCTATATCTTGAGTGGATTTAGTTGATTTTGCCATTGACCCGTTTCAATTGTTGTACTGTGATGTCAAAGTGTTACTCACCCATTGTGATTGGAGGCAAAGCTTTGGAAGCCGTACATACAGTGGGGCAAAACATTATTTAGTCAGCCACCATTTGTACATGTTCTCCCGCTTAAAAAGATGAGAGGGGCCTGTAATTTTCATCATAGTGTACACTTCAACTATGACAAACAAAATGAGGAAAAGAAATCCAGAAAATCACATTGTAGGATTTTTAATGAATTTATTTGCAAATTATGGTGGAAATAAGTATTTGGTCACCTACAAACAAGCAAGATTTCTGGCTCTCACAGACCTGTAACTTCTTCTTTGAGGCTCCTCTGTCCTCTACTCGTTACCTGTATTAATGGCACCTGTTTGAACTTGTTATCAGTATAAAATACATCTGTCCACAACCTCAAACAGTCACACTCCAAACTCCACTATGGCCAAGACCAAAGAGCTGTCAAAGGACACCAGAAACACAATTGTAGACCTGCACCAGGCTGGGAAGACTGAATCTGCAGCTGAATAGATAAGCAGCTTGGTTTGAAGAAGTCAACTGTGGGAGCAAGTATTAGGAAATGGAAGACATACAAGACCACTGATAATCTCCCTCGATCTGGGGCTCCACACAAGATCTCACCCCGTGGGGTCAAAATGATCATGGTGAGCAAAAATCCCAGAACCACACGGGGGGACCTAGTGAATGACCTGCAAAGAGCTGGGACCAAAGTAACAAAGCCTACCATCAGTAACACAATATGCCGCCAGGGACTCAAATTCTGCAGTGCCAGACGTGTCCCCCTGCTTAAGCCAGTACATGTCCAGACCTGTCTGAAGTTTGCTAGAGAGCATTTGGATGATCCAGAAGAAGATTTGGAGAATGTCATATGGTCAGATGAAACCAAAATAGAACTTGTTGGTAAAAACTCAACTCTTCATGTTTGGAGGACAAAGAATGCTGAGTTGCATCCAAAGAACACCATACCTACTGTGAAGCATGGGGTTGGAAACATCATGCACGACGACTGATCCGTGTAAAGGAAAGAATGAATGGGGCCATGTATCGTGAGATTTTGAGTGGAAACGTGGCTGGGTCTTTCATCATGACAATGATCCCAAACGCACCGCCCGGGCAACGAAGGAGTGGCTTCGTAAGAAGCATTTCAAGGTCCTGGAGTGGCCTAGCCAGTCTCCAGATCTCAACCCCATAGAAAATCTTTGGAGGGAGTTGAAAGTCTGTGTTGCCCAGCAACAGCCCCAAAACATCACTTCTCTAGAGGAGATCTGCATGGAGGAATGGGCCAAAATACCACCAACAGTGTGTGAAAACCTAGTGAAGACTTACAGAAAACGTTTGACCTCTGTCATTGCCAACAAAGGGTATATAACAAAGTATTGAGATAAACTTTTGTTATTGACCAAATACTTATTTTCCACCATAATTTGCAAATAAATAAATAAAAAATCCTACAATGTGATTTTCTGGATTTTTTTTCTCATTTTGTCTGTCATAGTTGAAGTGTACTTATGATGAAAATTACAGGCTTCTCATCTTTTTAAGTGGGAGAACTTGCACAATTGTTGGCTGACTAAATACTTTTTTGCCCCACTGTATGTCTCAGATGTTAGTGGCGCTTGGACCGATCAATTTGAATCGTGGTGCGCTCCTCAACTTCTTTTGTTGACGATTTCCAAAGGCTTTTACTGATCAAAAATATAAACGCAACATGTAAAGTGTTGGTTGCATTCTTCATGAGCTGAAACAAAAGATCCCAGAAATGTTCTATACACACAAAAAGCTTATTTCTCTCAAATGTTGTGCAGAAATGTGTTTACATCCCTGTTAGTGAGCATTTCTCCTTCGCCAAGGTAATCCATCCACCTGACGGGTGTGTGTTACGGCCGTTGCTGGAAGAAGAGGACCATGATGCAGCGTGGTGAGCGTACATATTCCTTTTATTTAGGATGACGCCGACCAAAACAATACAAAACAACCGTGACGCTTCAGGGCTATGTGCCACAAACAAAGTTAACTTCCCACACTGAAAGGAGGTAAAAGGGCTACCTAAGTATGGTTCCCAATCAGAGACAACGATAGACAGCTGTCCCTGATTGAGAACCATACCCGGCCAAAACATAGAAATACAAAATCATAGAAAACAAAAACATAGAATGCCCACCCCAAATCACACCCTGACCAAACCAAATAGAGACATAAAAAGGCTCTCTAAGGTCAGGGCGTGACAGTGTGGCATATCAAGAAGCTGATTAAACAGCATGATCATTACACAGGTGCACCTTGTGCTGGGGACAAAAGCCCATTAAAATGTGCAGTTTGTTACACAACACAATGCCACAGATGTCTCAAGTTTTGAGGGAGCAAGCAGTTTGGCATGCTGACTGCAGGAATGTCCACCAGAGCTGTTGCCAGATAATTTAATATTAATTTCTCTACCATAAGCTGTCTCACGCAACATTTTAGAGAATATGGCAGTACGTCCATCAGACCTCACTTCCGCAGACCACATGTATCCACGCCACCCCAGGACAACCACATCCAGCTTCTTCACCTGCAGGATCGTCTGAGACCAGCCACCTGGACAGCTGATGAAACTATATGTTTGCACAACCAAAGAATGTCTGCGCAAACTGTCAGAAACCGTCTCAGGGAAGCTCATCTGCATGCTCGTCGTCCTCACCAGGGCCTGGATCTAACTGCAGTTCGTCTTCGTAACCAACTTCAGTGGGCAAATACTCAACTTCGATGGCCACTGGCACACTGGAGAAGTATGCTCTTCCTCGATTAATCCCAGTTTCAACTATACCGGGCAGATTGCATCGTGTGGGTGACCGGTTTGCTGTTAACGTTGTGAACAGAGTGCTCCATGGTGGGGTTATGGTATGGGAAGACATAACCTACGGACAATGAACACAATTGCATTTTATCGATGGCAATTTGACCAGCTCCTGAGACCCATTGTCGTGCCATTCATCCGCCGCCATCACCTCATGTTTCAGCATGATAATGCACAGTTCCATTTCACAAGGATCAGTACACAATTCCTAGAAGCTGAAAATGTCCCAGTTCTTCCATGACGTGCATAGTCACCAGACATGTCAACCACTGAACATGTTTGGTATGCTCTGAATCAATGTGTACGACAGCGTGTTCCAGTTCCCGCCATTGTCCAGCAACTTTGCACAGCCATTGAAGAAGAGTGGGACAACATTCCACTGGACACAATCAACAGCCTGATCAGCTCTATGCGAAGGAGATGTCGCGCTGCATGAGCCAAGTGATGGTCACACCAGATACTGACTGGACCTCTGATCCCACTCCCCTACTTTCTTTTTAAAGGCGCATATCTGTATTCCCAGTCATGTGAAATCCATAGATTAGAGCCTAATGAATTTATTTCAGTTGACACTTTTCTTTATATTAACTGTATCTCAGTAAAATCTTTGAAATTGTTGCACGTTGCGTTTATATTTTTGTTCAGTGTGCAGGAAATAGCAATTCGGCTTTGACGTTTTTGGAGACTAGACCGCATTGACAGTTTGTCATTAGGACAAGCCATGAGCATTGACTGCCTGTCTTTGCTACGGACTCCTGACTTGAACCGAGGACACTTAGATTGAACACTGATGACACACATTCTACCTTTCCTGTTTCTTCACCATTTTCATGATCCCATCAAGAGATAACTGTCTGAATTGATTTCCTCTCAGCAACCACGACTTGCTTACAATATCTTGTGTTTGTGCAGACGGTTGCGGGTGCAAGCATGCTGTTCAAACAGTTGGAGACTGACAGAAGTGTGGGTTCATAAGAATTCAACTGTTCTACCTTTCAAGTTACCTAAACTTGAAATACACTCAGCAAAAAAAGAAACGTCCTCTCACTGACAACTGCATTTATTTTCTGCAAACTAAACACGTATAAATATTTGTATGAACATAACAAGATTCAACAAATGAGACAAGAACTGAACAAGTTCCACAGACATGTGACTAACAGAAATGGAATAATGTGTCCCTGAACAAAGAGGGGGTCAAAAGTAAAAGTAACAGTCAGTATCTGGTGTGGCCACCAGCTGCATTAAGTACTGCACTGCAACTCCTACTCATGGACTGCACCAGATTTGCCAGTTCTTGCTGTGAGATGTTACCCCACTCTTCCACCAAGGCACCTGCAAGTTCCCAGACATTTCTGGGGGGAATGGAGCTAGCCCTCACCCTCCAATCCAACAGGTCCCAGACGTGCTCAATAGGATTGAGATCCGGGCTCTTCGCTGGCCGTGGCAGAACACTAGCATTCCTGTCTTGCAGGAAATCATGCACATAATGAGCAGTATGGCTGGTGGCATTGTCATGCTGGAGGGTCATGTCAGGATGAGCCTGCAGGAAGGGTACCACATGAGGGAGGAGAATGTCTTCTCTGTAACGCACAGCGTTGAGATTGCCTGCAATGACAACAAGCTCAGTCCGATGATGCTGTGACACACCGCCCCAGACCATGACGGACATTCCACCTCCAAATCAATCCCGCTCCAGAGTACAGGCCTCGGTGTAATGCTCATTCCTTCAACGATAAACGTGAATCCGACCATCACCCCTGGTGAGACAAAACCGCAACTCATCAGTGAAGAGCACCTTTTGCCAGTCCTGTCTGAGACTGTGGGTTTGTGCCCATAGGCAACGTTGTTGCCGGTGATGTCTGGTGAGGACCTGCCTTACAACAGGCCTACAAACCATCAGTCCAGCCTCTCTCAGCCTATTGCGGACAGTCTGAGCACTGATGGAGGGATTGCATTTCCTTGTGCAACTTGGGCAGTTGTTGCCATCCTGTACCTGTCCCGCAGGTGTGATGTTCGGATGTCCCAATCCTGTGCAGGTGTTGTTTCACGTGGTCTGCCACTGCGAGGACGATCAGCTGGCCGTCCAGTCTCCATGTAGGCCTCTCACAGTACGGACATTGCAATTTATTGCCCTGGCCACATCTGCAGTCCTCATGCCTCCTTGCAGCATAACCTAAGGCACGTTCACGCAGATGAGCAGGGACCCTGGCCATCTTTCTTTTGGTGTTTTTCAGAGTCAGTAGAAAGGCCTCTTTAGTGTCCTAAGTTTTCATGACTGTGACCTTAATTGCCTACCGTCTGTAAGCTGTTAGTGTCTTAACGACCGTTCCACAGGTGCATGTTCATTAATTGTTTATGGTTCCTTGAACATGCATGGGAAACAATGAAGATCTGTGAAGTTATTTGGATTTTTACAAATTTTTACGAATTATCTTTGAAAGACAGGGTCCTGAAAAAGGGACGTTTATTTTTTTGCTGAGTTCATAAAGATTAGCTGGCTATTCACTGGCACGTGGGCTTGTGCTTGAGAGATTGTTTATGAGACCTGTATTAATGTTCTATAATGCCTGCTAGATGAAGTTAGTCATTATTAGTGATTGTGCATTATGCATGGTTCTGGTTAAATTTGTAATGGAAAAAGCATTTTCATAGACAGTCATGAAAGCCAAATCAGTGATTATAGCAAAAAAAAGCCAATTAGTGGCTCTTATGGTTGTAGAAGGGTTAAATTTAGCCTAGGTATAATTTCACAAGCCCTGAATTTATTATATTATTCCTGACTGTTTAAAATGCAGTGTATATGACCTGTAACTCTACAACAAAGCTTATTTGGAGGAAAAAAATTAAAATGTAAATCCATATGTTTGAAAAAAAATCTACATGGCCATATCACCAAGCACCATGTCCACTTCCTTTTTATGCGCCCCATGTCTTTCCCTACTGTTTTTCAGCCACCTCATATTCTTCAGCCAACTTTAATCAATGGTTGTTTTCTGTGGTACCTTGCCACTGAAGGATGGTAACCTAGCCTATACTGTAAATCAGAGTACTAGTCCTTCAAAAAGGCTTCTTGCCCTCTGTCTTCCATGCAGCACGTCCATAGTAAGGCGTTTAGACCATGTTAGCTTCCAGGCTAAGACGGATGGAACAGGGAATCAATGTTATCAGCAGCAGCACACTGTCCTGAGGTCAAACCCATGGCTTTTGTGTGACTGTCCACCTGCAGACAATGCCTGTCCAGCTGGCTGCAATTGGTTGTTCCAACTGATTGGACCCATTGATCTCCTGTATCTGTCAATAGAGCCATGAGTATTCAAAACCAATAGCAACTCATTGTGTAAATGGATCAATCAATATCATGTGAGTGAGGGGTTAAGGCCATCTGTGTCTCCTGAAGTCAGGCGATTTCAGATTATTGTGTGTGATGGTGTGGAGCAAGCCGTTTGACAGCAAAAATAGCCACAGGGCACACTGGCAACTTGAGTGTTGTGAAAATAAATCACTGTCACCTGTTCGAGATGAACAATTCTCACAAGGAGTCCTGGGGCTTGAAGTGAATCAAAATTAAGGAGGCCTATGTAGCCCCTTGGAGTGAGCGATAAGCCTAGTCTCAGACCTAAGGGGTCTTATGCTTTTGATGTAAGCACGTGGCATCTGTAGATGTGTACTTGTGTGACATTCTCCTTTGTGTGTGTCTGCAAGATCCAAAGAGGCTACTAAAAGCCTATTTATTCTTGATCGGAAAATGTGGTCCGAGGCTTTGTATGTAGGGTGTGACGCAAATGTTGTAGCAATGCGGAGGACTCCGTATCGCTCCGCATTGACATGATTGGTTGACTGTAGGTGGGGGCGGGAGGTCCTGTATAAACACTAACTCACTGCGTTGACAACAGCTCTGCGATCCGCAAAAAAATATGTTTGATCTGACTTTTGCGGAGGCGGCATTGAAGTAAATGCGGATTGACCATGGATTGGATTGACCATGCATAGCCTTTAAGAAATATGTCTGCATTGTAAGAGTCCCTCCACCATTCATTGCATATGCAGCTCCTCTCTTCTAATAAACAAGGAATCAGGTTACTTTTTCAACGACAGCAAATATAATTACTATCTCCCCTGTGGTGTATTATATTAGCATTTTTGATTTGTCATTCTGGAATCATCAGAGTTATGGGTTTTGGGATGAAAAGGCATAAAACACATCAGTTACTCTAAACTTTAAAGTTCTGATGCAAATTAATTTGCCCATTTGACAAAGACCATCCCACTGGGTACAGTGCTTATTCATCGATTGCTGGCTATTCATGATGCAAATTCATGATTTCATTCCCCGTGCAAACGCAACTCTAGCTTCCAAACAGAAACACACTGTCGATGTAGAGGACTGTCTTTTACCTCTTCCTTGCAGGGCTCGGTCAGTCCAGACACCTGGTGATAAGACCCCAGCCCCCCCATGCGAATATGACAGGACGAGGCAGGCTGGAGGGCAGCGAAAGACAGCCATGAGAGAGAAAATATGTAATCTGTCCCCAAAATCAATATCTTCGCCTGCAGAGACAGAGGAACAAAGGCCTCAGGTTTTTCAGTGGCACATGTGCTCCATGATAAGGAATCAGTCTCGGAATGGAGAGGCACTATCCATCGATGAAGCCGAGTGACATTTTCAGACACTGGCTACTATAGATGTACTGGAAGACAGATGTTGCTGGAATATGGGGACTTGATTGTATTCCAACAAAAAAAAGTTTCACCAGGTTCCCACAAACAAACTGTTATGTCAGTTGACCCATGTCCTCCATTGGAATAAAAATTAAAGGATCTATCAGATCATAGGTTAATCTGTAACATTGATGGAAGGAGAACACTCACTCTCTCTCTTTCTCTCCCTCTTCCTATCTTTCTCGTGCTCGCTTACCCTCTATTAGGGTCTGAAACAGTCTGTCTCTCCCAAGTGTTTATCATTTTGACACCATTGGGCGACTAGAGATGCGTGTTGGTGACTGAATGACTTACTGCTCTACTGTACTGTAGGATAGAAATTGCAGCACTGCTTCTAGCTCTTAACCAACTTTGCAGTATTTTTTGTTGTTGTTGTCATTTCTTACATTATTAGCCCAGAACGTTTTTTGTGTTATTACATATAGCCGGAAAAACTTTTGGATATCACAGCGGCAGGAACTCACCCAGCATTCCGATCAGAAATATGATTTTCCCCAATTGGATCCTTTGTTTGCAATTGAACTTATCCCGGAGGCTGCTCCAAGACGCCGCCGGCGGAGAAAAGGTATTCGGAGTGGACTTCTAGTCCGACTGAGGTGTGCACACCATCCACCACTTCCGATTATATTACTCGCTAATGTTCAGTCCCTGGACAATAAGGTAGACAAGCTCAGGGTGAGGATCTCCTTCCAGAGAGACATCAGAGACCGTAACATACTGTTTAAAGCAATCATGGCTCTCTCCGGATATACTGTCCCCACCCATACAGCCAGCTGGGTTCTCAGTACATCACGCAGACAGGAATACAGAACTCTCCAGGAAGAAGAAAGGCGTAGGTGTATGTTTCATTAACTGTTCATGGTGTGATTGTGATAAGGTAAAAGAACTTAAGTGGTTTTGTTCACCTGACCTAGAATACCTCACAATCAAATGCAAGACCGTATTACCTCCCAAAATATTTTTCTTTGGTTATAGTCACAGCCATGTATATTCCCCCTTAAGCCGATACCACAACGGCCCTCAAGGAACTACATGTAACGAACCTCCTCTTCGTCTGAGGAAGAGTAGTCAAGATCGGATTGTGAACCATACCAGGCCAAATAAAACGTAGAATGCCCACCCCAACTCACGCCCTGACCAAACCAAAATAGAGACATAAAAAAGGAACTAAGGTCAGGACGTGACAGTACCCCCCCACAAAGGTGCGGACTCCGGCCGCAAAACCTGAACCTATAGGGGAGGGTCTGGGTGGGCATTTCAACGCGGTGGAGGCTCTGATGCGGGACGTAGACCCCACTCCACCTTAGTCTTGGCCCACTTATGTGGCGCCTCTGGAGTGGCGACCCTCGCCCCGGACTGGGGACCCTTACAGCGGGCCCCGAATAGGCGGGAGACTCTGGCGGCGCCGGTGTGAAGGGCGACTCTGGCGGCTCCGGACTGACGGGCGGTTCTGGCAGCTCCGGACTGACGGACGGCTCTGGCAGCTCCGGACTGACGGGCGGCTCTGGCGGCTCCGGACAGACGGGCGGCTCTGGCAGCTCCGGACAGACGGGCGGCTCTGGCAGCTCCGGACAGAAGGGAGACTTCTAGCATGCAACAAGTTGACAACTAGAATGCCAAAGGTCTGCAAGGCTGTAATTGCTGCAAATGGAGGATTCTTTGACGAAAGCAAAGTTTGAAGGACACAATTATTATTTCAATTAAAAATCATTATTGAAACCTTGTCAACGTCTTTACAATATTCCTATTCATTTTGCAACTCAATATTTTTTTCATGGAAAACAGGGACATTTCTAAGTGACCCCAAACTTTTAAACGGTAGTGTATACAGTACACATTTCTATCTTAATGACTGTTTGTCCTGGAGGTCTTCCACCTTTTGGCTTTGGTAGAGCCCTCAAGTGGCCTGAGGTAAAGACGTTAAATGTTATGCCACTGAAAATTATCATCGTTTTGGAGGTTGTTTGGAAAACTAAAATCCTGGTCTAACCCTGTCAAATTATTAAATAGGATGTGCATAATTTTGTAGGTTTATTGCAGTCGAGGTGTAGTATTGCCTTCGTTCTGTTGTCATTTACACTGTTGGCTTGACATTTTGACATCAATAAAAACACTTTCCCATCTCCAGTGAGAACCCAGCTGAGTTTGACTTTTGATAACAAGCTATTTCTCTGTGCAGTGTACTGTATCTTACACCTGTATCACGATTACTCTTGATAGAGTATGTCCTTAGTGCCTCTCCTGCAATAACACAAATCTGACATTTGAGATCCCTTACTCCCAGGGGCCTTTTAGAGTAATATTGTCACTGAGGACATCTTAGCACTGTGAATGAAACACACATACCATTTTCATTAAATACAGTAGCCTATGTTTGGTGGATTAAAAAAAATGGCACTATGTGAAATTATTCATGCGAGAAGATGAAAATAGTTCTCATTTGTTCTTGAATTTGCATTCCGTATAAGAGCTGAGTAAATTTGAACAAAGTGTTAATGCAAACGGATATAGATTTGTCTTCATAGGGGACTTGAACTGTTATTTGAAAGGAGGGTTAAGTGGGTAGATGGAGAACAGCTCAGAAGAGTTCATAAACCATAATAAAGTTGTTGGTATTGTGAACAGTTCTATAGCAGCCCTGTAGGTGGGGGTATGATCTCTGGCTTCTTTTTTGGAGCGAGTACACACACACACACACAGCGCTAGAGGGTAGTTAGGATATGAAAAGCTACATTGCTTTTCCCCTCTACCTCCCTCCCACTTCAATAGATTTCTGTTGAATCAAATGGATCCTAAATGTAATCAGTCACATTTAATGAGATAGAGTAATCTATTTGCTTTTTGCTCTTGTTGGAAAAGGTTCCTGTTTCAAATGAAGTGACCTTCCCAATCTACAGTTCAGTTAGACAGAGGCTTAAACAACCATTACTATATGTTACAATCAGTCACTGAAATGAAAGCTGCTATTAGTAGATTGAAGTTTCCACTTTCCTAATTGACTGTTGGCTATAACTGAGCGTATGTTAATCTATGGCGCTGTTGTCCCTGTAGCTGTCCGTTGCCCCTTCAAATGGACTGTTTCTCATTATTATTATCTCATTATTATCACATGCTCCATTGGGGAAATATGCATTTATGTAAATTAACAACTGTCCCAGTATCCAATAGTTGTACTCTTGCCAAGTTTAGACCAGTATTCACAGAGTTTAGCCTACTCCTCTTCATGTAATACTATTAGAGAACTGTACTGTATGTTCATATGTCCCACGAGCCTAGTGTCTGTTGTAGATTGACCTGATTGTTGATTGTCCTAATTGGGGTAATTAATATGTACAGTACCAGTCAAAAGTTCGGACACAAGGGTTTTTTCTTTCTTTTGACTATTTTCTACATTGCAGATAATAGTGTAATAGTGATGTGAAACTATGAAATAAGACTTATGTAGTAACCAAAAAAGTGTTGAACAAATCAAAATATATTTTAGATTGTTGAAAGTAGCCACCCTTTGCCTTGATGACAGCTTTGCACACTCCCTCTCTACCTTCCCCTCTCTACTTCTCTCTCTCACTCTATACTTCTCTCTTGCTCTCACCCTCTCTCTCTTTACTGCCCCCTCTCTACCTTACTTTGACATTTTAGCAGAAAAACAGCCCCAAAGCATGATGTTTCCACCCCCATGCTTCACAGTAGGTATGGTGTTCTTTGGATGCAACTCAGCATTCTTTGTCCTCCAAACACAACGAGTTGAGTTTTTACCAAAAAGTAATATTTTGGTTTCATCTGACCATATGACATTCTCCCAATCTTCTTCTGGATCATCCAAATGCTCTCTAGCAAACTTCAGACGGGCCTGGACATGTACTGGCTTAAGCAGGGGGACACTGTAGGATTTGAGTCCCTGGCGGTGTAGTGTGTTACTGATGGTAGGCTTTGTTACTTTGGTCCCAGCTGTCTGCAGGTCATTCACTAGGTCCCCCCGTGTGGTTCTGGGATTTTTGCTCACCGTTCTTGTGATCATTTTAACCCCACGGGGTGAGATCTTGCGTGGAGCCCCAGATCGAGGGAGATTATCAGTGGTCTTGTATGTCTTCCATTTCCTAATAATTGCTCCCACAGTTGATTTCTTCAAACCAAGCTGCTTACATATTGCAGATTCAGTCTTCCCAGCCAGACAGCTCTTTGGTCTTGGCCATAGTGGAGTTTGGAGTGTGACAATTTGAGGTTGTGGACAGGTGTCTTTTATACTGATAACATGTTCAAACAGGTGCCATTAATACAGGTAACGAGTGGAGGACAGAGGAGCCTCTTAAAGAAGAAGTTACAGGTCTGTGAGAGCCAGAAATCTTGCTTGTTTGTAGGTGACCAAATACTTATTTTCCACCATAATTTGCAAATAAATTCATAAAAAATCCTACAATGTGATTTTCTGGATTTGTTTTATCTCCTTTTGTCTGTCAAAGCAGGCCCAAACCATGATGCTGCCACCACCATGTTTGACAGTGGGGATGTTGTGTTCAGGGTGATGAGCTGTGTTGCTTTTACGCCAAACATAACGTTTTGCATTGTTGCCAAAAAGTTCAATTTTGGTTTCATCTGACCAGAGCACCTTCTTCCACATGTTTGGTGTGTCTCCCAGGTGGCTTGTGGCAAACTTTAAATGACACTTTTTATGGATATCTTTAAGAAATGGCTTTCTTCTTGCCACTCTTCCATAAAGGCCAGATTTGTGCAATATACGACTGATTGTTGTCCTATGGAAAGAGTCTCCCACCTCAGCTGTAGATCTCTGCAGTTCATCCAGAGTGATCATGGGCCTCTTGGCTGCATCTCTGATCAGTCTTCTCCTTGTATGAGCTGAAAGTTTAGAGGGACGGCCAGGTCTTGGTAGATTTGCAGTGGTCTGATACTCCTTCCATTTCAATATTATCGCTTGCACAGTGCTCCTTGGGATGTTTAAAGCTTGGGAAATATTTTTGTATCCAAATCCGGCTTTAACTTCTTCACAACAGTATCTCGGACCTGCCTGGTGTGTTCCTTGTTCTTCATGATGCTCTCTGCGCTTTTAACGGACCTCTGAGACTATCACAGTGCAGGTGCATTTATACGGAGACTTGATTACACACAGATGGATTGTATTTATCATCATTAGTCATTTAGGTCAACATTGGATCTTTCAGAGATCCTCACTGAACTTCTGGAGAGAGTTTGTTGCACTAAAAGTAAAGGGGCTGAATAATTTTGCACGCCCAATTTTTCAGTTTTTGAATTGTTAAAAAAGTTTGAAATATCCAATAAATGTCGTTCCACTTCATGATTGTGTCCCACTTGTTGTTGATTCTTCACAAAAAAATACAGTTTTATATCTTTATGTTTGAAGCCTGAAATGTGGCAAAAGGTCGCAAAGTTCAAGGGGGCCGAATACTTTCGCAAGGCACTGTATGTAAACTTCTGACTTCAACTGTATATATATAGATATATATCACACATACACAGTACCAGTCAACAGTTTGGACACACCTAGTAATTCAAGGGTTTTTCTTTATTTTCACTATTTTATACATTATAAAATAATAGTGAAGACATCAAAACTATGAGATAACATATATGGAATCATGTAGTAACCAAGAAAGTGTTATACAAATCAAAATATATTTAGTATTTTAGATTCTTCAAAGTAGCCCCCTTTGCCTTGATGACAGCTTTGCACATTCTTGGCATTCTCTCAACCAGCTTCACCTGGAATGCTTTTCCAACAGTCTTGAAGGAGTTCCCACATATGCTGAGCACTTGTTAGCTGCTTTTCCTTCACTGTGCGGTACAACTCATCCCAAACATTCTCAATTGGGTTAAGGTCGGGTGATTGTGGAGGCCAGGTCATCTGATACAGCACTCCATCACTCTCCTTCTTGGTCAAATAGCCCTTACACAGCCTGGAGTTGTGTTGGGTCATTGTCCTGTTGAAAAACAAATGATAGTCGCACTAAGCGCAAACCAGATGGGAAGGCGTATCACTGCAGAATGCTGTGGTAGCCATGCTGGTTAAGTGTGCCTTGAATTCTAAATAAATCAGTGTCACCAGCAAAGCACCCTCACACACCACCTCTTCCATGCTTCACGTGGGAACCACACATGCGGAGATCATCCGTTCACCTACTCTGCATCTCACAAAGACATTAAAATGGAAAGAAATTCCAAAAATTAACTTAAGGCACACCTGTTAATTGAAATGCATTCCAGTTGACTACCTCATGATGCTGGTTGAGATAATGCTAAGGGTGAGCATAGCTGTCATCAAGGCAAAGGGTGGCTACTTTTAAGAATTTCAAAAATAAAATAGATTTTGATTACAGCCTCGAGTCTTTTCGGGTATGACGCTACAAGCGTGGCACACCTGTATTTACATAGGGTTTTATTTACATAGGTTCTCTGCAGAACCTCTCAAGCTCTGTCAGGTTCGATGGGGAGTGTTGCTGCACAGCTATTTTCAGGTCTCTCCAGAGATGTTTGATCGGGTTCAAGTTCGGGTTCAACTTAAGGGGGCTGAATAATTTTGCACGCCCAATTTTTCAGTTTTTGATTTGTTAAAAAAGTTTGAAATATCCAATAAATGTCGTTCCACTTCATGATTGTGTCCCACTTGTTGTTGATTCTTCACAAAAAAATACAGTTTTATATCTTTATGTTTGAAGCCTGAAATGTGGCAAAAGGTCGCAAAGTTCAAGGGGGCCGAATACTTTCGCAAGGCACTGTACCTTCTCTCTCTCTCTCTCATATACCTTCTCTCTCTCTCCCTCTCTCTCTCATATACCTTCTCTCTCTCTCCCTCTCTCTCATAGACCTTATCTCTCGCTCTCTCTCTCTCTGTCCCTCTCTCTCAAATACCTTCCCTCTCTCGCTCTCTCTCTCTCTGTCCCTCTCTCATATCTCTCTCTCTCTGTCCCTTTCTCTCTATACTTCTCTCGCTCTCTCTCTCTCTCTCTCTCTCTCTCTCTCTCTCTCTGTCCCTCTCTCTCATATACCTTCTCTCTCTCTCATACCTTCTCTCTCTCTCTCTCTCTCTCTCTCTCTCTCTCTCTCTCTCTCTCTCATATACCTTCCCCCTCTCTCTCTCTCTCTCTCTCTCTCTCTCTCTCTCTCTCTCATATACCTCCTCTCTCTATCTCCCTCTCTCATAGACCTTCTCTCTCGCTCTCTCTCTCTGTCCCTCTCTCTCAAATACCTTCCCTCTCTCTCTCTCGCTCTCTCTCTCTGTCCCCCTCTCTCTATACCTCTCTCTCTCTCTCGCTCTCTCTCTCTGTGTCTCTCTCTCTCTCTCTCTCTCTCTCTCTCTCTGTCCCTCTCTCTCATATACCTTCTCTCTCTCTCTCTCTCTCTCTGTCCCTCTCTCTCATATACCCTCCCTCTCTCTCTCTGTCCCTCTCTCTCATATACCTTCTCTCTATCTCTCTCTCTCTCTCATATACCCTCCCTCTCTCTCTCTGTCCCTCTCTCTCATATACCTTCTCTCTCTCTCTCTCTCTCTCTCTCTCTCTGTCCCTCTCTCTCATATACCTTCTCTCTCATACCTTCTCTCTCTCTCTCTCTCTCTCTCTCTCTCTCTCATATACCTTCCCCCTCTCTCTCTCTCTCTCTCTCTCTCTCATATACCCTCCCTCTCTCTCTCTGTCCCTCTCTCTCATATACCTTCTCTCTCTCTCTCTCTCTCTCTCTCTCTCTCTCTCTCTCTCTCTCTCTCTCTGTCCCTCTCTCTCATATACCTTCTCTCTCATACCTTCTCTCTCTCTCTCTCTCTCTCTCTCTCATATACCTCCTCTCTCTATCTCCCTCTCTCTCATAGACCTTCTCTCTCGCTCTCTCTCTCTGTCCCTCTCTCTCAAATACCTTCCCTCTCTCTCTCTCGCTCTCTCTCTCTGTCCCTCTCTCTCTATACCTCTCTCTCTCTCTCTCTCTCTGTCCCTCTCTCTCATATACATTCTCTCTCTCTCTCTCTCTCTGTCCCTCTCTCTCATATACCCTCCCTCTCTCTCTCTGTCCCTCTCTCTCATATACCTTCTCTCTCTCTCTCTCTCATATACCCTTCCTCTCTCTCTCTGTCCCTCTCTCTCATATACCTTCTCTCTCTCTCTCTCTCTCTCTCTCTCTCTGTCCCTCTCTCTCATATACCTTCTCTCTCTCTCATACCTTCTATCTCTCTCTCTCTCTCTCTCTCTCATATACCTTCCCCCTCTCTCTCTCTCTATCTCCCTCTCTCTCATAGACCTTCTCTCTCGCTCTCTCTCTCTGTCCCTCTCTCTCTATACCTCTCTCTCTCTCTCTCTCTCTCTCTCTCTCTCTCTGTCCCTCTCTCTCATATACCTTCTCTCTCTCTCTCTCTCTCTCTGTCCCTCTCTCTCATATACCCTCCCTCTCTCTCTCTGTCCCTCTCTCTCATATACCTTCTCTCTCTCATATACCTTCCCCCTCTCTCTCTCTCTCTCTCTCATATACCTCCTCTCTCTATCTCCCTCTCTCTCATAGACCTTCTCTCTCGCTCTCTCTCTCTGTCCCTCTCTCTCAAATACCTTCCCTCTCTCTCTCTCGCTCTCTCTCTCTGTCCCTCTCTCTCTATACCTCTCTCTCTCTCTCTCTCTCTGTCCCTCTCTCTCATATACATTCTCTCTCTCTCTCTCTCTCTGTCCCTCTCTCTCATATACCCTCCCTCTCTCTCTCTGTCCCTCTCTCTCATATACCTTCTCTCTCTCTCTCTCATATACCCTTCCTCTCTCTCTCTGTCCCTCTCTCTCATATACCTTCTCTCTCTCTCTCTCTCTCTCTCTCTCTCTCTTTCTGTCCATCTCTCTCATATACCTCCCCTCTCTCTCTATCCCTCTCTCTCTCTCTCTCTCTCTCTCTCTCTCTCTGTCCCTCTCTCTCATATACCTTCTCTCTCTCTCTCTCTCTCTCTCTCTCTCTCTCTCTCTCTCTCTCTCTCATATACCTTCTCTCTATTTCTCCCTCATATACCTTCCCTCTCTCTCTCTCTCTCTCTCTCTCTCTCTCTCTCTCTCTCTCTCTCTCTGTCCCCCTATCTCCCTCTCTCTCATATACCTTCCTGCTCTACCTCCCTATTTCTCAAATACCTTCCCTCTCGACCTCCCTCTCTATCTCCCTCTCTCTCATATACCTTCCCCCTCTCTCTTGCTTTCTTTTATACCCTCGCTCGCGCTCTCTTGTACATGTACTCCATTCCTCCCTCTGCCTCCCTTCCTCTCTTTCTCTGCCTCCCTCCCGGACTCCCTCCCTCCTTTGCCTCCCTCCCCTCTCTACATCTGAGCCAGAGTGACTGTCAGAGGGAACATAGCAGTTCATTCACTCCTCATCCGTAGCTCTTAGAGTATTCTCCCTTGACAGAGAGAGATACATACGTAGACAAGAAGAGAGTCGAAGAGAAAGAGGCACTCTTTAAAAGGACTTTAGGAGCCATGTTATTATCTTCATCACTCTTCCTCTACCTTCTTACTTTTTAACGAGATTAACATTTCCTGTATGCCTCTAGCAGACTTTCTGGGACTTTAAGACAGACTCCCTATCCACCCGTTCCGCTTCCAACCCACCCAGTCTGGATTTGGGGAGTGAGCGGGCGGTAGGCGGGTGCCTCGGGGCGCCCAGCCCGTGTGTGTGGGCACGACGGAGGTGGAGTGGGCGCGGGGGAACTGGAGCGCCGAGGGCGCGGCCGGGGCTCCAGAGGGCGAGGAGGCCGGGTCGGGGTCCGAAGTCGGGGCTGCAGGGTCTGGGCATGGTGGCGGCGGCGCCATGCTGAACATGGTGTGGGAGACTGAGGGGCTGCAGACGGTGGGCATCGTGGTGCTGGTGTGTGCCTCGCTCAAACTGCTGCACCTGCTGGGGCTCATCAACTTCTCCGAGGGTAAGAGAGTGAGGGTCTTTGAATTGTAGTATAAGTGAGAGATATTTGTCCATTGGTGGCTCTCCTTACTTGATTATAATGTGTTATTTTGGTATGTAATATGTTTTGTATTATATTGCTCCTTTCTTGCCAATGAAGCTTGTTTCATTTTGTTGAGTGTCTGAGAGCAGTTTGGGAAACTTAAACGGGTGTAGCCAGCCACTATAAGACCGGGGTGGTCAACTACTGTGTAAGGGTGAATTTACATTAGTAATATATGCGTAGTGTTCAACATCATTTGCAACTTTTCTGTTTACACTATCCTTACTTTAGCCTTGGATGTGGTGTGGCCAGCTATTAGCATACCGTAAATACCATAGTATATAGACAAACAAAATCTAAACCATATTGCACATAATGTTGCACACTTGATTAATGCAACGATTCGCAAATGTGTGGATATTTTAAAAGCCTTTCATTTTCAGTTATGCTAACAGAGCAAAAATGCTGTATTCTGGTTTTAAGGGATGTGGTGTGGGACACGTGTAGTTTCATTACACTGTACCACTAAGAAGAGTATGTGGTTTAGATTTCTCCCACACTACCTCCGAAGCAGGGTTTCCGTTAGCCGGTAATTGCCGGCTTTTGGCTCAAATAAAATAGTTGCCAGCCAAATTGATTAGGAGAAAAAACAATCCAAATTGCAGAATGCTTTTTATTCATTTATGTAAATAAATGGATAAACATTTGATTGTCCTTCTTATTGGTCTATAGGTTAATTAGCCAAATTTGGGGGAATTAAATTGGGGCGTGTGTATTTTCTGTAGTCCGTCATGTATCTTATTGATCACAGCATACAGAGCCTATTTTTAGCAGAGGATCACTGGTCAGACGGTGTTAGAGCTGCTGCAGCTTCTCTCCTCTGCTGGGGTGGAATGTGCTTCTATAACTGCGCAACAATTCTAAATGCAATCGCATGTTAAACAGTTTTGATGGCCACGATTTAAAAAGAGCTTCTATTTTTATTTCTCAACTGGTAATTGAAGCACGCCTTCCATTCGCCCACGAGTGCATAGGCAACGGTAGGCTGTCAGCGCATCCCCCAACCGTCTTTGTATTGTGAGCTGGAGGCAGTATGCACTTAATTGTTTGAAATCTGAACATTTTACTTCATATTATGAGGCCTGTCTTACCTTGCTTCAAAGAAGCCTAGGCATAATCTGACCATAGAAACATGGGGGCAATTGTTTTTAAAATACTTCCTCATATGCCATTGAAACCAGGCATTTCTCTCCTGTTGTATTTGTTTTCACATGAACTTTCTTTCATTGTCCAGTAGCCAAAGGCACAATCATAGTCATATTAGCAGCCCATCCTAGTTGTTGCATCTTTAGATTCCCCCTCTAAATTTCTAACAGAGATGTTCATCCATCACATATGGAGCTGCTCTCATCAGGTGCTCTGTTTAGAGTTTTTGGCAAAATTGAATTTTGGAAAATGTTTGAAAATTATGTTTTATTGTCTGCTTCATTACAGGAGTTGCATGTTCTGTTAAGATGAATTACCATAATCGTAATGTGATTTTTGCATTCTGAGCACAGTGTATTCTCCATTCTGAGCACAGTGTATTCTCATGGGCAATTTGGCCAGCAACAATTTTATTTGGGATTACCGGCTAACGGAAACCCTGCTCCGGAGGTAGTGTGGGAAACAACTCTCAAAGAGATTTGAATCTAGATCTAGCTCTTTATGCTACAAAAGTATATTTCCTTGGACTAGCGTGTGTCTCAAAGTAATGTGGTGTAAAAAGAGCATTAAGAGATACCGAATTAGCTGAGGAAGATACGGGTGCTGGAGGCTTAGTCAACTCAGACATACTGTAATGCATCTCCAGTTGTGGTTTATATTGGCCTACAGGTCACGAGTGCCTCCTGAATTTAAGTCGTTCTGCGTTCTAGGCTCGTAAAAATATTTTGATGTTTTCAAGGAAAAAGTTAGTGGGAGGGATTCTTTTTCTTGGTGTGTGTGTACTGTCAATGCGCTTGTGTAATCATCGCTGTATTGCGCTTTGTGCTTACATACGCAAGAAAGTGCCCTTCTCCTCTGTGCTGTAGTGTGCTGGCTAATCATAGGAGGCGTGAATTACTATTATATGCTCTGTACACATCTCATTTGGTGTACACAAGGGACATCATTGCCACTCAGATGTTACTAAGTAAGGGCAGACTGTTGAACTGAGCACAGAATGTGGCATGACTAAATAAACTGTTTAATTTGGCAGAACAGTTGTCTAGTAGAAATGTTTAGTAAGCACTTTTAGTTTAGTTAAAGACCATCTGTCAGGCGGTAAACACACAAGTGGTAAACACACTTTAAACCGTTGTTAAGACTATGAATCAAACGTTGGTGGGTCCTTGTATTCTCATTCACATGTACATAGGAAATAGGGATATGTGCATTAACAGCTTAAAGGCTGTTTTCACTGTTTTGAGAGAGAGACTCAGTTGCCGTTGCTTAATCAATATAAATTGTGGTGATATACAAACATGCTTTCAGTTACTCTCTTTTATTGTTCCTAAGAAGTTCTACAAGCAGATTCAAGCATGTCTAATAATTTACAGTATTTAGTCAGCCACCAATTGTGCAAGTTCTCCCACTTAAAAAGATGAGAGAGGCCTGTAATTGTCATCATAGGTACACTTCAACTATGACAGACAAAATGAGAAAAACAATCCAGAAAATCACATTGTATGATTTTTAATGAATTTATTTGCAAATTATGGTGGAAAATAAGTATTTGGTGAATAACGAAAGTTTATCTCAATACTTTGTTATATATGACTCTGTCATTGCCAATACTTTGTGGGAGAACTTGCACAATTGGTGGCTGACTAAATACTTTTTTGCCCCACTGTATATATATATTTTTTTTTATACATCACAAGTGACACTAAATTAGGTTGATATACTTGAGGTAAATCTTTAGTCTTTCTTTGAAAGACAATTGTCCTACTTTTCAGCAGTGGTCATTGTATCGATCTGTTGCTGTGGTGGTTGGATAAAGGAACTGTATCAACCTTCACAGTGTGTGGTATGAACCTGCGAAAAGCAGATGATGTGGTCACTATCTCATGAATCAGTTCACCCCGGCATAATCACCTTGACAGGATGTCTGGTGGCAAAGCTTTTAGACCGCCTGACAGTTGGTCAATAACTACATTGACGTGTTGCATCTCCAATCCAGTCATGTTTTAGAATGGAATGGTGTTTAGGCAGTCTTGCCGATGTCTGGTATTTGGGGGGTAGAAGTGATGGACTTATAGTTTAGAAATTCACCCGATCTTTTTGTTCATTTTAGAATTCTTGTTCAGTTGTACAAAGAACACTGTATTTCTCTCCTTGGTGAAAGATACATGCTTGTCCCATCTCCTTTGCCTCGCAGACTCAACCGTAACCTGAAATTGATTAAACAAACTGAACATGCACTTGATTCTCATTGGAATCATACTGGGAGTGTGCTCTGAAGTTCTCATTGTTGTCCATTACACTGCCCCATAGGAACATCAGTTATGTCACATTCCAATAATACTGTAGGCCTATATCTGTCATCCACAGATGACCTAGCATACACTCACTGCCCAGTTTATTAGGTCCACCACCCCGTTCATGTAAATGTATCACTCCTACTGACAGTGAGTCATGTCGCCGTGGCTATAAAGCAGGCGGACAGGCATCAAGGCATTCAGTTATTGTTCGACTGAACGTTAGAATGGGCAAAACGAGTGACCTAAGCAACTTTGAGCGTGGTATGATCGTCTGTGCCAGGCGCGCCGGATCCAGTATCTCAGAAACGGCCGTCTTCCTGGGTTTTTCCACAAATGACAGTGTCTAGGGTTTTCCGAGAATGGTGCGACCCAAACAACAGAAACCATCTAGTCAGCGGCAGTCCTGTGGGGGAAAACAGCTCATTGATGAGAAAAGTCGAAGGAGAATGGCAAGAATTGTGCAAGCTAACAGGCGATTCACGAACAGAAAAATAACTGCACAGTACAACAGGGGTGTGCAGAACAACATCTCGGAAAACACAATTCATTGGTCCTTGTCACGAATGGGCTATTGCAGCAGACAACCACACCAGGTTCCACTGCTATCAGCTAAAAACAGGAAGGGCGGCTCCAGTGGGCACGAATTGAGGAGAATTGTGGACAATTGAGGAGTGGAAAAACATTGCCTGGAACATGACAGTGAGTTCAATTTACTTGAGTGGCCTGCGCAGTCCCCAGAGCTCAACCCAATAGAGTATCTTTGGGATGAGATGGAACGGGCTGTTCGCAGCATGAATGTACCGCCGTCCAATCTGCAGTAACTGCGTGATGTCACCATGGACCAAAACCCCTGTGGAACGTTTCCGACACCTTATGGAATGCCCCAAAGAATTCAGGCTGTTATGGAGGCAAAGGGTAGTTTGACCCGGTACTAGAGGTGTGTACATAATAAAGTGGCCTATGTGAGTCTATATTCCCATTCATGAATTCCCATTCATGACTATATTGGAGCTGGAAATATCCCTTCCTGCCCAGCAAGGGATCGTGTACAGTATGACCCAGGGAGTTTCTATTAGCATGCTCGGATCACTTCTGAGCAACACCTGGCAGTAGACTGAGTGCCGTCTGCAAAACACACAATTTCTCCTATTGCACTTCCATGTTCTGGAAAAATTAACTTGAACATTACATCAGACACTGGCTGCCCCACTGGACCCAACACTGTGGTTACTTTATACTTCTAGTTATAATTCTAATTTGTGGTTGGCTAAACTTTAAAGAACTTCGAAAGTTTCTTCAAGTAAAGTCACAAAAACCGTCAAGCACTATAATGAAACTGGCTCTCGAGGACTGCCACAGTAAAGGAAGACCCAGAGTTACCTCTACTGCAGAGGAAAAGTTAATTAGAGTTACCAGCCTCTGAAGCATTTATTTGGGTTGCAATTTCTGAGTTCAAGTAACAGACACATGTCAACATCAACTGTTCAGAGGAGACTGTGTGAATCAGGCCTTCGGGGTCATATTGCTGCAAAGAAACCTCTACTAAATGACACCAATAAGAAGAGACTTTCTTGGGCCAAGAAACACGAACAATGGACATTAGACCGGTGGAAATCTGTCCTTTTGCTCTGATTAGTCCAAATGTGAGATTTTTGGTTCCAACCGCTGTGTCTTTGTGAGACGCAGAGTAGATGAACGGATGATCTCCGCATGTGTGGTTCCCACAGTGAAGCATAGATAAGGTGTGATGGTGTGGGGGTGGTTTGCTGGTGACACAGTGACTTATTTATTTAGAATTCGAGGCACACTTAACCGCATGGCTACCACAGCATTCTGCAACGATACGCCATCCCATCTGGTTTATGCTTAGTCCCACTATAATGTGTTTTTCAACAGGACAATGACCCAACACAACTCCAGGCTGTGTAAGGGCTATTTGATCAAGAAGGAGTGTGATGAGTGCTGCGTCAGATGACCTGGCCTCCACAATCACCTGACCTCCACCCAATTGAGATGGGATGAGATGGACTGCAGAGTGAAGGAAAAGCAGCCAACAACTGGTCAGCATGTGTGGGAACTCCTTCAAGACTGATGAAAAATAATTCCAGGTGAAGCTGGTTGAGAGAATGCCAAGAGTGTGCAAAGCTGTCATCAAGGCAACGGGTGGCTACTTTGAAGAATCTCTAATAGAAAATATTTGTTTAACATTTTTTTGGTTACTGCATGATTCCATATGTGTTATTTCATACAGGCACAATTATTCTACAATGTAGAAAATAGTAAAAATAAAGAAAACCCCTTGAATGAGTAGGTGTGTCCAAACTTTTGACAGGTACTGTATATGTTATTTTTGTTATCCAGTCGGATAAACACTCCAAACAGCCTACCCGACTGCTCGGAGGCATACGCATGGTCCTAAAGCACACGTAACTCATTTTAAATCACATTCCAATGATAAAATTGGAGGGGGGACAAAAATGCAATTTCAGAATGTGATAGTTGCACCCCTGATAATTACACAGGTGCACCTTGTGCTGGGGGTAATGGAAGGCCACTCTAAAATGTGTATTTTTGTCTCCCAACACAATACCACCGATGTCTCCAAGTTTTGAGGGAGCGTGTAATTGGAATGCTGACTGCAGGAATGTCCACCAGAGAATTGAATGCTTGTTTCTATACCATAAGCCGCCTCCAAAGTTCTTTTAGAGAATTTGGCAGTACGTCCAACTGGCCTCACAACCGCAGATAACGTGTAACCACGCCAGCCCAGGACCTCCACATCAGGCTTCTTCACCTGTGGGATTGATTGAGGGGGTGCTGAGGTGTATTTCTGTCTGTAATGAAGCCCTTTTGTGGGGGAAAAACTAATTCTGATTGGCTGGGCCTGGCTCCCAAGTGGGTGGGTCTGCCCAATCATGTGAAATCCATAGATTAAGGCCTAATGAATATATTTAATTTGACTAATTTCCTTATATAAGCTGTTTCTCAGTCAAATCTATGAAATTTTTGCATGTTGCATTTTATATTTTTCAGTATATTTTAAATAACAAAAAATACTGTTTTTACAGCTGTTTGAAGCTGGTGGACCAAAACCGAAAGTTACTTTCAGAAGTCATTCTACACAGAGCGAACAGTGTAGAATTTTAGCAACCAGTAAGTGATTTCCACTAGATAACACAGTTACAAAGTTAGAACAGCTTTCACACTTTCACAGCAGATGCCGCTCCGGTGGAAAAATCTGTATGTGAATATCACAGCCAATCACAACCCTGGCAGTTAAGTAATACAGTGAAACACTATCAATCCACTATTACCGCAGACATTCTGTATTATGGACCTTTTCTGAAATTACAAAGCAAAAATGTAAAACAATTATGTGTAGCACCTTTAACTCAATTGAAAATGTTGCTGTCAAGGACTATAGATGTACAGTAATATAATTAAGCAATAAGGCACGAGGGGGTGTGGTTATGGCCAATATACCACGGCTAAGCGCTGTTCTTTCGCACAACATGGGGTGTCTGGATACAGCCCTTAGCCGTGGTATATTGGCCATATACCCCAAACCCCTGAGGTGCCTTATTGCTTTTATAAACTGGTTACAAATTAAATTAGAATGTTTTGACATACATGTGGTATACAGTCTGATATATCGTGGCTTTTAGACAATCAGCATTCAGTGCTCAAACCACCCAGTTTATTATAATAATAGTATATACACACAGCAACACATGCAGATTGGTTCTCAATTGACTTACTATGCCAGGATACATTTGTATTTATTTTAATAAACAAATACACATCTAGACCTATCTGTATGTAGTAGGGCAGAATTTCCCAACATCCAATTACTGCAGTGTGAATAGTGGATACACCTTGTTTAAGTAAGAATCACCATTCATTCCATTACACACAGGGACGTTTAGTCAGCAGACTAAATTACAGTCTTATTCATGTCATTGTCACTCAGCATTACGGCCAAAAATTGTATTTTATTTATTTTTATTTATCCGTTATTTTTCCAGGTAAGTTGACTGAGAACACGTTCTCATTTGCAGCAACGAACTGGGGAATAGTTACAGGAGAGAGGAGGGGGATGAATGAGCCAATTGTAAAATGACCAAAGGTCCAGTAAAAAAGAAACATGGCTTCCAGACATTTTCATTTCTTTGCTAACCTTGTCCTTTGGTGTCTTACATAACGTTAATGTTCTCTCTGCGGTTTGTTTTGGGAGGCTGGGTTTTGAAAGGGGTCTGTGGCAGAGATGGTGCTTTGCCCTTGGGCTTTCAGCAGAACTTGCTAGTGGTGCCAATGCCCTGGTTTGGTCAACCTTTTGTTTTCACTGTAACCTTTTTACACTTGCAATTAGAGCTCCTTGTACTCCCTGTACTTGTTTGCTGTTGTGGTACATATGACACAATATCTTTATCAAGGGTCGTTCTAAAACTATGAGAATTCAAGGGGTATTCTTGGTTGAATTTAATGCAATGTTTACTGTGTAGTCAGTATGGATAGGTGTGTGTGTGTGTGTGTGTGTGTGTGTGTAACTCAACCAGCAATCGATTTTTACGTGGCATGCAGTTTAGTGTTGATTGACACGTTTATCAAAGTTAAGTGACCATGTGAGCTTTGTATCATTTTGTTGCCTTAAGTAGTGTCCCTTTCAAATGACAACACATAGTTTCAGTATGTTGCCTCCTCTGACTGAAAGTATTGGACTGTAAGAGAAAAACCTCAGCAAATCCTCTCCCTCTCTCAACCAAGTCACTTAAAGTTTATTTACGTCTTTTGCAAATGTCCATTAAAGTCCCAATTTACAACCTGGCTCGTCTGGCGTACTCTGTCATGTCTGGACACCTTCCTTAATAAAACAGCAATGTCTTTATTTTCTACTGCCATAAAGTCTCTACTTGTCTGTAAGGGGAAACCTCATCTGTTACATGCAAGATGATGATGATGATAAAGAGATGCCTAAAGACAGCGCTGGAGTGATTGACATGACCTTTCCCACGGTGTCCTGACCCATGGTCCCCTCAGTTGTCTTTAGCGCTCATCAGGGAGAGGGAAACTTATTGAAACGGTCTGGACCGTCCCCGTCAATTAGGATTACAGTGGTAGAGACAAAAAAAAAGTAGCACCCTGCTGATCAATACTGATGAAAGTATCCCAGTTAATCAATTCTGACGGGAGATTGACAGTGATGAGGTGAATTCGTTTTGGATGATTGTGATGCCTAAGGCTAATGACAGATTGGGCTACAGACAGATTTTCAAGTTGCAGGTGGTTAAATGACCTCGGTTTCAGAGCAATGGGGAAAACAGTCATGTATCTCCATAATGCCGTTTGAATTCAGTGTGACCATGTAAGTCTCACAATGTTTGAGGTGTTGGACTGTTAGATTGACTAATTTATTCAAGACCGTAAGGGCTTCGCAGTGTTGCCACGCATTAATGAATTCAAAACCTCTGCAGTTGTTATGCTTTTGTGGCCCATATCACAGACTGTAAAAGACTTATTCAATTAAATTAAACTATGGTTGTCATGAAAAATGTATGAAGTATTATCTTATTTTTGTTTTCTCTTTAAACTTTTCCATTTTGTTTGAGGAGCTTTGAAGCTGACTGCCTGAGGTCTTAAGTAACGCATCCGTTATTTATTATTCAATCAAGACAATACAGGGAATACTGTCAATCAGCACTTTGATAACGTGAATTATCGAGCGAAGTAAAAAAATATATATATATGTTTTCCGTAATTATGCAGAGGAGGTAGGTGTTCTCATGCATTATGCAAATGTTGATCAGATATTTATGAATTTGTTTTTTTGTTTTTTTTTCCAGACGGATACCCCTGAATGTCTTGTCTGGCATTGAAAATCTTTATCCCCATACGTTTTAAAGTCTGCACATAATGTTGTTGTGAGTGAGTTCATGCCATTTTAGTTTGAGTTGTGAAAGTGCCGACTGGTCTAAAGTCGCTTCATTAAAGGGGATGCCCCCGCCTCAGGGCACCACTGCCATTGCTTGATGTATGAAACAGTGAAAACTATCAGCCACACAGACAGGTTTGTAATTTGCCATAAGACTGATTAAAGGGACCATCCGTAACAAAGGACTCTGCAGTTTTATTGGATTGGATACATCATTGGAAGTTAGGCTACAACAATACCAGGGAGCTTTGCGGTATCAGCAAATGGGACGGCTCCCAATTAGAGATATCTCTTTACAATTGAGTTATTTAGCAGACACCCTGGTGTTACAAGCCCCATGCTCTACCAACTGAGCCACACACAACCACCTTTTCATAGAATTCTGCAGTGGCTTTGAAGTTTGCAGGATATAAATAATGTTGTCACACAACCACTGGCCAAGGCATGGACGGGGTGAACCCTTTCATGTGAATTGCAAGTGAAAGCCTCTGCTGTGCTTTCACTCGCTGTAATCCGTCACAAAACCAATTGTAACTCAGTGCTGTTGATTGTAATGGCAGGCTCCTTGAGTTTAAGTTGTGAGACTCAATGAACCCCAACTCTGCATGGGTTTCCAAACATTGAACACATGGCAGTTGAGATTTTAGGGCTGATATACAGTGCATTCGGAAAGTATTCAGACCCCTTGACTTTTTCCACGTTTTGTTACAATGATTGCATTTTAGAAAAAGGCAGTATTATACACACACTACCCCATAATGACAAAGAAAACACAGGTTTTTAGAAATCTTTGCAAATGTATTAAAAACCAAAAACTGAAATATCACATTTACATACGTATAGACCCTTTACTCAGTACTTTGTTGAAGCACCTTTGGCAGCGATTACAGCCTCGAGTCTTCTTGGGTATGATGCTACAAGTTTGGCACACCTGTATTTGTGGAGTTTCTCCCATTCTTCTCTGTAGATACTCTCAAGCTCTGTCAGGTAGGATGGGAAGCATCGCTACACAGCTATTTTCAGGTCTCTCCAGAGATCGAGAGTTTGATTGGTTTCAAATCTGGGCTCTGGCTGGCCCACTCAAGGACATTCAGAGACTTGTCCCAAAGCGACTCCTGCATTGTCTTGGCTGTGTGCTTAGGGTCGTTGTCCTGTTGGAAGATGAACCTTTGCCCCCAGTCTGAGGTCCTTAGGGCTCTGGAGCAGGTTTTCATCAAGGATCTCTCTGTACTTTTCTCCGTTCATCTTTCCCTCGATCTTGACTAGTCTCCCAGTCCTTGCTACTGAAAAACATCCCCACAGCATGATGCTTCACCGTAGGGATGGTATTGGCCAGGTGATGAGCGGTGCCTGGTTTCCTCCAGATGTAACGCTTTGCACTCAGGCCATCTTGAGTGCAATCATACCAGATAATCTTGTTTCTCATGGTCTGAGAGTCCTTTAGGTGTCTGCTGGCAAACTCCTAGTGGGTTGTCATGTTTCTTTTAGTCAGGAGTGTCTTCAGTCTGGCCACTCTACCATAAAGGCCTAATTGGTGGAGTGCTGCAGAGATGGTTGTCCTTCTGGAAGGTTCTCCCATCTCCAAAGAGGAACCGTAGAGCTCTGTCAGAGTGACCATCGGGTTCTTGGTCACCTCCCTGACCAAGGCCCTTCTGCCCTGATTGCTCAGCTTGTTCAAGCATCCAACTCTAGGAAGAGTCTTACTGGTTCCAAGCTTCTTCCATTTAAGAATGATGTAGGCCACTGTGTTCTTGGGGACCATCAATGCTGCAGACATTTTTTGGTACCTTTCCCCAGATCTGTGCCTCGACACAATCCGGTCTTGGAGCTCTACGGACAATTCCATTGACCTCATGGCTTGGTTTTTGCTCTGAGATGCACTGTCAACTGTGGGACCCTATATAGACAGGTGTGTGCCTTTCCAAATCATGTCCAATCAATTGAATTTACCACAGGTGGACTCTAAGTTGTATAACCATCTCAAGGATGATCAATGGAAAACCTGTTTTCGCTTTGACATTATGGGGTATTGATGAGGACATTTTTGAATTCAATCATTTTTCAAACAAGGCTGTAACGTTACAAAATGTGGAAAAAGGGAAGGGGTCTGAATAATCCCCCCCCCAACTTCTTTAATAATGCATGTCATTTTTTTTAACATTTAAAGCTTATGTTATCTAATTATGTATGTGTTATCGCAACATGAATGTGAAAATGTGTTTGTCACTTCTCCAACCAATATTTGGTTCATATGCACACTCAATGAAAGAAAACTTAGCAAGTTGATTTTGAAACTCAAGAGCTTCTTCATTTCATGAAATAAAAGTTGAGATTTAATTGCACAGGATCCTGAAATTTCTCTCACCTCTCATTAACTTTATTTTTGTATATCTGTGAATTGGTGGAGCAGCTTTTACTTGAGTAAAAGTACAGATGCCTTCAGAGAAAATGACTAAAGTAAAGTCACCCAATAAAATACTACTTGAGTAAAAGTATCAAAAGCAAATGTAATTGATCAAATATACTTAATAAGTATCAAAAGTAAAAGTATAAATCGTTTCAAATGCCTTATATTGAGCAAACCAGACAGCACCATTTTCTTGTTGTTTTAATTTACAGATAGTCAGGGTCACATTCCAACACTCACATCATTTACAAAAGAAGCATTGGTGTTTAGTGAGTCTGCCTGATAAGAGGCAGTAGGGATGACCAGGGATGTTCTCTTGATGTGTGTGGATTGGACTATTTTACAGTCCTACTAAGCATTCAAAATGTAACGATTACTTTTGGGTGTCAGGGAAAATGTATGGAGTAAAAAGTACATTATTTTATTTAGGATTGTAGTGAAGTAAAAGTATGAATAGGAAAGTATGGATACCCCAAAAAACGACTTAAGTAGTACTTTAAAGGATTTTTACTTTTTG
This sequence comes from Oncorhynchus clarkii lewisi, assembly GCF_045791955.1. Classification (NCBI taxonomy): domain Eukaryota; kingdom Metazoa; phylum Chordata; class Actinopteri; order Salmoniformes; family Salmonidae; genus Oncorhynchus; species Oncorhynchus clarkii. The sequence continues at coordinate 23,847,476 of NC_092155.1, read as the reverse complement.
CATTCCCTCCGCCATTTATCTCATAATGAATTGTATCGACACACAAAGATCCCACCATGTCGAACGAACAAATGATCTATCGCCGTTTATAAAATTGTACTGAAACCTGTTTCTGTCATTTTTTACTTTACTCTCGTTAAAACTGTGGATGGAAACATAGTTTATAATGAACTAAACCAAATGCATACCCTTGAACATCTAAGATCGAGATGATCACAGCATTTTGTTGACCAATTATGCCTTTTAGTACATAACGGTCCCCTATTTGATGCCAGTGAATGCTGATTATTAAGCCAGATTTAGCTCTGATTCACCACCTGTGCTTTATTAGTGTGTGCTGACCAACACTGTAATTGAGATATCTTACCTGGCAAGATGGCCCATAGTTGAAACATGGTTTTTGACTGTTCGCCTATCTCTCCCTGTCTACTCTCTCTGCCACCACAGTTTAGGCTACTTCACCTGGAGTGGACCTTGTGCTGACAGCATAAAGCATTGCATTTAAACAGTGGCAAAGATTTGCATACAGCACAAATGGACTGACAGTTCTGATAGGAAATGTAAAAAAATCCAGAATTGCTTTAATAACCAATGCCATTGCACGAACAGTTGGCTCTATTGGTGTTAGTGAAAATGAGTTGCCAATGTGGCTGGGGTTCGCAGAAACAATGACCAGCCTTCTTATCCAAACCCATTCCACTGCAGTCCTCAGAGCCAGCAACATGGAACTGCACTGAACAAAAATAGGAACGCAACATGTAAAGTCATGAGCTGAAATAAAAGATCCCAGAAATGTCCATATGCACAAAAAACGAATGTCAAATTTCGTGCACAAATTTGGTTATATCCCTGTTAAAAAACATTTCTCATTTGCCAAGATAATCCATCCACCTGACAGGTGTGGCACATAAAGAAGCTGCTTAAACAGCATGGTCATTAAGCAGGTGCACCTTGTACTGGGGACAAAAGGCCACTCTAAAATGTGAAGTTTTTTTTGAGGCAGCGTGCAACTGGCATGCTGACTGCAGGAATGCCCGCCAGAGCTGTTGCCAGAGAATTTAATTTCTTTATCATAAGCCACATCCAAAGTTGTTTTAGAGAATTTGACAGTACGTCCAACCGGCCTCACAACCGCAGACCATGTGTAACCACGCCAGCCCAGGACCTCCACACCCGGCTTCTTCACCTGTGGGAGAGTGGGGGTGTTGAGTATTTCCGTCTGTAATAAAGCCCTTCTGTGGGGGGAAAACACCTTCTGATTGGCTGGGCCTGGATCCCCAGTGGGTGGGCCCTGGGTTGCAAGTGGGTAGGCCTATGCACTCCCAGGCCCACCCATGGCTGCGCCCCTGCCGAGTCATGTGAAATCCATATATTTGGGCCTCATGAATTTATTTCAATTGACTGATTTCCTTATATGAACTGCAACTCAGTAAAATCTTTGAAATTGTTGTGTGTTGCGTTTTATATTTTTGTTCATTATAGATGCTACGGATTTATTAGATAACAGCAATGTATATTGTTTTCCCAGACTACAATCTTAAGGCAAGTTTGTGTTTGAGATGTAGCAAATGGGAAAGAATGGCTGCATTTATTTGTATCTACCGTCCCCCATATTTTCCATGGCTATGTGGGAGATAATGAGCCTTCCCCATTAGGTAGTCAAGAGTGTGGTCGAAAGTACCATCTTCAATCGACTTTGTACATCAGACACAACACCGATGCAGAGAAGTAATTTGACGGATGTCCATTGTTTGGCAGTGGTTGTATTGTATTCTGGAGTCAGGCTGTGGTCTAGCATTTGTGTTGGATCATTTGAAAATATTTGTGGCTGTGAGAGGGCCAAGGGGAATCTATTACTCCTCAGGAAACTCAGGCCGAATATTGGAATACGGCCCTAGGGCACCACAGGTGCGACTTGGTCGCAGCCCCTTCCTACAAACTAGACCTTGGAATGCCAACATTGCAAACACACACACACACACAGCCATCTTGTACACAAGATCCAGTGGTTGTCAGTGGAGGTGGCTTTTTTCTGGCACTGAGCATTTTCATGCCGTCTCCAAAAAACGATACTTTAAAAAGGTCAATATTCAGATTGATAGTGGAGACAATGGCAAATAGATGTCCTCCTTTCCACTGCCTGTAAAAGAAAATGCCTCCTTTTGAGGATGCCTCAACTAAGCTGTCTATGGCCTTATACAGTATGTGCTGCTCTAACATTCAACAAGGAAAGGGGTCTCATTGTATACGTGTGTGAATTGTTGCTGTCTGCTACCCTGCAAAGAGACTAATGCCTCTTGCCTCATCAGATAAAACAGCTTGGGGTCTTGAAGGCACAAGGTCCGTGTTTATGTTTGCGCTCACCTGTTTCATTGAGCAGCACCATTGAGCGCTCTGATATTCCCTGACTGAAATGATGGCACGTGTTGCCTGTGGTGGGTGTACACATTTCTGTCTCTGACCGTACCTGGATGTTGCTGCTTCATAATCACATTTGGAAACGAGCTTCATAGTCTTGACTCTAAAATGTGCTTGGGCCAGGTTATACGTGAAGGTGTGTCCACTTTCGCGTCCTGGATTGTAATGATGAGGCATTTGTTGAAGTTTGGCGGATGGAGATGAACAGAAATGTTATTCTGGTGCCAGAGGATTGTATCAAATTTCAAACGCGAAACCTCACCAACCAAAGCTACAGTTGTCTGTCAGTCTGAAAGACAGATCTCCATCCCCTTGGGGCTCACCAGCACCATTTCTCCATCTGACTGAGAAGCAGGTGCTTGAAATATTTATGGGTGCAACAGTTGAACACCACTTCCCTCGGCGCCTATGTGGGTTCAAATCATTTCAAGCCTCTCTACCAGATTTGGCTTCGCGCCTAATCACCATCATTTTGGTATTATTTACTAAGCCTTACCTGACATGATTTTGCCTCTTTTCAAATTCTGGAGGGAAAAAAAGTGGAAAGTTAGTGAGGCTCATCCCCAAACATGAGCAGATGTGCTTCTGAGTGGCTAATTATGAAGCCGCCAGAACTGCTGTACTAACTGTCAATCTGGGGGCGATCAGATCCGGCTTTCCAAAATCTCAGGAATGTGCTGGGAAAAGCAGGTGATGTCGGTAAAATGGCGGGAGAGCAGGTCAAACTGATCTCATGCTGGTCAACCTCTTCCACAGGACTGAACCTAAACCTATTAAATCTACCATTGCCCAGACTGCAGGACTCTCCCGTTTGCAGTCACACTCCGTCTCTCGCTGTGTAATTTCAGTTCATTACCATCTGCTAAGGAATAGTCTGTTCATCCTCATTTCAACTCCGAAAGAACATGTGGATTGATTGGTGTTATAGCAGACACCTACTGACTGCCTCCCGGAAAGCAGAATTGAAGAAAATATGCTCCCGCCAATATTGGAACTTGGGTTGCAATTTTGAAATCCATAGTACATCCTGCATTCTCACTTGGGTTACATTGTTCTCCCTGTCACACACATATATATGCATATATAGTACCATTCAAAAGTTTGGACACACCTACTCATTGCAGGGTGTTAAACAAATCAAAATATATTTTAAATGTGAGATTCTTTGAAGTAGCCACCCTTTGGCTTGATGACAGCTTTGCACACTCTTGGAAGTCTCTCAACCAGCTTCACCTGGAATGCCTTTCCAATAGTCTTGGAGGAGTTCCCACATATACTGAGCACTTGTTGGCTGCTTTTCCTTCACTCTGTGGATGATTGTGGAGGCCAGGTCATCTGATGCAGCACTCATCACTCTCCTTCTTGGTCAAATAACCCTTACATAGCCTGGGGGTGTGTTGGGTCATTGTCCTGTTGAAAAACAAGTGATAGCCCCGCTGAGCGCGAACCAGATGGCTTTGCGTATCGCTGCAAAATGCTGTGGTAGCCATGCTGGTTAAGTGTGCCTTGACTTCTAAATAAATAAATCAGACAATGTCACCAGCAGAGCACCATCACACCTCCTTCTCCATGCTTCACTGTGGGAACCACACATGCCGAGATCATCCACTCACCTACTCTGCACCTTACAAAGACACTGCGGTTGGAACCAAAAATAGCAATTTGGACTCATCAGACAAAAGGATATATTTCCACTGGTCTAATGTACATTGCTCGTGTTTCTTGGCCCAAGCAAGTCTCTTCTTTATTATTGGTGTTTTTTAGTAGTGGTTTCTTTGCAGCAATTTCACCCTGAAGGCCTGATTTCACGCAATCTCTTCTGAACAGTTGATGTTGAGATGTGTCTGTTACTTGAACTCTGTGAAGCATTTATTTGGGCTGCATTTTCTGAGGCTGGTAACTGTAATGAACTTATCCTCTGCAGCAGAGGTAGCTTTGGGTCTTCCTTTCCTGTGGTGGTCCTCATGAGAGCCAGTTTCATCCTAGTGCTTGATGGTTTTTGCGACTGCACTTGAAGAAACTTTCAAAGTTCTTGACATTTTCAGCATTGACTGACCTCCATGTCTTAAAGTAATGATGGACTGTCGCTTCTTTTTGCTTATTTGAGATGTTCTTGACATAATTTGGACTTGGTCTTTTACCAAATAGGAATATCTTCTGTATACCACCCCTACCTTGTCATAACACAACTGATTGGCTCAAACGCATTAAGAAGGAAATTCCACAAATTAACATTTAACAAGGCACACCTGTTAATACATATGCATTCCAGGTGACAACCTCATGAAGCTGATTGAGAGAATGCCAAGAGAGTGCAAAGCTGTCATCAAGGCAAAGGGTGGCTACTTTGAAGAATCTCAAATATAAATCATATTTTGATTTGTTTAAAAGTTTTTTGTTTACTACATGATTCCATATGTGTTATTTAATAGTTTTTTTAAAATTATTATTATTCTATAATTTAGAAAAATAGTAAAAATAAAGAAAAATCCTTGAATGAGTAGGTGTGTCCAAATTTTTTACTGGTACTGTACATCAATACCTTGCGACTGCCGGTCCAATAACGCTCTCTTGCAATAACCTTCCCCAGACTGTTGTGATGTTGGCCATCCTGACATGTTCAATGCCCGTAGAACACTTTCACACTCATTGACATTTGTCACATATCGCACCACTGACAGGTGGAGTGACTTTTCAATACACTTTTATACATTTCTTTAGAAGTGGACAATGGCAGAATGTTGCTTTGCCTACTATGATGACGAGACTCTTGCTTCGGTCTTCTGTTGTCTTGCCAGGTCCCAATGGAGACTAAATAAGGAGATGGTTGAGGTGGAGATAAGATCAGTTTAGAGTTTGGCTCAGGGTTCAGTGTGTCAACTATAGTGTGCTGTGGTGTGTCGTATGTCGAGAGATCAGAACACATGGTTTGTACCGACCAGGCTTCCTTTTCACTCTTAGTGCAACAAGCAACCAGGAAGGAGAAATAACTGATACTGACCTGCCCTATGCCCGTTTGTTCTCTCATGTACAGTGGCTTCCGAAAGTGTTCACACCTCTTGACTTTTTCCACATTTTGTTGTTACAGCCTGAATTTAAAATACATACAATTTAGATGTTGTTACTGGTCTACACACAATACCCCATAATGTCAAAGTAGAATTTTGTTTTTAGAATTTTTTACAAATGAATTAATAATGAAATGCTGAAATGTCTTAAGTTAAGTAATTCAACCACTTTGTTATGGCAAGTTTAAATAAGTTCAGTCGTAAAAATGTGCCTAAGTTAAAAGATAAGTTGCATGGACTCACTCTGTGTGCATTAATAGTGTTTAACATTACTTTTTAATTTAACAAAAGGACCACAAAGACGAGGGACGTTTTCTAATGCCTTGCAAAGAAGGGCACCTAAAAAAGCAGAAAATGAATATCCTTTTGTGCATGGTGCAGTTATTAATGACACTTAGGATGGTGTATCAATGCACCCATTCAATACGAAAATACAGGTGTCCTTCCTAACTCAGTTGCCGTATAGGAAGGAAACCGGTCAGGGATTTCACCATGAGGCCAATGGTGACTTTAAAAAAAAATCTGAGTTTAATGGCTGTGATTGGAGAAAACTGAGGATGTATCAACAACATTTTAGTTACTCCACAATACTAAATGACAGGGTGAAAAAAAAGGAAGGCATAAGTCACTAAAATAAAACTGTAAACAATTTGGCAATGAAAATAAATGTATGTCCTGAATACAAAGATTTATGTTTGGGGCTAACACATCACTGAGTACCACTCTTCATATTTTCAAGCATGGTGGTGGCTAAATCATGTTATGGGAATGCTTGTCATCGGCAAGGACTTGAAAGTTGTAATAGTATAATGCACAAGGTGCAATTTGGAAATTGGCTAGTACATCATCAGTTTTCCTCTTGTCATGTCTGTCATTGCAAACCTTAGAGAGCTATTTATAACTTGTCAGAAATGTCCAGATCAACCAGCCCATGTCGGCAAACTTTTCTCGAGCTACGTTTTGTTAGCCTATCGATGTTTTTGTTGTTGTAATGCTAGTCACTCATATCACATTAATACATATTAGACATGACAAAATGTATAAAGTTGCAAGCTAATGAGCTTTAGACCTGCAAAAATGTATCTGCAGCTCATGACAAAATATTCTCTAAGTCGAAACCAAGTGTGTGAACAGTTTGAATCATGAACAGTGTCCATAGAAATAGACATGGTGCCCCAGGATGTTCCCCAATGCTGGTAGATGGGCCTGAGTGAAAGAATGTTTGGGAACCCCTGACGTGGAGTAAGGCATTTGTGAAAATCTTATAGCAATATAGAGTGGGAAAGCGGCTCTGTGTTTGGACAATTAATAGACACTGCAGTAAATAAATACTAATAAAAACACCTGTCTTGCATAGGACTGTACTTTACACAGACCGGTGCGCCATAGCCAATCAGAGCTACAGTCGGCCTATATGCAAATAAACCATTTGCCACATGGGCCTGCCGTCATTCACTTTGAACTGAACTGTGTGTTTACAGGCAGTAGCAACAGCACGACTTTAGATCATTAGAAAGCATTCAGCAAAAGCCACAAAATGCACCTGAATGGATTTCTGTAAATATGTAAATACCATGGGTCCTCTTACCTTTGGGGAACTTTACAATCCTATTGATCAAAGAACCATGGAGGTAGGCTCTCTCCCTCAGTTGCCTATGCACATCAACAACAACAAAATCAACAACTAACGTTAGCCAGAGTGAGATGAGCTAAAGTCTAACGAGGGAACAGTAGATAAACCCTCAAACTTTTTCAAAATTGCACTGATATACAAATGGGGAATAGTAGCCTGCTCGCCCTTCTGCAGCTTGCCTGCCAAAGCATGCTTGTCCCAACCCACATTTTGTCAACTGAGTGGGTACTTGCCTGCCTGCCCGTCCATTTTATCAATGCCAAATTAATTTGTTTGACAACTAAGATATATGCTAACTGTGGATAAGTTGTTCAAGTTCAGCATAGCTACCTAGCAAAGTTATTGACATTTCTTGCTAGCTAACCAAATAGCACCTGCATCTCTAGCTGTAGCCAATTAAAAACGATATGGGGGGAAAAAATGACTTGACATCCTCCCAGCAGCTAGCTAATGTTACCTCTGTGTTTGGAGTGGACACTATATGGTATAGTATGGTCATCTGTTAATGACTCTACTCAATTATTCAACTGGGTTTCTCGTCACCCAAGAGCAGTTTCCTTTCCTCTGGTTAACGACCGGACCGCATTATCACCAAACAAGGCCTGGATATCCTCAGGTCAACACGAGTTACGGTAATTACGGTGAACCTGTCATCTACCGTAATGGAACGACATTCCAGGCACGGTTAAGAGATCCACAGACCTACGAAAAGGATCTTATGACATATGAGTGTGATTGCCTGTAACACTAGCAGGTGTGTCGCCGGATGATAAGTTGTAGGTCCTCTGAGTGGTGGCCTGTTTTTTTTTTATCCCGGCTTCCTGACGCCACAGAGCGAACATAATGTCTGGGATCTGACGCTAACTCATGCCAGGGTAAGACCTTGACAGGCATGAGAAACAAAGGCTTTCTGAACAGAGCACTGTAAGTCCTAACTGAAGTTTATCTCTGTTTGATGATCCAGTAATATTGGACTATTGGGGGATATTTGTAAGGGATGTTAGGGGAGGGTAACCTATGAGGTTTGATGCAAGTCATGAGAAGGTCAGAGCTTTACATGAGGGATGTTAAGATTGAAAAGCTGGAAGGGAATTATGTTTCCTCCTTCATGATACATGGTCTGTTCTGATAATAGGACATTCACCCAGAATACTCTTCATCGTGGAAAGGTTCAGGACGATTCCCTGATCTGGACTTTGTCATGCCTTTGGTATACTGCATCTCAGCTTGTAAGTCATCTGTGGAAAAATATATGGTCTGCTTAAATGTAAGCAATGAACTGCAAAAATGAACTGCTGATACTTTATAAGATACGCTACTGTATGTGAGGGAACTTTCAGTCAGCAAAACAATGGATTGTATGTGTACTGAATAACGTCAGCACGTGGCCCCTCAGAACTATGGTAACCCTACCCTTCACCTTTTAACAAAACAATAGGACCTACACAAGCAAAGCAGCAGAAATCATCAAATTGTTTGTTTCAGCAGAAAAATGCTATTTAAGTTTGAATTGATTATAAGTATTCGCAACTATGTCTAACTATTTGTCTACTCAAAGGCAATTGAGTTTATACATACTATTAATCTATCAAATAATTAAACCATGTTTTTCAGTCCATATATCATATTAATGGCAGTGAGTGTAATTGTAACCGTTAGCTCTACTGTAGGAAAAATGACTCTTGTGAATGTCATACTTTTATGAAATTGAGCAGTTGGGATTTGATGTGTCCGAAGTCAGTCTGTAGGGAATAGCGCTATTCTGGCATCCTTTTTGTCTTTTAGCATAACTGTATACTTTGTGTTTGTCTGGCCGCAAAGCAATAGCATCCCCTGGTAATTGTTTTGCTGGGGCATTTATTGCCTTTCCTAAACCATTGCCGGGTTTGGAACTCATTCCTCATTTTGCCTCTAGGGCAAAATATTTAAGGCAACCACTTTATTGATCAGAGGCTGGATCAAAGTAAAATGCTCCCAACATTTTGGTGAGCTTTGCACTTAACAACCCACCATTCCTGTAACACTGTATCAATCTATTTGTTAACTAACTGTTCCAGGTTTTGTTCACTTTTTCACAGAAGCCAAAAGTATGAAATGACAGCAGTGTGCATGTTGTGTTTTTATGCTGCGTTATGATTTAAAAATGCTGGGTCCCCAGTTTGTCCGTATTACAACAGTGTCTTGGTTAGGACAACAACGCCCAACCTTTGCGTATCATTAATACTGTATGTCATACTATGAACTTGGCACGACAATTCACTGGAGCAGTGGTAAGGAAGCAGTCCCTGTGACCCCTGACAAATCTTAGTCAAAGCTGTCCCCTACATATTACATATCACATCCATTTAGTCAATAAAGGAACAAAGGGCATGTATTCCTCCAGACACACTGGCTGCATGCTCTTTTCCTCTTTGATTAAGGGCCGCGTCACTCAGACCCTACATTAATTCCACTGTTGTCTGCCATTTCTCAAGTCAGACACTTATTCCCTTAGTGCACAGCTCCAGAAAATAACAAAACATGCAATTATATGTTTGTATAAGCGCATTCACTTCAGACAAACCTTATTGTTGAATGTCGTCAATACTGGCCACAGTAGTCACATTACTTCCTTTGCTTATTCCCTTTAGCTCTTAGTGGAGCTACTCAGTGTTTCCCCTAGATTCATTTAGCAGCTGCAAAAACGTTGTATATGCAGTATATATATATTTCTGCCTAGACGCACTTTAAAATGGATAGCTGTTGGCTCAATGACTGGAAGTCTATGAGAACAACTAGCATGTCATTGTGCTAACGCTAGTAGCAATGCGATACCCTTGCCACCACTGCTTAAAACATTTCTAGTTGAAACACTGAGGTACTAAAGGCTTGTCACTGCACTACCTTAATCATTCCACATAAATGTCTGCTCTCCAAAGAACTGCCAACACGCTTTGTCTTTAGCGAGGACGCACAGACTTCTCCTTGCCAGTCAGCAGAAGGGTGTGTGTCAGTGTGGTAACAAGAATGGATGACAAACGCAAGACATCTGACCGTATTGTCAATAAAATTGTCTGACATCATGCTAGAGGAGGAGGCGATTGTGTCTGCGAGATTGTCTGTGACATAGCTCATACAGGTTATTGGCCTGGATGGATATTGTCTCGAAGAACGAACCAGATTAATGTCATTAATCAGCTTCTATATTTACAGTGCATTCAGAAACTATTCAGACCCCTGGACTTTTTCCACATTTTGCTACGTTACAGCCTTATTCTAGAATTGATACAATTTGTTTTTCTACACAAAATAACCTATAATGAAAAATAAACATTTTTGCACATTTGTTAAATATAAAAAATACAGTACCAGTCAAAAGTTTGGACACACCTACTCATTCCAGGGTTTTTCTTTATTTTTACTATTTTCTACATGGTAGAATAATAGTGAAGACATCAAAACTATGAAATAACACATATGGAATCATGTAGCAATCAAAAAAAGTGTTTAAACAAATCCAAATATATTTTATGTTTGAGATTCTTCAATTAGCCGCCCTTTGCCTTGATGACAGCTTTGCACACTCTTGGCATTCTCTCAACCAGCTTCACCTGGAATGTGTTTCCAACAGTCTTGAAGGAGTTCCCACATATGCTGAACACTTGTTGGCTGCTTTTCCTTCACTCTGCGGTCTGACTCATCTCAAACCATCTCAGTTGAGGTCGGGGGATTGTGGCGGCCAGGTCATCTGATGCAGCACTCCATCACTCTCCTTGGTAAAATAGCCCTTACACCGCCTGGAGTTGTGTTGGGTCATTGTCCTGTTGAAAAACAAATGATAGTTCCACTAAGCCCAAACCAGATGGGATGGGTATAGCTGCAGAATGCTGTGGTAGCCATGCTGGTTAAGGGTGCCTTCAAGACTGTTGGAAAAGCATTCCAGGTGAAGCTGGATGAGATAATTCCAAGAATATCCAAGGCTGTCATCAAGGCAATAGGTGGCTACTTTGAAGAAGCAAGTTTTAATCAAGGATCTCTCTGTACTTTGGTCCGTTCATCTCTCCCTCGTCTCCCAGTCCCTGCGCAGAAAAACATCTCCACAGCATGATGCTGCCACCACCATGCTTCATCGTAGCGATGGTGCCAGGTTTCCTCCAGACATGAAGCTTGGCATTCAGTCCAAAGAGTTCAATCTTGGTTTCATCAGACCAGATCATCTTGTTTCTCATGGTCTGAGAGTTCTTTAGGTGCCTTTTTTCAAAATCCAAGCGGGCTGTCGTGCCTTTTACTGAGGAGTGGCTTCCATCTTACCACTCTACCATAAAGGCCTGATTGTTGGAGTGCTGCGGAGATGGTTGTGCCTCTGGAAGGTTCTCCCATCTCCTCAAAGGAACTCTAGAGCTCTGTCAGAGTAACCATCGGATTCTTGGTCACCTCCCTGACCAAGGCCCTTCTCCTCTGATTGCTCAGTTTGGCCAGGTGGCCAGCTCTAGGAAGAGTCTCAGTGGTTCCAAACTTCTTCCATGTGATAATGATGGAGGCCACTGTGTTGTTGGGGATCTTCAATGCTGCAGAAGTGTTTTAGTACCCTTCTCCAGATCTGTGCCTCGACACAAGCCTGTCTCCGAGCTCTACGGTCAATTCCTTTGACCTCTTGGCTTGATTTTGCTCTGACATGCACTGTCAACTGTGGGACCTTATATAGACAGGTGTGTGCCTTTTCAAATCATGTCCAATCAATTGAATTTACCACAGGTGGACTCCCATAAAGTTGTATAAACATCTCAAGGATGATCAATGGAAACAGGATGCACCTGAGGTAAATTTCGAGTCTCATAGCAAAGGGCCTGAATACATATGTAAATATGGTATTTCTGGTTATTTTTTTAAAAAATGAATACATTTGCAAGAATTTCCAAAAACCTGTTTTCGCCTCGTTATGGGGTATTGTGTATAGATTGAGATTTTTTTTTTTTTGCATTCATTTTAGAATAACGCTGTAATGTAACAAAATGTGGAAAAGGGGAAGGGGTCTGAATACTTTCCAGAATGCACTGTATATTCTAGAATCTAACTATACATTGTATGTCATAATTCACACATACTGCTGTATTTGACCATTGTCACACACACTGCCGTGTCAGATCATTGTAAGCTTTACATAGTGCACTTCAACCAGCTAAATGTAACCCCTTACTGAACAAGTCCCAAGTAAAGGGACGCCACTATAGAATTTCTGTAGATTTCCCATCTACAGACTGTCAGTGTGTCGGAGTCCTCACTGTGTGTTCCTCACAAACACGCAACACCGCTGTTATTCTTTATACCTAACATCAAAGCTGTCTTGGAATTACACGTGTTGGAAGTGAGTGGTGAACGACATCATTTGAGAGCTTGTCTCATGCCTATGCTTACCTTAAAGCCTTGAACTACATGTTTCAGCACTGCCTCTGGCAAGAGGGTAGAAACAACTTTAGTGCTTGTAAGAGATGACTCTTAAACGTGTTATTTAAAGACTTTCATGTTGAGTGCGGGGCACCATTAGAACACTAAGTAGATAATGTTCCTAACGTTTTTTATTACACGCTATAGCGATCATAAAGATTGAGCATTTGGATCCCCTTGAGTGGGTAAAAATTGTGTTGACACACGATGCTGTTGCGAGAGTGGATTACGTGGAACATTATCCATTTGTCAGTCATGTATAATATTGCTTACAGTGGCAAGTACAATATGGACCCCTGTGTGTTTTGTGAAGCGATACGCTTGACTGTGTGTGTGAAAGGTTTAGAGATTTGAAGTCCAACCTGAGGTCATGTGCTACAGATTGTATTCAAAGCCACGCTTACAGTGATGACTTAGTGCCACAATACTACAGTATATTAATAAGTCATGTAACATACTGACTGGTTTCCATGGAGCAAACGTTGCAATAGGAGATTAAAATGACTGATAAGAGTTGAATCTCTACAGTCAGTGTCACTGTCAATACACAGATTATATAATACAAATACAGTAAACATTCAACTCTGAAGCTGATTTACAGTGAGGAAAGACCTACTTAAATAAATACAGTTAAAAATGAAAAAATATACAGTAGTACCATACTGAAGTGGATAGATTCTTTGATGTACCAGTGTTGTAATAGCAAAGTTGCTGCATTGCAGTATTTTTCAATACTTGACTGAATTATCGTGAGCCCAAGCTGCTTTTACAAGGTCTTATAGGCTGCATCTGCACACTAATAAATTGACATGAGATGCATGCTCTTTGATCATTTGTGCCCAGATATGAGATGCTGACTCTAAATGTTTACACATGGCACGTAAATGCACACACGTCCAGTGTTGTCTTGAGAGCCATTGGTGACAGTCACTCATCTCCACAGCTTGCACTCTCCATTCCGTTTCAGTCTCCCAGCATGCACAGCAGCCGTCGGTTGTCAGGGTAACTGTTACACTCACCATGCTGTTTGTCCTAGGTTATTTCTACCCTCAGAACGGTGACAGGCACGACGTCAAAGCTCGACTAATGAAGCTCTTACCGTGCTCTGCCGTCAAAAAGTCATCTGCCAGTAGCCAAAGCAAGTGACTTTCTCTCTCTCAGAACATCTTTCTCTCTCCCAGA